>NC_092352.1:80531381-80856651 GCF_963676685.1 Mytilus edulis
GGTTACGGAGGACCTAAATGTCAAAATACGCGTGAAAACAAAGAAACAACCGTTTTTGAATAATGAAATAGATATTTTGAATTATGGAATGGACTGCTAGGACCCTTTAGCCCCTAATTATAGATAAACCATATACCTCATTCGAAAGCTTATTACGAGAGAAACAAAAGGTATATAGTAAACATGTTCCGCAACGCATATTAGATGAGTAACGAAGGACCTAAACATCGAAATACGCGTGAACATTAAGAAATAGCTGATTTTGAATAATGGAATGGACTGCTGCTTATTAAGGAAAGAATTATACACCAGATTAAAACTTATACATAGAGGAATAAACTGAGTATATACAATATGAGCCGCAATGACCATTAGAGGGGTTACGGAGGACCTAAATGCAAAAATACGCGTGAAAATTAAGAAATAGCCAATTTTGAGTAATGAAATTAATATTTTGAATAATGGAATTGACTGCTGTGACCCTTCAGACCCTTATTAAGGATATATTTTATACCTCATTCGAAAGCTTATCAATAGAGGAACACAAAGTATATAGTCAATATATGTTTTGCTACGCATATAAGAGAAGTAACTAAAATACGCGTAAAATTTAGAAATAACATATTTTGAATAATTGAATGGACTGCTGCGGCCCGCCAATCCCTTATTAAAGAAAACATTAAACTAGTTCGTCTTTTTGAATAGTAGGTTGACGGGTCGCAGCAGTCCATTCCATTATTCAAAATAAGACAGTTCTTAATATTCACGCGTTTTCCGATATTTTGGTCCTTCCTTACTCCTCTATTAGGCGTTGCTGAACATATGAATAATAGTAATAATAATATATGTTTTTAAAGAGAGTAACTCATTTAGAATAAACCAATTTTCAATAAGGCCCTACGACATGAATAAAACATAATTCATCTCACATGTAAAACAATAGATGTATATAAACAAAACATAACAGCAACAGAATAACCTATAGTATACATTGTAGTTTAACTTATAATTTCACTTTCGAAAATATAATGACTTGTAAGAGTATTTAAATGCGGATATACTTTTTTGATTTTTTAATTTCACCGGATAGTGAATTCAACACTTTTGGACCTACTCAAAGTAACCTCAAGTGTATGTATTTATATAGGAAAGAGTGAAGACCGGTCATAGTTTTAAATGACTATAAGTCACTACCATTCATTTGAGTGCAATTTTCAGTATATGAAATACAAAATAAAATTTTCGATAACTTTATGAGTAACAAAAACAATTGGTTAACAATTCAACAACAACTGCAATGTAAAATGAAAACAGGAAAATATTCAACTGGAAAAAATCCACATAGTACATGTATAAATTTAGTCTTTTGAAACATAGAAATTAAAGACTCCACCGGACACATTTTGAATATTTATGCTATGATCATTTCTGTTGCTCATGGACTCTTTTTTTTGAGTAATTGTTTTGCACATTGTTTTGAGAGGAACTAATTTCTTTCAGTACTTGATCAAAATCTGCAGACTCACTGATAAAACTGTCATCGAGAAAATCAATATCATCAAGTTGCATACATGTACTAGATGCATTAGTGTTTTGAACAGTGTGTGGTACTGCTGCAACAGTTGTTGGTGCTCTAATGGCAACAACATTTCCTGTCGAAGGATTAATGTTATTGACACTGCTTATTGCACTATTCTCAGTAGACGGTACATGTATCTCTGCTGTAGTTTTGTATAATGATGACGCAAGAGCTTTTGACATCTTTTTCTTTTGTGGTAGTGAAGAGTCCCTTGAATAACTTTCAATACTTTGTAGTGACTTGTGCTTAGATACAGTTTTAATTTTTCTGTCTTAAAACCACTTTCACTCAGAGTTGTTATAGATGTTGATCGGATGGAGTGATTGGTATATACTTTTGATAAACCAGCACAATTTGAGATTTTTGTCATTAATGCACCTAAAGTATTTTTTCCAAGTGGTTTGTTCTCAAACCATGTCTCATCTGCTGTGTGGTAATTTGGTCGCGGACGCTGAAAAAGTACATCACATTTATGGTTCAATTTCCCTAAATAAAAAGTGTAAGAAGCAACTGGACACAAGTCGCTATCTTCTTCTTCGTAAATTACGCCACCGGACGAATCCTCTACATCAGTGCGATGATTTTTTGTCAATTCTGAACCATTTTTTTAAATGTATTTTTGACCCAATCCATCACTATCCACAACATAGGAAGTTTTTGAAAGTTCTCTCAGTCCTTCCCTTCCTCTACGGCAGCAAAACATCATTAGATCAAACCAAACCTTTCTGATAAGGACTACTGGATCTGTTTTCCAAGTTTTGAAATAGGCAGATATCTTTGCCATGTCTTCATCATTAATCACAGGTTTGTGTGTTACATCACCAAGTCCACTTTTTTTCAAGTCTATACAAACAGCCTCAAACATAGCCTTACTACGGTTAAAATTTTCACCACTGATAATATTGATCTCCCGTCTACGTGGCGGTTCATTGTAGTACCTGAAAAATAAATGACACATATAAATACACATACAATTCACTACATTTTAAGATTTATCATGATTATATTATTCAGTTGCAGTGTATACCCACAAGAATCAGGGCCTTTAAAGCTGACTAAGGGGTATGGGATTTGCTCATTGTTGTCAATTTTTGTGTCATTTTGTGGAGAATTGTTTCATTGGCAATCATACTACATCTTCTTGTTTTTAAATCTACCCAGAAAATTAAAGGAACGTGCCTGGAGAACATGTAAACAAATTGATTCGGGTTTGGAATGCATTGATATTTAAAATTATCAACACACAAAGTAACATAATTATCTATAAAAAATGCGCTTGCACAAATATAAATAAAGTTCCAGACTGGCAAACAGTAAACATTCACAATGCAACTCGAGTGTAACTACCTTTGAATGCCGGCTCGTATTGACCTCAAGCTTTGGACAGCATACTTTTCTCCGTTCTTGTTTGTTAGTGATGGGATGAACTTTTCAAGCAGTTGATCAAGAACATTGTCGGGAAGCAGGTCAATGGCCACGATCGTCTGATAGTTCGCCGCTGCCATGCAATAGTCATGAAAAGTCTTGACTGCATATTTGGTGGCTGCTTTGGTGCTCTCGGCATTCTTGTTGCTGAGGAGTTTATCTCTGTCAGCTTCAGAAAGTATTGCAAAACTATGGAACGCCATGACTGTCTTCTGATGTTGATTGTTTAATATGTTCGGTGCTTTATGCATTATGTTCAGTAGTATGTATATTATGTTCAGTAGTTATTACATTATGTTCAGTAGTTATTACATTATGTTCTGTGCTTTGGTTATTATGTTCAGTCGTTTCATTATTATATGCAGTGGTATTTAAATTATGTTCGGTACTTCTGACGTTATATTCAGTACATTTTTCATTATGTTCAGTTCTTTCGACACTATGTTCAGTAGATTCAATATTATTTGCAGTACATTATGTAATACCTTCAGTAGTCCCGCTTTCTTTATATTCAGTAGATTATTCATTATGTTCAGTAAAAGCATTGGTATTATATTCGGTTCGTTCAACTTTATGTTCAGTGGTTGTATCAACTTTATGGTTGTATCATTATGATGATGTAGTAAAAGTGGTTGTATCATTATGATGATGTAGTAAAAGTCGGGAAGTCAATAACGGAAATTGTCGGAAAAAAACTAACGCGAATATTTTTGACGGACGTTTTATTCATGAACACCTTTACGTGATTGAATTAAAATGGAAGAAATGGAAGCATTTTTAAATCGGTGTGGTTAACGTTCCCCAGTTGGCATTTTTCACAAGGAAAAAATAACTCCTGACTTAATTTGTAAGTTGTCGCTACAAGATTTCGATATTTAGGTATGAACGACAGGAGAAAAATAATGGAATTGAGATTAGCTTGTGTTCTTTTCAGCAGCAATATTTTGACTAAGAGTAATAACAAGTGTTTCATTCCCAAAGAAGCACTGGAATCCCTGCTTGAAATCGATTTAACTGTTTTAAAAACATTCCATGTGGGCTACCCCCCCCCCCTCTTTTTGTGCTCTCTATTTTCAACCCTCGAATTAAGCTTGTCTATCTAATTAAAATTAAAACATTGCTTTCTAACCAATCTGTTCATGCACCGGACCGGCAACTTTCTTTATTTAATACGAAAATCTAAAGTGCCGTTATACACATGCATGTTGTTTGCTTGGAGTATACGCCCGCAAAGAAAGAAAGTCCGAAGGCACAAATAAGAAAAAGAAAGTTTTACGGCAAAGGGTGCCGGGGTAATTCTCTCTGTGTTCAAAATATACATGAAATATTTGCCACTGCCCCTTTTTTGTTCTATGAATTATAATCCTGAGTTTTCTATCTGTTACATGCCAAGAAATCCGAGCTAAAATTCCGGTCGACCTACTACGGCACCCATTAGTATTTAAAGATTTGATTTCATTCAACAAATTAATTTAGGACCTTCATGTACGTATCATTTAGAACACAGCTATATACCAAATGGTCAATATTAATCATCCATGTAATTTGCTCTATGGGATGTTTACAGAATTTCAACGGAGGCAATTTCTTGGCATGATCAATTGTGTGTTTACCCTCCCCTTTTCTCCTTTGATATAAAGCGTTCCAATGAATAACAAAATAAAAAGAGACAATTACGCAAGAGACTTCTCATTTTTTTACCGGTTAAAGGTAATGGGTGTTTTGCGGCTCCTCATTTCTTTTCATGAAAACTTAAAATCTTTTGTATCCCCTCCTTAATTTAAGCCAATTAAGGTTTTTGGTTTGTTCTTCAAACTACCACTAAATGGCAGTGTCTTGCTTGAATAAGAGCTGCTTGATAGTGAAGACGTGCCCTTACTCTAAGATCGATTATGAATAATAAGAATTCATGAACCTCAAGAAATCTGACGTACCCATAATTGACAATCCTGACACGAAATTATCAATTGGCATTGATCCGTTTCAGATCCGTTCATCATCCATTTATCCGTTATACGTCCGGTAGAAGTCCGTTTCACATTCGTTCAATATCAATTTTATCCGTTATACCACAAGCTAGTGCCGCCAAAGGGCAGTGTCTGGACTGAATAAAAGCTTCTTGAATGTGAAGACGTGCCCTTACTCTAAGATCGTTTATGAATAATAAGAATTCATGAATCTTAAGAAAGGCTAATTGGCATTTAAGACGCGAAATTTTCAATTGGAATTTATCCGTTTAAGATGGGTTCATCATCCGTTTAATCCGTTATACGTCCGGTAGAAGTCCGTTTCACATTCGTTCAACATCCGTTTTATCCGTTAGACGTCCGTTAGAAGCCGGTCCATTGGTGAATTTATTTGCCAGACCTCAAACGGATGTATAACGGACACGTTACGAATACAAACGGAAGCGAAACGGACGAGTACCGTACAAAACAGACGCCTACCGGACGTTCAACTGACATTTCACCCAATGGACGTCAGTTCAAAGTTTTGAACATGCTCAAAATTTTCCACCAGACAGAACGGACGTCGACGGATTACACGTACGCTAAACTTACATGCAACGGATATGGACGGACGTCTAACAGATAAGAACGGACGTCTAGCGGACATGAACGGATTGAAAAAAAGTAATCCGTTAGGCATTTGTTCGAGCTATCTTAGTCAAAATATTGCTGCTGAAATTAACACAAGCTATTCTTTATTCCATTATTTTCTCCTGTCGATCATACCTAAATATGCGAAATCTTGTAGTGACAACTTACAAATTAAGTCAGGAGTTATTTTTCCTTGTGAAAAATGCCAACTTGGACACGTAAACCACACCGATTTAAAACTGCTTCTATATTTCTTTCATTTTCATTTAATCACGTATAGGTGTTCATGAATAAAACGTCCGTCAAAAATATCTGCGTTCGTTTTTTTCCGACAATTTCCGTTATTGACTTCCCGACTTTTACTACATCATCATAATGATACAACCACTTTTACTACATCATCATAATGATAAACCATAAAGTTGAACGAACCGAATATATAACAGATGCTTTTACTGAACATAATGAATAATCTACTGATTATAAAGAAAGCGGGACTGCTGAAGGTATTACATGATATACTGCAAATAATATTGAATCTACTGAACATAATGTCGAAAGTACTGAACATAATGAAAAATGTACTGAATATAACGTCAGAAGTACCGAACATAATTTAAATACCACTGCATATAATAATGAAACTACTGAACATAATTACCAAAGCACCGAATATAATGCAAAAACTACTAAACATAATGTAATAACTACTGAGCATAATAGGATATCTACTTAACATAATATACATACTACTGAACATAATGCATAAAGCATCAAACATATTAAATAATCAACATCAGAAGACAGTCATGGCGTTCCATACAAAACGTTCATTATAGTTGTCTGCAGTAGCAGACGATTCTTCCATCTTCCCAACTGTCAAGTGTAAACAAGTCTGAATCGCGATTGCGTTTTATTACGTTACGTCACGTAAATAGACAAACCACGCCCCACCGGTCATTATCATGTAAATTGTTGTTAATGACCGGTTTTCCGGTCCGCTTTGTTCTGTTAGTGACTGCTGGAATTAATTACTGAAGAATAAAGAATGTCATGTGACCTCTTTTTATCCAATAAGAGAAGCTTATTTTTAACCGATATGAAATAAAGGAGATTATTACCCAGGCATATCAACATTAGTTAAAAGGGGTTAGCAGGCTATTGAAAGATCAACTGCTGGAAAAGGTGCAGGAAAAGATCGGGAAGATGGGAAAGCCATTGGGAATAAAATTGATATGCATCCGCCAAACAAAGCCTTTAAAGTTGTAATTACTACCTGGAAGATGACCCCATTATTGACATGGATATGCAGACCTTCCTTGAGGTTTCTCGATCATCCCTACGTGTTGAAGATGCTGGTGACATGAAAATCGCTGGAACATGCAATCTTCACGCTCTATAAATAAATGGATAAGTTTGGATCTCATACAAGGAAGCGCGTATCCGTCTGGCGGATGCTGCAGGATTTGGATATGCACGACAATCTCATTACTAGCCTATGACACCCCAAGGACATCTTGGATGCTGTGACAAAACGTGGGGTGACCCAACAATTGAAGGATGGAATAAAGGACATCGGAGTATTATCAACTAGAAATGGAAATCAAAGATCTCACCGAAAAACTGATTGCCCTGACAGGTCGGAATTCTCGGTGGAGTAGAGGTCAATATCATGTTTTTGCAGCAGTTGCTGTTCATCCTTGTTGTTGAACTCTGTACCTTTTTCTGTCCTCAATTTCTCAATAAAGCTCAGAATTTGAATCCCTTTTTATCGCGAGTGGAGGCACTCATGTCAAGAAGATCAGCAGCCAAAGTTTCATCTATTCCACACACCACCACTCGCCGCCTCTGAAACTTTCGTCGAACGGGTTTGTGCAACTTCTCAGCTAACTCATCGGTCCAGCGAACGTTTTTTTAACACCCAGTCCAAATCGAGTTTTGGTGAAATTTTGCTTTGGTAGATGCATTTCTACAGGCAACCGGTTAATCATCTTGTTCATGAACCCAGAACATGTAGAAGCGATAAACTGGGACTTTTTGGTACCGCAAACCTTACAGTGATCAACCTTCCTCCGACGTCCGTTGCTGGTCACTGCCTCGCATAGATTAACAATGTCCGTCTTCCTTCGAAATTGCACACAAAATATTGCTTTCTGTAAAGATTCGACGTTGAAAACCTTTCTTAGAGCGATAATACCCCAAGAGAAGCAACCACTATCTCCTAACACAGCGATCGATCCGAGGGTTGATCATTGCACAATCAGATTGTGGTAAAACGACCCTGCTAAACAATCTTCTCCTGCGAGATGGATGGATTGTATTGACTACGATCAGTTGCATGTGTTTGGAAAATCGCTTCACCAACTCATCTACCAGCACCTACGGCGAGTACTGGAAATGCGGTCGCGCGATCCCCCGCCAAATCTATAGCGGTGGAGGTGATTTCGACGCATGGAATTCCGGTCACAAGTATGGTAAGGTGTTTAATCCAAACGCTCTGCCAAGACGATTCGAGGCCACCAGTGCACACATCCTATGGCAAACGCGTTGACGGCGATGATATCTTCATGGACGACCTTGACGACTATGCAGAGATCCTGAAAAGTTCCGGTCCCATGTATCAACGCAATCCTACCCCCCAGAGACTCCCGAAGGCGAGTTACAATTGGAAGGGAATCGTGTCCTTCATCTACCAGAAGGATAAGTTTGACAGTGGGCTGCAAACCGTGTTTCTTCTTCCAACGTCAAGCAGCTTATCGATCGCTTGGAACTGTGTGTCGCAGCATACCGAGCAGGACATAATGATGTGCGCAACGAAATTGTGTCGACTATCGATGCTATGAAAAAGGATTGATATATCAGCATCGAGGAATATAAGGCGCTTCATCGTAGTATCCTATAAAATGTTGCAAATCAAGAAAGGTTAAACTCGAATGCATGACTACGGTGGTAGGGGACACAATCACCAGTTAGGCTTGGCGCATGTTTACTTCCTATGCCGCCAAGGAAGTAAGACCGTGAGTGCTGCCTCCAATGCAGCCAAGTGTTGAAAACGGGGCCTCAAAAACCGTCGACTATGTGGATGATAAAGTGACCCACCCCAGGAAACGCAGTAAAAACCACTTAGTGTTCAACGCAAGAAGGCAGAGAAAGTTCGGTTAAACAAGTTCATCTCCGGATCTGGTATATCAAAACCATCAACGACTTCGTCCAACGCTATAAATAAATACATTTATGACATCCTTACGATCACCGAAGAGTTGACCTTCGACAAAAGTCTTCAGGAATATCAGGTCCGAGAATACAAACCACAAACCGGTGCCCAGCTGAACAATTCCGTTGAAATCCGAATCAACATCGAAACCCAGGATTTGTTCCTACACCTAGCCGAGATTTATCTCGTGGTGGAAAGTCACCTTCTCAAGAATGATAACACAGTACATGCCAGTGTCGATTATGTGTCCCTCGCCCATCATGGTATCATGTATCTCTTCAAGGGCATCAGTTACAGGCTTTCCGGTCAGCAGATCAAACATATTAACGACCCCGGCATCGCCAACACTATGCTGGGAATGCTAACCTACCCAAACGACTTCTCCAAATCACAGGGTCTCAACCAACTGTGGCATAAGGATTCTTCCACCGATACCGTGGCTAAGAACACTAAAGTTACTGCCCGCCATGGATATACGTTATCACCAAGCCCACCAACAAAAGATCGTTTTCATTCGCCATCCCTCTGAAACACATTTTCGGCTTTGCAGACGATTACATCAAGATTGTGTATGGATTCAATCATAAATTGTTACTGGTGCGTGACTCAGACGCCAATGCCATCCTTAGAGCCATTGCCGTCAACGACGTGGCGAAAATCAACCCGAGTAAGATCTCTTGGTTAGTTCCTCGTGTCCGTCCTTGAAGATAAACTGCGGTTGTACAAGATCATCCAGAGCAAGATTAAGATCGATAGTGGTTTCCGAATAATGCGAAAGTGTGATTCTAAAGGTGTTCCCCAAAACGCACAGTTCCACTGGCGTCTGTCTACCGACAGCGGTCGGGAGAAACCGAGATACATCGTAGCTTTGTAGACCGGTAAAAAATAAAGATGAAGCCGTGTTCGACCACTGCCGGTTACGAAATATCTACGTCACTCTCAACGCAGAACGTTATCCAGCAGTCGACTATAATGCAGCTTTCAACGAAAATAATATTGCTAGAGTTTCTAAGGAGGCCTACGACTTCAGAAAGACATTTTACATGAACAGTCTTCTCAGTAATGGTTGTATAAAATCCCTCCGATTTCATCAACTTGTACCCCTTGTTTGTAATCGATGTGAATCATCAGTCTGAACGTCTCAAAGAAACTACGGACATTCAGATCCAGGCCGAATTCGCCCGTAATGTTCCAGCCAACACCGAAGCGTCTGCATTTATCATTTCCGACAGGATCATACAGTTCCAATCCGACGGTCAGAAGATGAACGTCGTGTACTAAGGTAGCAATACACAGTTAGGAAAAAAACTTAAAATTGACACTCAAAATTTTTAAACACCCTCTTTCCCCTCCTGTCTAACAAAGAAGGCTTTATATGTGTGTTATGCGTGTATATACTTATAGAAAGAGAATCTTCCATAGATTTGATTTCTAATGGTCATAAGGGTGAAATATAATCCCTCTTGGGTGTAACCATGGCAACAATCTGCATTTCTTAGATACAAAATATAGCAAAAAAGGGGGGTGAACATGTCACAAAAGTCTCCAAAATTTGGTCTAAAGGAAAATTTCAATCAATTACAGTGATACCTTTCCCGAATCCATAGGTTTATATCTATCAAGTGGTCCCAAAAAAATCATATGCTTATCTGCTCGTTTTTCCATAAAATTGAATTGAAAAGATCGAGCGCAAAATCTTTGTTGATAAACACTACAATAATGTATGGACCTATGAACGGTACGGATAGGGAAATACGGACTGTCAATCATATAAATGGCCTATAAAACATGTTAAAAACAATCTTAATGTTCATATAAACCCACTAAGAAGGCTATATTATTCTTCAATTATCTAAAAATCTATTTTATTGTACAAAAACTTTCATATTTAAAAAATTCACAGGGGCCATAATGCGAAACTAAACTTCTAACTGTGTATTGCTACCTAAGAGAAAATGGATAAAATTCACCTGCAACTCCTTTTTGCCAGTCGCCCCGCCGATGTCTATGTGTTCGTGATGACGGCTGGTAAACAACTCAAGGAGCAGTATGACGGTATCGAAAAGGGGAAGCAAAATTACGTGACAGTGGTCTACCATAAATAAATTGACAACACATTATTGCAGCAAATTGCCGATAATTTCAACCCCAAACAGAGGTTTTCGTCCATCGTCTCCGGAAACGATAGCCGCATCCTTACCCGATTCAACACCCCCTTCCTCCAAATACAACTCAAGGAATCCAAGGCTTACCAGATGGCATTATTGTACCTGTAAAAACTATTGCTACATCCCCAATATTCATGCAGGTAACAATTCCTTCCGTTACTGTACATGTCCAGACAAAGGTGCCACCTGGTTTCCCATAGTGTTAAGCAACGACTCGTACGGTATAGATGGAATTAATGATGTGGTTCGAAGACAACTCCGTCTTAACAAGCACAGCACGAAGATTATGATCGATGCCAATCGGTCGACGCTGAGAGCAACCATGACCCTGGCCAGACGCTATCAAGTGGATTTTGACGATGAAAACAGCCTTAGCACCGTCTTCGGATTTGAGCGACGACCTTACACTTTTGACAGGGCTACAAATAGTTACACTGAAGGTGAACACATTGTGCATATCATTAGAAATAACAGCATTCTTGTGAAAATTGATATCATCCATGGGAGCTATGTGAACGGTACCCAGCAGTCTTCTTTCCCGCAGTCGATCCTGGTATGAAGGACATTGAAAACCTCAAGAACCTAGTATATTTGCCAGTGACCTTCCAAACCATCAATCGCACGCAAACGTGTCTCAACGATCAAGACGGTAGGTCCATCGATTTCAGGGATAAACATCTCACCGTCCTCTTTCATCTTCTTGAGTAATAAATAAATGACTTATCACGAACATGGTTTGAACTTGACAAAGGTCAAGCTGCTAAACTACAACGGGCTGCCAAGAAAGTTTGTCCAGTCTCCATTAGTTTGTCCGATGCAAGCCTGCAAAGCGATAACAAGATGTGACTCACTTCTAGACAGGTTCAAAAGATTACCAATCTTCTAAAAAAAAAGGTGCTGGTGGTCTGAATCTGAAATTGAGTGCCACCCAAATGAAGGAAAACATGCAAAAAGTAGGTGGATTCCTACCTATGCTGACAGGTCTGACAATGTGGGCAATCCTCATGATAGCAAAGACCGTTCTACCAGCCATGGGTGTTGAAGCTTAGAGGTGTCTGGGTGGGATAGCCGTCAATAAGTCATTGAGATCTGGATTGTACCTGAAACGTGGTGGATGTGTTTGCTCAGTGAATCCCTATGGCAACGGTCTTTATCTCAAACTCTCAAACGCCCGGATCACCTTCTTGACTCTACTGGAAGCGTGGTCAGCAAATTCACGACGGAACTGGTCTGATCTTATATGCTAACAGGCCCTTCAAAAACATTTCCCTCCTCGGTATGCTCCTATAAATTAATGGAATCACTTAGATTCTTGGTATCAGCAGACCAGAGTCGAATGTATAGAAAACCAATTCAATAAGATTCATAAATATCAACATGTCGTAAACACCTACAAAAGAGGGATGAAAGATACCAGAGGAAGAGGCAAGCTCATCAATAGAAAATAAACTGATAACGCCATGGCTAAAAATAAAAAGACAAACAGACAAATAATAGTACAGAAGACACAACATAGAACACTAAAGACAAAGCAACACGAACCCCACCAAAAACTTGCGGTGCTCCGAGAGAGTGAGCACATCCTGCATGTGGCACCCGTCGGGTTTCTTATGTTATATCAAATCCGGTAAATAGTATAACTTGGTAGGTCACATTCATGAAAAGGGAAAGGGTATTGTAATTACGACATAAGGAACATATCCGATATCATCTGTGAAACGATTATTCCAAACAACTCGTGATGGTGTCCGTAAAATTTACGAAGGGATGATTTCAACTTCATCATTTGGAATTCTTGGTTTAATAGCTTCCTTGTGAGTATCAATCCTTTTTCAAGGAAATCATGATAGGAAATGCAAGCCCGGGAATATCGTTTCAATTGGAAGATTTATACTCCGTATGCCGGCGCTGCTTGAATGTTGCTACATAGAAATGGACAGTTCACAAATGGATAGCTAAACTAATCTCTTTTGTCGTAAAGTTTTTTTCCCCACCAACCCTCATTGTCAATTTCTAGATGTATTAAATATATGAGGCAGACATAGCTGTATCTGTAGTACCCTTTATCTCAAGTTCGATGGGATAAATTCGTTCAACAAAGTCACCAATTTTTGTATTAATTAGTAAAAGAACATCATATATATAGCGGAACGAAAAGATAAAGGATATTGCTAGCTTCATTTTTCTTCCTCAAAAGTTCCTGTATGAAGTCAGTCTCGTAATAATATAGAAACGAGTCGACAAGGAGAGGCACACAATTGCTTCCTATTGAAATTCCGACAGCACGAGGTTATATTTTTTGAGGACCCAAACTTCGTGTCAATATTTTTAATGTATGTGACAATCCATGGTGAGTCACGTTCTGGCCTACTTCTCGCCATTTGAGAATTTCCTCGTCACTGCAGCGCTGTTCTTGCTTGGTCTTGACAGCGGCCAGTTTTTTTTTCTCCAAAATGTCCACCTCTTGCGCCGTATTCTATCTCTGATCAGACATATTTGTAATCTTACAATCCATTGTGTTTATTCTATCTGTAGATTTATTTTGTGTGTGTGTTTTTTTCTTCCACAAAGACACATTTTCCCTCGACCCCCCACTTTTCCCAACAACCCCAACCACCCACGTTTCCCCCTCATAACCTCGTCAACCAGTGTGCAAGATTTTAGGATTTTGAGGTCTGGTCAAAGCAGAGATTACCCTCAAAATGGGGGTGTTTCAGATCTGACCTAATCATACCACTATTCAGGGACAATATTCGATGGTGAAAGTCGAGTATGGTACGATTGTTTACTATTTGTAGGCACATTAAAATTTTGGTGCCAGGATATGTTTTGATTTATACATTTATAATGACTTGTGGTAGAGTATTCTCTTAGTAACGGGAATAAGTCAAGAAAAAATAGTTCAATAGATGGTTGACGAATTTTGTGTTCGTTTAAAATAATTCTAGCCGCCCTTTCTTGCAATTTTTGTGCATTTTGATTCTTTTTGACTATATACCTTTCGTTTCTCTGTTACGAAGCTGTCGAATGAGGTATAAGGTATATCTGTAATCAGGGACTGAAGTTTCTAAATAATCCATTCCATTATTCAAAATATCCATACCATTATTCTAAATTGGCTATTTCTAAATTGTCAAGCGCATTTTGGTATTAGATCCTCCGTAACACCTCTAATGGCCATTGCGGCACATGTTGTTTATATTCATTTGTTTGCCATATCAATAAGCTTTCAAAAGGTCTACAACTTTTTCTTTAGTAAGGGGCTGGCGGGTCGCAGCAGTCCATTCCATTATTCAAAATATGTTACTTCTAAATGTTCATGAGTGGTTTGATATTTATGTTCTTCCTTTCTGCTGTAATATGCTTCGTTGAACACATTGACTATTACCTTTCGTTCGTCTGTTAATAAGCTGTCAAATGAGGTATAAGGTATATCTGTAATTAGGGGCAGAAGGGTCGCAGTAGTCCGTTACATTATTCAAAATATCCATTCCATTATTCAAAATAAGCTATTTCTTGATTTTTACAGGTATTTTGGCATTTAGGTCCTCCGTTAACCCTCTAATGGTCATTGCGGCTAATATTTTTAAGACTCAGTTTATTCCTCTATCAATAAATTTTGATTTGGTGTATAATGTTTTCCTAAATTAGGAGCTGATGGGGATAAGCAGTCCATTCCATTATTTAAAATAAGCTATTTCTCAATGCTCAAGCCTATTTCGATATTAAGTCCTTCGTTAATTCTCTAATATGCGTCGCGGAACATATTGACTATATCAATTTTGTTCCTTACTTGATGACCTTTGGAATGAGGTATATGGTGTATCTGTAATTAGGTGCTGAAGGGTCCGAGTGGTCGATTCCATTATTCAAAATATCCATTTAATTATTCAAAATTGGCTATTTCTTAATTTTCAAGCGCATTTGGCATTTAGGTCCTCCATAACCCTGTTTTGGTCATTGCGGCACATATCGTTTATACTCAGTTTATTCCTCTAGCAATAAGTTTAAATTTGGGTGTATAAATTTTTCCTTAATAAGCAACTGACGGGTTGCAGCAGTCCATTTCATCATTCAAAATCAGCTATTTCTTAATGTTCACGCGTATTTCGATGTTTAGGTCCTTCGTTACTCCTCTAATATGCGTTGCGGAACATATCGACTGTCAATCTTTTGTTCCTAGTTTAATCTGCTTTCGAATTAAGTATAAGGTATATCTATAATTAGGGGCTAAAGGGTCGCAGCAGCCTCTCCAATATTCAAAATATACATTTCATTATTAAAAACTAGCTATTTCTTCATTTTTACGTGTATTTTGACAATTAGGTCCTCCGTAACCCCTTTAATGTGTAATTGCGACTCGTATTGTTTATAATCAGTTTATTCTTCTATCGATCAACTTTGATTTGGTGTATATTTTTTTCCTTAATTAGGAGCTGGCGGTTAGCAGCAGTCCATTCCATTATTCAAAATAAGCTATTTCTCAATCTTCACGCGTATCTCGATATTTAAGTCCTTCGTTACTCTTCTAATATGCGTTGCGGAACATATTGACTATATACCTTTTGTTCCTCACTTAATAAGCTTTCGAATTAGGTATAAGGTATATTTGTAATTAGGGGCTGAAAGGTCCTAACAGTCCATTCCATTATTCAAAATATCCATTTCAATATTCAAAATTGCCTATTTCTTAATTTTCACGCGTATTTTGGCATTTAGGTCCTCCGTAACTCCTCTAATGGTCATTGCGGGAGATATCATTTATACTCATTTTATTACTTTATCAATAAGTTTGAATTTGGTGTATAAATTTTGACTTGATAAGGGACTGAAGGGTTGCAGCAGTCCATACCATTATTCAAAATAAGCTACATGTATTTCTTAATGTTCAAGCGTATTTCGATATTTAGGTCCTTCGTAACTCCTCTAATATGCGTTGTGGAACATGTTTACTATATACCTTTTGTTCCTCTCGTAATACTCTTTCGCATTAGATATAATATTTATCTGTTATTAGGAGCTTAAGGGTCCTAGCAGTCCATTCCATTATTCAAATTATCCATTTCATTATTCAAGATTGGCTATTTCTCAATGTTCACGTGTTTTTCGATATTTAAGTCCTTCTTTACTCCTCTAATATCCGTTGCGGAACATATTGATTGTATACCTTTTGTTCCTCCCTTCATAAACTTTCGATTGAGGTATAATATATATATATCTGTAATTAGGAGCTGAAGTGTCCTAGCAGTCCATTCCATTATTCAAAATAGCCATTTCATTATTCAAAATTGGCTATTCCTCAATGTTCACGAGTATTTCGATATTTAAGTCCTTCGTTACTCCTCTAATATCCGTTGCGGAACATACTTACTATATACCTCTTTTCCCTTTATTGATTAGCCTTCGATTGAGGTATACTATATATCTGTAATTAGAGACTGAAGGGTCCTAGCGGTCCATTATATTATTCAAAATATCCATTTCATTATTCAAAATTGGCTATTTCTCAATGTTCACGCGTATTTCGATATTTAAGTCCATCCTTACTCCTGTAATATATTGACTATATACCTTTTGTCCCTCACTTGATAAGCTTTTGAATTAGGTATAAGGTATATTTGTAATTAGGGGCTAATGGTCCTAACAGTCCATTCCATTATTCAAATTATCCATTTCATTATTCAAGATTGGCTATTTCTCAATGTTCACGTGTTTTTCGATATTTAAGTCCTTCGTTACTCCTCTAATATCCGTTGCGGAACATATTGATTGTATACCTTTTGTTCCTCTCTTGATACACTTTCGATTGAGGTATAATATATATATATCTGTAATTAGGAGCTGAAGTGTCCTAGCGGTCCATTATATTATTCAAAATAGCCATTTCATTATTCAAAATTGGCTATTCCTCAATGTTCACGAGTATTTCGATATTTAAGTCCTTCGTTACTCCTGTAATATATTGACTATATACCTTTTGTCCCTCACTTGATAAGCTTTTGAATTAGGTATAAGGTATATTGTAACACTGCCTCTCGGGTGCTAGAGTCGGACACCAGAGAACACAATGAACATAAAGTAAAGGGATCTTTTTATTGTGTGTATGTATATTAGGATAAAATATTAGGGTCGACGTCTAGTTGGTTTACCGTCGACCAAAACACTCTACCGATATTGATTTTATATTTGTTTTGTTATTACTGTATATTTACTAAATATTCGTGAAATAAAATACATGAAATAGAACAGTTTAGATGCTTTATTATTATTTATAAAAATGCTGGACTGGTAGTGGTACAGCTCTGTTCCTGGCCTAGTCCGGTTCCTAGTATGGTTGGTCTTATCTATAACTAACCTAAACAGAGACTTTACTCTGTCACTATCTAAATATTATTAAACTACCAATGTGTAGCGCTAAACTCGATCACATTAAAGTAAATCAACCAGATTCACTAACCCACAGTTTATAATAAGTCTCAATTCCTTAAGACATAAGAAATACAATCAACAATCAACAATTCTTTATAGGTAATCACAAAATCGTTCCTACCATAAAGCTTCCGTAATAAATATTAAATACTTGACTTTCTTAAAGTTTGTCACCTAGGAATTTCACCTAACAAAACAAGTTGCACAAAACTATATATGTATTTGCACCAAGCAATATTTACACCAAGGATTTTCACCTAAAACATTATTTGCTCCAAGCAATATATTTACACCCAGGAATTACACCTAAACCATCAATTTCACCAATAAATATTTGCACCAAGGATTTGCTCCCATTTGGCACCTAAAGTTTGCACCAATAAATATTTGCACCAAGGATTTGCTCCCGATTTGGCACCTAAAGTTTGCACCAATAAATATTTGCACCAAGGATTTGCTCCCGATTTGGCACCTAAAGTTTGCACCAATAAATATTTGCACCAAGGATTTGCTCCCGATTTGGCACCTAAAGTTTGCACCAATAAATATTTGCACCAAGGATTTACTCCCGATTTGGCACCTAAAGTTTGCACCAATAAATATTTGCACCAAGGATTTGCTCCCGATTTGGCACCTAAAGTTTGCACCAATAAATATTTGCACCAAGGATTTGCTCCCGATTTGGCACCTAAAGTTTGCACCAATAAATATTTGCACCAAGGATTTACTCCCGATTTGGCACCTAAAGTTTGCACCAATAAATGACAATAAGTCTATAATGGGTGCAATTTAGTATTTACTAACTTTTCCTAAATCTACTGTGTTTTCGGACATTCTTTTCTATCTTTTGAATTTGCCACTCTACTTAACAATCTATCTAGTGACTGCCTCCCTTTGTTATTGATTTTAGTTTTATTCCAATATCAGCCAATCACTAACGTTCTTACCAACGAACGACCAATCAGCAGCCATGTTTCTGATTAGGGAAATTCCCTTCAGAACAACTGAGAATGTAAACACACGATGTTTTCACAGAATAAAAATGTTTTCCAGCGGACTAATAACTAGAACCAACATGTTTTATACTCTTGGTGATCTCTACACCTATTGGATAACATAATACTTGAACCACAAAGGTTATTATTCTAAATTAACAACCAAAATATCGATATCAACACTACGGTGACCAATTGGCAAGTTGTCACCGCAAGTAAATCCTTATCCTTACAAAATAAAGGACTTAATATTATTATACTTATCAATGCTATAATTGTCCAACAAACTGTTTATCCCCCCAGAATTATATAAAAGACCGATTTCAAGCTCTTGTGGGAAGTACAGATAAACTTCCGTTCTGTCCCGGCTACCAAAACAACGTTGTACGAACTAGACACAATATTTTTACCACCCAAAACAATCATTTATTGTACAATCCTCAAGTCATATGAACTAAAATACATGTTATTAAATCTCACTAGCAATTATTCCACCTTATTAGGTTTAAGAACAATACACACAAAATATGTGGGTAAAAAGGGGGAGGCCAGCATTACAATATTTGTAATTAGGGGCTAATGGTCCTAACAGTCCATTCCATTATTCAAATTATCCATTTCATTATTCAAGATTGGCTATTTCTCAATGTTCACGTGTTTTTCGATATTTAAGTCCTTCGTTACTCCTCTAATATCCGTTGCGGAACATATTGATTGTATACCTTTTGTTCCTCTCTTGATACACTTTCGATTGAGGTATAATATATATATGTAATTAGGGGCTGAAGGGTCCTAGCAGTCCATTATATTATTTAAAATATCCATTTCATTATTCAAAATTGGCTATTTCTCAATGTTCACGCGTATTTCGATATTTAAGTCCTTCTTTACTCCTCTAATATGCGTTGCGGAACATATTGACTATATACCTTTTGTTCCTCTCTTAATAAGCTTTCGATCGAGGTATAAAATATATCTGTAATTAGGGGCTGAAGGGTCCTACCAGTCCATTCCATTATTCAAAATATCCATTTCATTATTCAAGATTGGCTATTTCTCAATGTACACGTGTTTTTCGATATTTAAGTCCTTCTTTACTCCTCTAATATCCGTTGCGGAACATATTGATTGTATACCTTTTGTTCCTCCCTTCATAAACTTTCGATTGAGGTATAATATATATATATATCTGTAATTAGGGGCTGAAGTGTCCTAGCAGTCCATTCCATTATTCAAAATAGCCATTTCATTATTCAAAATTGGCTATTCCTCAATGTTCACGAGTATTTCGATATTTAAGTCCTTCGTTAATCCTCTAATATCCGTTGCGGAACATACTTACTATATACCTTTTTTCCCTTTATTGATTAGCCTTCGATTGAGGTATACTATATATCTGTAATTAGAGACTGAAGGGTCCTAGCGGTCCATTATATTATTCAAAATATCCATTTCATTATTCAAAATTGGCTATTTCTCAATGTTCACGCGTATTTCGATATTTAAGTCCATCGTTACTCCTGTAATATATTGACTATATACCTTTTGTCCCTCACTTGATAAGCTTTTGAATTAGGTATAAGGTATATTTGTAATTAGGGGCTAATGGTCCTAACAGTCCATTCCATTATTCAAATTATCCATTTCATTATTCAAGATTGGCTATTTCTCAATGTTCACTTGTTTTTCGATATTTAAGTCCTTCGTTACTCCTCTAATATCCGTTGCGCAACATATTGATTGTATACCTTTTGTTCCTCTCTTGATAAACTTTCGATTGAGGTATAATATATACATGTAATTAGGGGCTGAAGGGTCCTAGCAGTCCATTATATTATTTAAAATATCCATTTCATTATTCAAAATTGGCTATTTCTCAATGTTCACGCGTATTTCGATATTTAAGTCCATCGTTACTCCTGTAATATATTGACTATTTACCTTTTGTTCCTCACTTGATAAGCTTTTGAATTAGGTATAAGGTATATTAGTTATTAAGGGCTAATGGTCCTAACAGTCCATTCAATTATTCAAAATATCCATTTCATTATTCAAGATTGGCTATTTCTCAATGTACACGTGTTTTTCGATATTTAAGTCCTTCTTTACTTCTCTAATATCCGTTGCGGAACATATTGATTGTATACCTTTTGTTCCTCCCTTCATAAACTTTCGATTGAGGTATAATATATATATATATCTGTAATTAGGGGCTGAAGTGTCCTAGCAGTCCATTCCATTATTCAAAATAGCCATTTCATTATTCAAAATTGGCTATTCCTCAATGTTCACGAGTATTTCGATATTTAAGTCCTTCGTTACTCCTCTAATATCCGTTGCGGAACATACTTACTATATACCTTTTTTCCCTTTATTGATTAGCCTTCGATTGAGGTATACTATATATCTGTAATTAGAGACTGAAGGGTCCTAGCGGTCCATTATATTATTCAAAATATCCATTTCATTATTCAAAATTGGCTATTTCTCAATGTTCACGCGTATTTCGATATTTAAGTCCATCGTTACTCCTGTAATATATTGACTATATACCTTTTGTCCCTCACTTGATAAGCTTTTGAATTAGGTATAAGGTATATTTGTAATTAGGGGCTAATGGTCCTAACAGTCCATTCCATTATTCAAATTATCCATTTCATTATTCAAGATTGGCTATTTCTCAATGTTCACGTGTTTTTCGATATTTAAGTCCTTCGTTACTCCTCTAATATCCGTTGCGGAACATATTGATTGTATACCTTTTGTTCCTCTCTTGATACACTTTCGATTGAGGTATAATATATATATGTAATTAGGGGCTGAAGGGTCCTAGCAGTCCATTATATTATTTAAAATATCCATTTCATTATTCAAAATTGGCTATTTCTCAATGTTCACGCGTATTTCGATATTTAAGTCCTTCTTCACTCCTCTAATATGCGTTGCGGAACATATTGACTATATACCTTTTGTTCCTCTCTTAATAAGCTTTCGATTGAGGTATAATATATATATATATCTGTAATTAGGGGCTGAAGTGTCCTAGCAGTCCATTCCATTATTCAAAATAGCCATTTCATTATTCAAAATTGGCTATTCCTCAATGTTCACGAGTATTTCGATATTTAAGTCCTTCGTTACTCCTCTAATATCCGTTGCGGAACATACTTACTATATACCTTTTTTCCCTTTATTGATTAGCCTTCGATTGAGGTATACTATATATCTGTAATTAGAGACTGAAGGGTCCTAGCGGTCCATTATATTATTCAAAATATCCATTTCATTATTCAAAATTGGCTATTTCTCAATGTTCACGCGTATTTCGATATTTAAGTCCATCGTTACTCCTGTAATATATTGACTATATACCTTTTGTCCCTCACTTGATAAGCTTTTGAATTAGGTATAAGGTATATTTGTAATTAGGGGCTAATGGTCCTAACAGTCCATTCCATTATTCAAATTATCCATTTCATTATTCAAGATTGGCTATTTCTCAATGTTCACGTGTTTTTCGATATTTAAGTCCTTCGTTACTCCTCTAATATCCGTTGCGGAACATATTGATTGTATACCTTTTGTTCCTCTCTTGATAAACTTTCGATTGAGGTATAATATATACATGTAATTAGGGGCTGAAGGGTCCTAGCAGTCCATTATATTATTTAAAATATCCATTTCATTATTCAAAATTGGCTATTTCTCAATGTTCACGCGTATTTCGATATTTAAGTCCATCGTTACTCCTGTAATATATTGACTATTTACCTTTTGTTCCTCACTTGATAAGCTTTTGAATTAGGTATAAGGTATATTAGTTATTAAGGGCTAATGGTCCTAACAGTCCATTCAATTATTCAAAATATCCATTTCATTATTCAAAATTGGTTTTTTCTTAATTTTTACGCGTATTTTAGCATTTAGGTCCTCCGTAACGCCTCTAATGGTAATTGCAGCACATATCATTTATACTCAGTTTATTCCTCTAGCAATAAGTTTAAATTTGGGTGTATAAATTTTTCCTTGATAAGGGACTGAAAGGTTGCAGCAGTCTATTTCATTATTCAAAATAAGCTATATCTTAATGATCAAGCGTATTTTGATATTAAGGTCCTTCGTTACTCCTCTAATATGCGTATGTTAACTATATATACCTTTTTATTCCTCTCGTAAAAAGCTTTCAATTTAGATATAATATATATCTGTAATTAGGGGCTGAAGGGTCCTTGCAATCCATTCCAATATTCAAATCATCAATTTCATTATTCAAACTTGGCTATTTCTCAATGTTCACGTGTTTTTCGATATTAAAGTCCTTCGATATACCTCTAATATCCGTTGCAGACCATACTGACTATATACCCTTTGTTCCTCTATTGACGAGCTTTCGATTGAGGTATAATAGTTATCTGTAATTAGGGCCTGAATGGTCATAGCAGTCAATTCCATTATTTAAAATATCCATTTCATTATTCAAAATTGACTATTTCTCAATGTTCACGTGTATTTCGATATTTAAGTCCTTCGTTAATCCTCTAACATCAGTTGCGGAACATATTGACAATATACCTTTTAATCCTCTCTTGATAAGCTTTCGATTGAAGTATAATATATCTGTAATTGGGGCTCTAATATGCGTATGTTAACTATATATACCTTTTTATTCCTCTCGTAAAAAGCTTTCAATTTAGATATAATATATATCTGTAATTAGGGGCTGAAGGGTCCTTGCAGTCCATTCCAATATTCAAATCATCCATTTCATTATTCAAACTTGGCTATATCTCATGTTATATGTTCACGTGTTTTTCGATATTAAAGTCCTTCGTTATACCTCTAATATCCGTTGCAGACCATACTGACTATATACCTTTTGTTCCTCTATTGACGAGCTTTCGATTGAGGTATAATAGTTATCTGTAATTAGGGCCTGAATGGTCATAGCAGCCAATTCCATTATTTAAAATATCCATTTCATTATTCAAAATTGACTATTTCTCAATGTTCACGTGTATTTCGATATTTAAGTCCTTCGTTAATCCTCTAACATCAGTTGCGGAACATATTGACAATATACCTTTTAATCCTCTCTTGATAAGCTTTCGATTGAAGTATAATATATCTGTAATTGGGGCTTAAGGGTCATAGCAGTCCATTCAATTATTCAAAATATCCATTTCATTATTCAAAATTGGCTATTTCTCAATGTTCATGCGTATTTCGATATTTAAGTCCTTCTTTACTCCTCAAATATGCGCTGCGGAACATATTGACTATATACGTTTTGTTCCTCTCTTGATAAGCTTTCGGTTTAGGTATTATATATATCTGTAATTAGGGGCTGAAGGGTCCTTTCAGTCCATTCCATTATTCAAAATATCCATTTCATTATTCAAAATTGACTATTTCCTCATTTTTTCGCATATTGTGGCATTTAGGTCCTCCGTAAACCTTCTTATGGTCATAACGAATCAGGATGTAGCTATAGTGTTACAGTCATTTTTTTATATATTTATTTCACTATTCACCGCTTTAATTTGAATCATGAAACATAAAATATTTCATTATTCATTTTTTAATATTGAATAGGGACTATTGAACTATTTCATTATTCAATAATAATGAACTATGGACAATAGACATACTTCAGCGCGGTTATTTATTTATATTGTTTTTGTAAAAACAGGAAGTCCTTTAAATCATTTACATAGACAAATGTATTGATATACAACAGTTACTGTTGTCAATCAATAGAATAATAAGTATGCCATTTTATCAAAATAACGATTATTTAGAACGAAGATATAGTTGAATACACAGGTACACAATGCTAAACAACTTAAAACGCCAAAAACTTACACAACACCGAGTTTAGGTCAATGTGAACACGTCATTAAACATTGTATTATTATAGATATAAAAAAAATTCTGGCAACAATCCATTGAAAACTTCTTTTCGACACTTAATGGCGAACTATGTAAGTAAATTTTTTAATCAAAAATATATATTGAATAATGTTATTGCTGCAATTTCTACGTTAAATATTTCCTTTATAACATTACACTGAGCATTGGTTTATAGATATTGGTTTAAAAGATAGTCTTGCTATATATGATATTACGTTTTTGAAGATTTTCCAACATTGTTATGGCTTCTAACCTATTAATTTTTATTTAAGATTGATATGTTTTAAACAGAAGAAAAAGAACAACAACAAATATTTTTGATATATTTATCAATCTATGTTGGAACTCAAGACTGAGCAACATCAAATCTTTAAGGAGACTCGCGGGTACAAATATTTCAGCAAAAATAATTATTTATTTTTTCATTACAAATTTAATTTATTACAGTCACTATTAGTTATTACTTTATGATATGGTACACAAATCAACCAAAAAATCGATTCTGTTTGGCCTCAGATGTTTTTAATATGTTCATATCATTGAAGAGCTCCAAATTATCTCTCTTTGGTGCAAAAATGCCACTTTTTTGCATTAAAATTGAAATATCTTTTTAAACTCATCGGCGACCTGTATTTTTTATTATTGTTTTCAAATAAGCTTTTAAACATTTACTTTTGATTTTTTCTTTCAGAATTTAATTTTACTTCTACAAACGGCTATTATACAATAAGAAAGAAACAAAACTAAAAACGTAAGTATGTTTTAGTTCTGTTTAATGAATGACTGGAATATTTTTTGTGCCTATGAGAAATAATATCAAAAAATGTGGTGCACACTAAATAAACCGGAGTAAACAATGAAAAAACGTTGATCACGCCACGGGTCACATGACAAAATTATGGCTATGAACTGATAAACAAAACAACGTCAGCCAATCAGAAGACGCTTTACATCCAAAATTAGATTATATGTGAATGTTACAACATTCATTCGTTACTTTTTGACAAAGTTTGTTTCGCAGTCAAGTAAGGCGAGAGTAGACATCTCACGGTGAAAAACTACATAATTTTATTTTGAAAATCCCTGATAAAAATAAAACATTAGGCCACCTGAAAATAACATTTAAAATTAAGATTGAAAACGAAGAATGTGTCAACGACATAACACGAACAAAGACCAGAAGGCAGATCGAAGCCACCTTCAACACAACGAGAAAATCAAGTATCCAGAGGCTAGCCTCAGCTTGCTCATAAACAAAAATGTGCACTAGTTCAATGAAAATAGACATCATACTTAACTCAGAAACATGTAAATGAATTTAAATTAAAAACAAAATACAAAAGTAACAAAGGTAAGAAGCGCAAGACTTGGTACAGGCGAAATAATGACATTCCTTTACAATCCATAGATAGGTACTTTTTTAAGAATTAAAAAAAGTGTACTACATTATATTATTTCTAGTTTTCAACGATTTTCTTTCGTTCTTTTCGATGACAGCATTTCATAACGATAACCTTAATTTTAAAAACACAAACAACTCTTCAAGATTTATAATTATTGAAAAGGGTACATGGCATTTTCAATATGAAATTTTACGGACTTATTTTTAAAATTAACAGGTTTAACAAAAGGGCATCTTCTTAAATATTTTTATTTTGGTTTTTAATGATTAATTAAGTTTGTAGATGCTATGTCTTGGTATTGAGCAAGGTCATGTTTTTTTCTGACGATTAATGACTTTGGTCTTAACAGCATAGTTTTTAATGGATGTGAAATTAGCAGCCGGTTCGTTATTCGTTATTCGATATTCAATATCCAACAGGCTGATAGTAGTCGGTTGGATATTCAAATTTATTTGAAAATCATAAAAAAATATAATATGTGATACATTTTTGTAACCTTAAAAGCATGCTTTTTTTATAGTTGAAAGGAGCGAAAAGATACATAGGAAATCGTATTATGACCCCATCGAGTTGTCTTAAACTCTCGTTGTCAATATAAACCCTTATCGATGCTTAATTTGTCTTTATGATATATATGTTTTATCAATAAAACGACGCCAAAAATGTTGTTTTATATCTAATATTTCTTAAAACAAAAACAAAAACCGATGACTCTAGAAATATTTAGAACTATAAATAGAAATAAATATGGAAAGCCCAAAAACAAAATATATAGTGTAAACCTACCTGAGACCGCTTAAATGACGGTCAGACCTCCCTGTTCTTTCAATATACATACAATTAGACGAGTATATAGACTCTGTATATATAAGGATTTTATAAAAAGGATTTTCGAGAATAATGTCATCTTTGATATCTACGGAGGGCTTAGATTGTCACTTTTCAGTTACAAAATTTAAAAACTTCAGGACAAAGGGCACAGGGCAATATGGTGAAAGCTCCTGATCTCTCAATCTTTCTTATATTATGCAGACATTTAGATAATAAGTAGATACAAACGTGACTCAATGGAATTTGGGTAAACTTCTGTCTTCAGTGTTTACGGAGCGCCCAAAGTGCAAGTTGGATATTCAAATTATATAGTGAAAACCTACCCGAGACCGTTTAAATGAGAGTCAGACCCTCATGGTCTTTAAAGTCCATAAAACTCAGGTAAATCATAGACTCTGTTTATATAAAGGTTGTATCAAAAGCATTTCCCAGAATGATGTCATCTTCGATATCTAAAAGGGCTTAGATTGTCACTGTTCAGCTAAAAATTGTCAAAACTTCAGGACAAAGGGCACAGGGCAATGATGAGAGCGCCCTGATCTCTCAATCTGTGTAATATTATGCAGACATTTAGATAATGGGTAGATACAAACGTGACTAAAAGGAGTTTTGGTACACTTGTTGTCTTCCATGTTTACGGAGCGCCTAAAGTGCCACTTGGATATTCAAATTATATAGTGAAAACCTACCTGAGACCGTTTAAATGAGAGTCAGACCCTCCTGGTCTTAAAAGTCCATAAAATTCAACTAAATCTTAGATTCTGTATATATAAAGGTTGAATCAAAAGGATTTCCCAGAACAATGTCATCTTCGATATCTACGGAGGGCTTAGATTGTCACTTTTTAGCTAAAAATTGTCAAAATTTTAGGACAAAGGGCACAGGGCATTAGTGAGAGCCCCCTGATCTCTCAATCTTTCTAATATTATGCAGACATTTAGTTGTTAGGTAGATACAAATGTGACTAAAAGGAATTTGGTTACACTTCCTGTCTTCAGTGTATACGGAGCGCCCAAAGTACCAGTTGGATATTCAAAATTTATAGTGAAAATTTACCTGAGAGCGTTTAAAAGAGGGTGAGACCCCGCCCCCCTCTCGTCTTTCAATATCCACAAAATTCAAATAAATCATAGACTCTGTATATATAAAGGTTGTATCAGACGGATTTTTCAGAAAAATGTCATCTTCGATATCTACGGAGAGCTTAGATTGTCACTTTTTAGCTAAAAATTGTCAAAATTTAGGACAAAGGGCACAGGGTATTAGTGAGAGCCCCCTGATCTCCAAATCTTTCTAATAATATGCAGACATTTAGTTGTTAGGTAAATACAAATGTGTCCAAAAGGAATTTGGGTACACTTCCTGTCTTCAGTGTATACGGCGTTGTCAGTTTATAATCCATTTATTAATTTGAATGTCCCTTTTATCCCTTTAGTGTTTCTTTGTTGATACTTAGAATAAACATATCACACTAAGTCTTATAATTCGGTTTAACATATGATCAATACATCAGTATTCTAAAGAATTGAGAGTCGATAGTAAATAATTGTGACATTTAGATAAAGGATAATGTAATCCATATAGGGAAAACGGTTCTATTTATTCTGCCATAGGCGACAATACTAACATTTTCTTATTTTACCACTTTTTATAATAAAAACCTGGATAAAACAGTAATATGTCGTGTAAGTACTTTATTACTCTATTTTAAAAATTTAAGCCAAATAGTATCATGACCAATTTCCAATGGAGCTTGTTTATAGTAGTTATCAAAGGTACCAGGATTATAATTTAGTACGCCAGACGCGCGTTTCGTCTACATAAGACTCATCAGTGACGCTCATATCGAAATAGTTATAAACCAAACAAATACAAAGTTGAAGAGCATTGAGGATCCAAAATTCCAAAAAGTTGTGCCAAATACGGCTAAGGTAATCTATGCCTGGGATTAGAAATCCTTAGTTTTTCGAAAAATTAAAAGTTTTGTAAACAGGAAATTTATAAAAATGACCACATAATTGATATTCATGTCAACACCGAAGTGCTGACTACTGGGCTGGTGATACCCTCGGGGACGAAACGTCCACCAGCAGAGGCATCGACCCAGTGGTGTAAATAGTTATCAAAGGTACCAGGATTATAATTTAGTACGCCAGACGCGCGTTTCGTCTACATAAGACTCATCAGTGACGCTCATATCGAAATAGTTATAAACCAAACAAATACAAAGTTGAAGAGCATTGAGGATCCAAAATTCCAAAAAGTTGTGCCAAATACGGCTAAGGTAATCTATGCCTGGGATTAGAAATCCTTAGTTTTTCGAAAAATTAAAAGTTTTGTAAACAGGAAATTTATAAAAATGACCACATAATTGATATTCATGTCAACACCGAAGTGCTGACTACTGGGCTGGTGTTATTCATGCCCACCGTCATTTTGCAGCAAATCTATAAAATTTTGGAAGCCTTTTCGAATAATTCTCTAGAAAATATTTCAATAGGTTTAAAAATTTATATTGTAAATATAAACACTGCAGTTATTCATAGATAAATAAAAAAATATATTCTACCCTTATATCCAATCAAGGCGCTCCTAAGTTGACTTCCTTTGCCTGTTTTGGGTACACAAAAGGCCAACCTAATGCTGGGGAAATGTAATAGTACCGTTTTCCCTATAGTGAAGTTATTGTGGAGTGATTATTACTTTTAGTGGTTTACACCACAATTCCGTTTGTCACAATTAACCATGAATTTAAGAATTCAATGCAGAGAAATTTGATTTGAGTCTAATGTTTATGTCCGAAAATTTGGGAACAAAAAACGTGTTAGAAATGAATTTCAAATAATTTTTAGAATATCATCGAGTTTAGTTTTTTTTATCTTTAAATTGTTCAATTTTGTTTGTTTATAGTTTTAAAAACAATAGGATGAAGAATCGAACATTGGTCGTTTGTTCAGGCACACATTGCTTTTCAAATAGAATTTCGATAACTTGCCGTTGAAGTTTTTTTTTACTTGATATGGTAAAAGACGATATTTTTTCGTTATAAAATTTCGAAAAGGTAGATATTAGAAATGAAATTGAACTTCAAATAATATACCTATGAATTGTAGATAAAGCATGTATCTTTTTACACAACAAAATACCATTCAAACTCATAGATCGAAAATAAACTGGCAGTACCATGACTAAAAAAGAAAAGAAAAACAAACAAATGATAGTTTACGAGACATAACAAAGAAAACTGAAGACTAAGCAACACGTACCCCATAAAATTGCTTTTCGGGTACAAATTCGTTAATTGGGAAAACAGTGTTGTAACTTTATTTTCTACACAAACGAAATAATGCACATGTACCTAGCTTGGAAAAGTAGAATCGCAAAATAAAAAACGAACTCCGAGGAAAATGCAAAACGGAAGTCCAAAGTAAATGACAAAATCAAAAGCTCAATAACATATTAGAAATTCAAAAAAACTGTCATATTCCAGACTTGGTACAGACATTTGCTAATGAAGAAAGTGGTGGATTTTACATGATTTTATAACTAGCTTAACCTCTTCATTGTATGACAGTCGCATAGAGTTACCTTATATTAAAATCAATGTGCGAGTAAACCAAACAGATAGTATAGGTAAATGTGTCTTACATTGGAACGCAGCAGTCAACATTATGTTATAATCTATATGACTATATAAAAACAACTAAATTAGATTGCATATAAACATTATGTAATCAAAGTTCAAATTACAAAACCTATGAAGAACATAACAAGGTCCTGCAATAATATTTTTATCATAAATTATATCATTCAATGACTAACAACAAACATTTGGAAGCAATTTATTTTTTAAAACCCTTTTTCTCTGCGAAAATATTTAATTCTATGAGGAATTTAACTAAACTATTTCAAGTTCATATTATTATACAAATAATTGTATACAAGAAAATTACCATCTATTTCAGATCATTCACAGTATTCAGTGAAAGAAAATTGGTGTTTATGAGTTTAGGTCAGGATGAGCAAGAAAACTCAAGGTACTACTACTTATCCTCATTCTAGAAATGTTTGAATCAAATGTATGTTGTTTTAATTTAAAAACTTTTCCTTCGATTTTAGTAAACCTAAATAATACCATACTGTCTGTCATTATTGTACTGATATTGTAATTTTCAATAAATTTAAAGGGCTTTTTGTATTCTTATGATATGTTTTATTGGTGTTTTTAAAGCATTTCACGTTGCTGGGTAATGTTGGTTGTTTTTAATAGTTTTTTTTTCTTTCATGGTTATATCATTTCGTTTTCGACTAATGAGTTAGGTTATCATTTTTGGTATCTTCCATCCTTTTTTCTTGACATCGATGTTTTATTCAATCAAGTCAACATAAGATACCATCTTCCTTTTATGACGTAGAACGCAGGCTTTGTTGTTTTTCCCCGATATGTTTTAGACGAAATTCTTCTTTCCTCTGGTTTTTCTGCTTCCTTTCAATCATGGTATGGCACTTATACTTTGTGATATAATGTTATAATTTAAACAAAGTTTTCCTAATTTGATAAAAAGAGTTTATATCTTTGATCTTAAGAAGCTTAATATGTATGGCTGTGCTATCTCAAAACTTTAAAGAAATTATCAGAATGACACTTATCAGAAATATGATTTTGACTCCGTCAGATTTATCTTTGTTACCGTGTCGAGCACACCACAGTGGGTATAAAATAAAGTTTGAGGGCTTATTATTAAAAATGAAAATGTTCAAAAAAAATATAAGAAAATAAGTAAACAACCATGTGACGATTCTGCCGTCTTCTATACGAAATCTCTATGAGAGTTGGCATTTCGTTTTGTATGTGAATGCAGCTGAAAGTTACCAACAGATGTATTTAATGTCCTAAAAAGGATTTTAGATGACATGACAGGTATACATGTAAATGGACCTAAATGAAACCTTATCAGGAATACAAAGAGGTCCATTATTGGTAGTTATTTTTTGTATCATAATCAACTGTTTGTATGCAGATGATATAAATATTTAATTATTCATTGGTCGCACTATATTGTTTTTTGTAAAATACTGATATCCCTTTTTTCAATGATCTTTTTATTTTCTGGTGGGTTTTTTTCATGTTTGTAATGTGGTAAATAAAATCATCATAGGTACCAGGATTAAAATTTTGTATTTGCGCTAGACGCGTGTTTCACCTACAAAAGACTCATCAGTGACGCTCGATTATAAATAAAAGGGCAAATTAAAGTACAAAGTTGAAGAGCATTGAGGACCAAAAATGCCTAAAAATTTTGCCACATAAGGCTAAGTTAATCTATCCATGATAAGGAGAAAAGCCGTAGTATTTCAAAATTTCATAGTTTTGTTAACAGTTAATTTATAATTATGACAATATCAATGATAATTCATGTCAACACTAATGTGCTGACTTATGGGCTGGTAATACCATCAAGTAATAAAAACTCCACCAGCAGTGACATCGAACCTATTTTTAAATAAAATCTTCATAGATCATGTAGATACTAGAATTTAAATTTAGTATTTTCGCTAGACGCATGTTTCGTCTACAACAGACTCTTAAATATGAAAAGGGGTAACTTTTATTTCAAAGCTTTGTTATTGAACTACGTGTGGATTGTCCCTGCGGATCATCTAAAAATAATAAAAATAAAACATTTGAATTAATTGAGCAAAATTATTAAAACAAAATCTTTTACTGTTTATCCCTGTGTTTTTTGTTCACATGCTGGCTACGAAAAAACCTATTTTTAGCATAGTCTGTGAGACAGGTTGTTCTGTGTTATTGTCTAATTTTTGTACAAAATGTTGCTGCTTGGTGACTTCGGTGTTGATGAGACTTTTTTTTATAGTATAACGTTTTAAATTTAACAAATCATCTTACTTCTGAGTACTTATTTTTGTTCAAACTAAGAACATTTGATTTGGTTTCTTGACAAATTATCTCTAACTGCTTTATCCTCACTTCCCTAAAAAAAGATTCCAGAAGAGAATTCATACAAACGGATGTTAAACATGTAATTATTTATTTACAAGAAATCACATGTATGGTATCTTTGAATATTTGATAAAACAAAATCACTAAACAATCGATACTAGTAGTACATATAATGTATGCCTTTCCCGATGTGTACTAGTGCTTATGTTGCTCCATGTTGCATGTTAATTCAAAGCATGATATATTAGCAAATGGACATTAGATCTGAAATGCGGACACATTTATGTCTGTAAACTACAAATAATTAGGCACATTCAAAACGGAGATAATCTTAAAGTAACTCTACAGTATAAAGTAAGGTAACAAGGGGCACTATATGGACTTGTATGTTCAAACTTAACGTGTACCCAAATGTACAGCTTGGACGTGTCTGTTCAATAAATATCGATTATGCAGAAGTTGGATATGTTCACCTGTCTAACGTAGACGAGTGTTTTTTTAAATACCATGGAATAAATGATAATTGGTTCCTACAAATTGAAACAAGTATAGAAAGCCCTTTTGTTTGAAACTTCCTCTGTACACGTACATGTTCTTACAAATAAAACAAGATATTTAGATGCTAATTATTTTCAAATCCAAAATAGATTTATTTATTAAGATTAAATACAAATAGTTTTTTAGCAAAATAATTTCCATTCAAATAAATATCTAATCGTTTGCATTTGTAACGTTTGTAAAAATGTTATATTTGTGTGATGAACAATTCATAATTCTTTTGTGGTGTACTGTGCGTGAAGGTGTTCCGTTGTAATTCTGAGGTTTCCATGTTGTAATGTATCCTTAGATTATCTATATAAATGCATTGCGGTGTCCTGAGTGTTCTTTTGTTTATTTGTACTGTATTTCTATCACGTAAAGTTAACTATTTGGAGGATTTTGTTTTAAATGCCATATAAGCTAGAGGTTTGGGTAACAATACCACCAGGTTTTAACCCACAATGCTCTCTTGAAATGTACTGTACCATGTCAGAAATAGTTTAGTATGACGTCCATTATCACTGAGCTAGTATACATACTTGTTTATGGCCTAGTTGAAGGACGCCTCCGGGTGTGGGAGTTTTTCGCTGCATTGAAGACTCATTGGTGGCCTTCGGCTGTTGTCTGCTCTATTGTCGGGTTGTTGTCTCTTTGACATATTCCCCCTTTTCATTCTCAATGTTATCGTGTTATCAAATAGTCCGTTTCTATGCATGTTAGTGTTTTTGTAGCAGTTATTAGTGTTTTTGTTATTCCGTTATTTTCTTCTCATTATTGATGTGTAATTAGGGTTTTGAATTGAGACGCGGATTTGTTTTGGATTAATCAATTACAGACTTTTTAACAGCAGCTTACTACTGTTAGAATTTTAACCTTTAAATCACATAATAAAATAATTGTGATATGATTGAGCTTTTGATTTTTGATTTGGAATTGTCATTGCCTTTCGGTGTTTTTGTTAGTTTACTTTTTAGTATCATTATGTACATTTCAGTAAGCCATAATTTCACAAACAGAAAACTATTGATTTAGATACTAAAACAATACATACAATACTTAATAATAGTTAAGGAAAGGTACAACTTTTTAATGGAGATTAGGTCTGCCAGAATATGGCCAGAGATAGAATAGTCAAAAAGGTGTAACAGCTATCCAAATTTAGAAATAGTCAAAAATCTAGGGTAGTACTTCTTCTGCTAGATGAAGGTGACTGTCAGAATATATATTCTATTTCTACAACGTTTCATTATACAAATACTGATAAATATTAAGAGAGGTCATATCTGACCAAACTGTAAAAAAATTGTGGGTTTGACTTGGTTGCATGTGTGTCGTTACACACGTGCATGTTTCTTTCCTTCAAGATCTCTTTCAAAATTAAATTCTTTATACTCATGATACTATTGTATTGACATTTATCCATCACTTCCTCTTAGATAGATGATAAAAAGTACATGTCATTCAAATTCTAGAAAACTGCAACTGATGCTTATTTGTTTATTTTCAGTTGCTCATATAATGGTGTTGATAGCAATTATTGTTATAACGTGTATCAGTTTGAGACGCTGGATATCCATAAATTGTGAAACGTCTTGCATTGAACGTTGGAATAACTTGCATCGACGTAATCCATTTGATTTTAAAACATGGAAAAAGACTCTATGTCCATTGTTGGGATACCGCAATTGCACTCATCCATTCAAAATTACCTTAGTAGATACATCGGAATTCATTTCTCATGATACATGCCCTAAAAATAAACTGTTAATAAACTGTAGCGTGTGGGGAAGTTATATTCTGTATGCTAATTTAAAACAACATGCAACTGAATATCAAAGATATAAAAATGATAATAAGGAAATTGAATACTATTTTCATGGCGTTTATATAAACCGCATAAGTATACCCTTTAATAGGACAAACGCTGCTGAACTTAGTTTTAAAACTGAAAATAATAACGTAAATAAATCTTTTATGTTAACATACAAAGCCTATAACACATATAGAAGTGATACAGTGAGGAAGCGGAGTACAATATTTTCTCTTCATCATTTCATAGAGGATCCAGAGATATTAATCCGACCGCTAGTATTTCAGCTCTTCGACGCAAATGAGTCATATCCGCTGCCACCAATGGATTTAAGTCAATTACTCACTTTTGTTGCAGCTGTTGATTTCAAAACTAACTGCTTTGAATTTTCAAACCTTACACCTTTGCAAAAAAACTTATCTATTGATAAGGAGTTGTTCGGTACAAATATTTATATAAGCGAAGACGACAAGACGTACCTCAATGACTGGATTCTTTTCCGATGTACTGTTTATTTCTTATTTATTTACATAGCGATAGCAGTTTGGGGATTGACAAGTCAGCTGCTTAAATCTAATAATCTGTATTTGTATTCTCATGAGTCCAATAGACATATCTTTTTAGGGTGTCCTTCTCTTATTTCTAACAAAAGAGCTTCGTCCGATTATTTATTGAAAATAGCTTACTTCAGAAAGTTCTATATAGTTGGAAGCAGTTATGTCACTACAATTGCTTTTTTTTCTATTGTACGTACCGTTTTATTTTATTTTGTGGAAGATAAATATTTAAGTTGGACTGGTAAAAACAAAAATGATATAATATTTTTCATTTATACGTACGAGGGGTCTTTATCCTTTATACATTTCATACTTTTGCTTTTATTTTTCATAGTCGAACTAATAGTCAATAAATTTAAATTCTATGATAGAAATCTTAAATTAATACCTGAACCGACAGAAGCAGTTGAATCATTAATGCCTGTATCATCAATCTTTTGTCAAATTTCATCTGCACACACAAATTTAGCATCAAGATTGAAAAACTTAAGATTATTAAAAAACATGCACAAAGAAATATTACGGTTATATCTTTCACATAAAAATGTATTTCATTTTAATTTAGCAATGTGGTGTGTCATAATTTATCATACATCCATTGGCGCATATTTGAACACTTATAGCCTAGAAATATCTTTGATCATTGCCTATACATTATTTTCGGCCAATGCTTTGCATAAAATTTATTACTGGACTTTTCGGTGTTTTGTATGGTATTATTTAATGATCATAATATATCCTCTCCTCCTTTTGACCTTGCAATTCATTGTTTATAATTTGATGACATATGTGCCAGATATCTATACTAATCGTATCTGGATTCCTTTCATGATTTTGGTTGTGTCATACTTAAAAGATGTTTTTATAGAGCACTATGATAAATATAGTGATTTTTTAGAAAATGTGTTAGGATTGATAGAGTCTCAAGATAAGGAGACTGATATCCAAAACCGTTACATAGTTAATGCAGATAATACAGATAATCCAAAGAACATAGCGGTTTTAGCAGCTGGCAGGAGAGTTGATGCGAATATTTGTAATGATAGCAATACTTACACAACTCATTCTGGTGTGATGATATTTTATAACAATTTTGGAACGAAAAGTGTTACTTCTAACTTTGTTTTGAAAATAAACAAGCTATCCCAAGAATATTTATATAAAATACCAGGAACTGTTATATCCGAGTTTTCGTCTCTTTTTATTCGTATGCTGCCAGCTGTACTTATATTTTGGCTTTTGAGACATATCGACAAATTTCCAATTCAAACAATCGATGTCTACACATTTCTTGTTGGTACCTTTCTTATGCAGGCGTACAGAAGGATATGTCTGCACAGAGGTCGTTCAAAAAATGACATTACAAGAACAATATATTTCAAGAACTGTCTTTTCAACTGCATTCGATCACATCATGATGAATTTGACATATCTTATTCAGATTTAAAGAACATATCTATTACATCATACATTTTTAACAAACGATATGTACTTTGTGCGTTTGTTCTTATTATGATTTTACTAACAATGAAAGCATTTTTTGTAACGGAAAGTGGACTTTTTGAAATTCTTCTTCAAATTCCATATCTCCAAAATATCCTGTCGTTCGTTTCCATCTCAACGTTTGTTTTTTATGTTTTCTTGATTATATGATATTGTCACTAGTGTTTAACAGAAGTAGTTCATTTGTTTTGGGAAAGTAGCGATTCACAAAATATTTCATAGACATTTTGGAATAATTTAGTTCTGCTAGTTGAAAAATAAATTGACAGCACTCCTATTGTTCACCATCTTGTATAATTTGCATTCTTCTATTATTATTTCATAAAACGTGTGATACATTATTTTAAAATGTAATAGAGTAAGTATTATGTATGTTCGCGTTTGGTTTTGTTGCATTGCAGTGTTTCTGTTATGTTATTTTTATAGTTGTTGTGTTTCTCTGAAATTTTGATTGTTTTCTCTCAATCGATTCATAACTTTTGAATAGTGGTATACTATCGTTGAATTTATCTATTAGCCTACATCTTTATTACAATCATCCATTCAGCTTTATTACCTGTGCATATATTTAGCCAGTTCTCAAAAAGTCGTTATGTTATTGTCTGTTAAATAAGTTTCAACAAACAATTAAGGTCGACACCACTGCACCAGTAATTAGCACTTTTGTGTTGACATAATTATATTTATAAACGGACTGTTTACTAAATTGAAATTCATCGAAATACAAAAGGTGTCTATCCTAGAAAAAGATTACATACTCTACAACTTCGTTCTTTATTTGGCCTTTTTTAATTTTTGCTGGGAATAGAGGGTCACTGATGAGTTATTTGTAGACAAAATATGCATCTTCTGACCTATATAGTTTTCAATCCTGATATCCATTATGAGTTAATCAAAAAATGTATTCTATTTTTCAATTAACATGTACATATTTTAGAAAAGTAGAACTCAACCCTAGTGATCAATATTTACTCAACAATTTTATACATATTTCGTGTAAAGATCAAGAAAATTGTTTCATTACTATCAACTTCTAATAAAACTTTTGCTGAAGCTTTTTTATGTGCCTGAACTCAAAAACGGAGCCATTTACCTCAGTCTTTGATTTACAAAATAAATTAATTGTTTCGATATAAAGTTAAACATGAATTCCACAATTGAAGAAGCTTTCATAAAAATGGAATCAACTCAACTTTACGTGGTCTAAGTATAACTTGAACTGCTGTTTTTTTTATTCTGATATCCTGAAAGTCAATTACTACCACAAAAAGCACTTTGAATTATTTTTAAATGTATCGAGAAGACTTCCTATAAATTTTGATACTGACATAGTTAGAAGCTCAAAGTTAAATTTTGCAACAAACTTTTTGTTATGCAATCCTATAGTTTAGTTAATTTAACACAAAAAACAAAAGAAAACAAAATGCTATATGTTTAGTCAGTCAATATTTATAATGTGACGCGTATATAATAATCTTAAAATGTATTCTTAATATGTCACTAATTATGAACACATAATTATCACAAAAACCACTGCCCACTATTACAATTCTGATAATTGCAATTTGTATACAGTTCCTTACAATCACAAAGAATCTTGCAGTCTCTGATATAACATTTGTACTTCCTTTATAATAGTCTATGAGTTTATTCGTTAATACATTTAACGATACTATCACTCAACCTACGAATCACTTAAATCTTTTGTATCCTTAATATGTTTGCTTACTTTGTTTAAATAAAAAGTTCGTTGTATCTTGTTATAATCGATACTTTTGATTTAGGAATTTAATGATACGAAAACGTTAAATAACGTTATCCTATAAGACGTTATTTTTGAAGTGGTTAAGTGTCACTCCCTGAATTCCAACGGTAAACAGAAACCCTCGGTTCTAGTATAGACTTTCCAAAACGTTGTGCAAGCTTCTGTTTGGGATGTCACGATTGCCTGTTTTATGAGTTTTCTGTCTTATCCATCATCGGGAACTCATACCCCAATCATTCAGTTGTATATATAACACCTTTACAAATATAGAATTATAACGTATTTCCTTATATTTTCTCTTTCATATTTTTTAAGTATATAACGTACAAGTTATTGTGTGTGTTAATTTTGTTATAACATTTACGGGACTAGTTTGACTGCATCAATGTAAAAAAAAATGTAAGATGTTTTTCATGTATTTGATCTACAATTTTTATAATATAACTTATTAAAAAATATATGATAAAATTAAAATCTCAATTGTTCTTGAACAATTGAGAGGTCTTTCCTTTTCGAAATGTAAAGTACATGTTCCAATAGGCGTAGAATGCATTGAAAAGCTCTCAAACACACACAAAACCGTTAAAAAATGACAAAAACAACAAATTTGATAATTTGGACATGACCTTGACTTTTGACCTTGTAACTTTTGTGAAGGTCATTGGTCCACAATGGTTTTTCACTGTTTACTATTACTGTAAGAGTAACCGTTTTTGAGATATCGACTAAAAAGTTGAAAGGTAAAAGGTCAAGGTCAACCTTAAAAAGCTTTAAAACACACTAAAAATTCTTAAAATAAGGACAAAAACACATAATTCGCTATCTGGGACTTGACCTTGACCTTTGACCTTGTGACCTTTGTCAAGGTCATTAGTCTCCAATGTCATTGCTGAAGACCCAATGGGTCTAGGACCTTTGGTTATATAGTAAAAGCTGATTTTGTCTTTTCAGAAACCTAAATTAGGGGTTATGCCCCTTACAGAAAGGTCAAATCTCTTCGGTCAAAATGTAACAAAGTTGCGCCTTAATGACCCAAACATTTTCCACTATTCAAAACTTCTGTAAGTATTAAGGTTGCTGAGATTATCCCATAACAAGGTTTTAGGTCAATGGTCAAGGTCAACATACACATTTGACCTTGAGGTATTTTTCAAAGTCACATGAATTGATGATGAATGGTGAAGCTCTTAGGTTTCTACGACTTACGGTTTCTGAGTTTTGCTGGCCAACCGACACCGGTTAATTTTCAGAGGGGCATAACCCTACCAATGAGTCGTTGAATCCTTTCGATCCAAATGTGATGAAGAACCGGGGTCTGGTCCTGAACAAATTTCAGCCTTCGCTTTTTTTCTACCTCTTATGGTTACGGTGTTTGAATGATAACAAGGTTATTTGGTTTCGGAGGGATTACTCCGAACCGACAAAATATTTCGACTCACAGGGTGAGTTCAGGATAGGTATTCATGACACCGATACAAAGTGTGAACATGAAAGCGACATGATTTACGGTTACGGAGGGAAATTTTGTCAAAGTTTGGCGGAAAAAAAAGAATAATAATTAAAAACCAATTGTTCAGAGAACAATTGAAGGTCTTTCCATCAAAACAATGTATTTTGATATGGAAAGTTGTGAAACTAAGTTTAAAATGTCATTTCAATCGTCAAATGATAGCTCCTAGTAAGCTGATTCCAAAAATATATTGTTTCCATACATTTTTTTTAAATAAGGGAGATAATTTGTTACTTCCGGTTTGAAAAATGTTAATTCCGATTATATTTGAATATTTACTTGACACTGATTCCAAAAAATATCTGGTTCTATATACTTTTATATTAATAAAGTACAAAAAAATAGCTATTTCCGGTTTACAAAAGGTCACTTCCGGTTGTTTTTTACAAGGTTAAATGGTTTGATACCTTTTTCTAAAAGTTGTATATCTTTATCATGTATACATATAGAATAAAAGCAAAGGTCAAAATCTAGAACGTCAAATTAAGCTATGACCTTGAGATCAATTTCAAGGTCATAAACCAGGGACCTCAAATCAAAAGACCACAGGTCTTTATTATATTTAGTTAATGAGTTATATCACCAAACGCGTATTTTTAAATACAAGAGGGGAGAAAACTCCCTTTTACATTCAACGTACGATTGCAATCAAAATTTACATCTTACGACATGTCGCAACTAACAATTTAGTAAAAATAATTTGTTGATATCTTATACAGTCTTTGGATATAAGCGAAAATAAGCCAAATTCAAATATTAGAATATGACCTTGACCTTTGACCTTGACCTAATTTTCATTTTTTGGGACCAAGGACCTCAAATCAAAAGATCCTAGGTCTCTATCACTTATGCTTTATAAGATAGAAATTTATATCACTTATATCAGATGCATAAGGGGAAATAACTCTCATATGGAGCGGTCATATCGCTTCGGTCAAAATAGGACAAATCATGCGAAGGATATAACGAGCAATTTTGTAAAACAAATTTGTCATAATCTTTTACGGTTGCAAGGAGATGCGCCAACAAGGAAAACAGTGTTTGGGGAGATAACTCCTACAAAGAAAAGTATTCGTTTACGCAGGGTAAATTTCAAAAGCGCATAAACTGTTCGATATCATATACCAAATATCTAAGCGACATATTGCGAAACAAATGTTTATCGCAAGAACAAAATTAGGCGGAAGAAAAAAAAATAATCAGAAGAAAAACAATAGGTCTTTCCACAGAAAAGTGGAAAGACCTAATAATAATCAGAAGAAATACAGTAAGGTCTTTCCCTTTAGAAAAAGGAAAGACCTTAATTAATTTATTTAATTGTGTTTTTATTTTAGATATCAATCAACATCTTCAGTTTTAGAATTGAAGTAATACTAATAAAACTGAGTAGATCCTTTGCGCTAAGATCAAACAATACTTATTTTTGCGAAAAATATAGAACTTTACCTTATAAATATCAGCCCAGTGTGTGACATTTTATGTCCATCGTCACATGTCCTCTGTTCATATCTCTTAATGACAATTCAGATATCCGAACTTCATTCTGTATGGTTTGTTTTAATTAAAACTGCAAGGTATCATTACACCTAACAATAAAAATCAACCATATATAGTGTGTATGTATGTATCTATATATTGTAACCTTGTGTGACCAACTTTTTTTTTAACAAATATGATATATGCTGAAATATTGAAATATCAGTCAACTTGATGCACTTCCCATCCATGACTATGACAACTGTGTTCCATTGGTTATGAACGTGCCGTTTTGAATTGTTCTTGGGGTTTAGTATTTTTTTTATTTTACCTTTTCCTGTGAATGAAAAAAAAACATCAGTTAAACAGAACTATGATTAGGATAAAATCAGTACAAATGCAAATATATTAAAGGCTTAAAGGGGTTTATGTTTTTGTTCCCAATTCACAATTAAAGACAATAAATGTCGAAACCTCTTGAGGCGGACTTCAAATATCCGAGAGGAGTCCTAAGCGCTTTGGAATATTGTTATTCGGTAGTTAATTTACCTTCGAGGAACAAAGTGCGAGATTGTTAATGTTTTGTTTACGAATGTCGTCTACGGATTTGAGTGCAACCTTTGAAGATTGGTATTATTCGATTTATTTCACTTGACTGGGCGGAGTTTAACCGGTTCGCTCATAGTAAACCAGTCCATCCATAAATAGGTGTTTTAGGATAAACTCATCAATGAAGTGTCCAGTCATTGTTTTGTAAATTCCTTTTGATGACACTGATAGGTGATTAGAAATCAGTAATAATTATAACGGCAATCATCCTCATCACACACATCTTCAAATAGACTGTCCTTATGCAAATTAAAACGTAAGCTCCGCCCGATCAGTTGAATTAACATTGGTAATATACGTCGTTAAAACGAAATGAAGGCTAAACAAACGTATGCGAGGTCATAGATCAGACATTAACCTCAATGCAAACGACATTCTTTATCAGCATTTTAATCAGCCCGATCATTCCATCGTTTCTATGACAGTTCGCATTATCGAAAAAATATACCATAGCACTAACAATCCTAATCTTGCAACGCCTCTCCGTAGACAAAAAGAGTACTACTGGATTAGACAATTGGGAACTGCGACACCATATGGTTGCAATGACAAAATTGATGGTATAGGTATTCTATGTAGTCCTTCGTGTAGCTCGGTAAATATGATGATTTTTTTCAACTCTATTCCTCGACGTAGACGCAGACAAGGTCATCGTCATTTTACATCACCTTCTCTGCATGATGTCTCTATTAATGACTTGCTGCCATTTAAACAAAAGCCGTTAGGTATTCATTACATTTGCACGAAACTTTATTCATTACCACTTTCAAAACTTCAAAACCACTGTTACAAAGCCTTATTCAAACCAATAAAAACTTACATCTATACTTTCGGATATTGCAAGTCACAGACTTTTCAAAGTAGTCCGCACTGGAAAAGATGGTAAAAAGAAGAGATTTTTTTCTGAATCTTTCCTTTGCAAACAAAGGTCTCGATGGCGTCAACTTAGGCAATATCCGTCATCATAAATTAGTTCAATTGAAAATACCTCCTTATGTCAAAGATCAGTCTGTACCAATCATTTCTTATACCTATACCAAACCTATTGCAAATACAATTTTCAATTACAAACATGTTTTGTAGGATCTCAATATTAACGACTTCAAGTGTAAACCCCCTGATTGCACTTGTGCTAGTTCCCAATTCATATATATATCGGGCTGGCCACGATATTACCGGTGACCTGAACATTGTAAATAACACTTCCCTGCGAAATGTGTTATAGAAAGGTCCAAAATATCGTGAGCCTAAATACATCAATTGGGAACTTTTTAAAATTTTGATGGATTTAGTCGAGGATTATGCCAGGCAATAGGCTAAGCGCGGGATAGAAGACGTAGACACTCTTTCCGAAAGAATTATAGCTGGGAGGTCGTTGATACAAATCAGAATTAAGAAACTGAATGGGTCTATCAATGCCCATGCTACGTCAATCTTGAAATACCCAAAGGTTTCAAAACACTTATCCTATGTTATCTTATGTTGTTGTCCCCGCAGATAAAGCTCCAAATCAAAATATTCTGTGTGTGTAAAATCATTACACTAACTTCTTGATAAACGAATAAGGTATTGACATTCAATTAGAAGAAACGCAACATATACCCTCACGACACTTACCAAAGAGGAAATTCTGGATAATCAAAGATCTGTTCTATGTTCCTTTGGAATTTCAACCAAAGATAAAGAACTGGAACTTCCATCACTATATTGGATACCTAAACTACATGAATGACCTAAAAACAACTGTATATTGCTGGGTCTTCCAAGTGCTCCACGAAACCTCTTAGTAAATAATCAACATCTATTTTTACAGCAATCAAATACGGGCTTCAAAGTTATAGTGAAACTGCCTATTCTAGAGGTGCCGTGAATCAGATGTGGATACTTAAAAATTCTAGAGATCTCTTAGAGTACATACAATCTAACTCTCTTAAATCTTGCAATAGTATTAAAGATTTGAATTTTCTACACTTTACACAAGTATTTCCACATTTCAAACTAAAAGACAAATTGAAAGAGTTGGTATTGCTTTGTTTCATAACAAAGAATGGCCAACGTAGATACAAGTATCTTGTCTTAGGTAGGAATAAATCCTAATTTGTAAAGGATCACTCTGATTCAAACAAAACATTCTGAAACTGACATTATCAAGATGCTTGATTTTTCGATTGACAACATATTTGTTAAGTCCGGAGAACCGGTTATTCAACAGACTGTCGGCATTCTAATGGGAATCAATTGTGCCCCTCTTCTTGCCGACTTGTTTCTTTATTAATATGAGGCTAAATTTATACAGGAACTTCTTAGGAAGAAAGATAGGAATATATGATTATCCTATAACTCTTCTTTCCGCTATATAGATGACGATTTTTCACTAAATAATACAAATTTGGTGACTTTATTGAACGCATCTAACCCATCGAACTAGAGATAAAGGATACTACAGATACAGTAAAGTCGGCCTCATATCTTGGTTTACATCTAGAAATTGACAATCAAGGTCGGTTGAAAATAAAACTTTACGACAAAAGAGATGATTTCAGTTTTCCAATTGTGAACTTTCCATTTCTAAGTAGCAACATTCCAGTAGCACCTTCATACGGGTTATATATCTCCCAATAGATACAATATTCCTATCCTTGCATTTCCTATCTTCCTAACATGATTATCTTGATAGAGGGTTGCTGCTCACAAGGAAGCTATTAAACCAAGAGTTCCAAATGGTGAAGCTGGAATCATCCCTTCGTAAATTTTACGGACACCATCACCAGTTGGTTGACCGTAATGAAATAACCGTTTCACAAATGATATCGGATATGTTCCTTACGTCGTTCCTACAATACCTTCCCTTTCATGAATGTGACCTACCGAATTAGACTATTTACCGGATATGTTATCTCGTAAGCAACACGACGGGTGCCACATGTGGAGCAGGATCTGCTTACCCTCCCGGAGCACCTGAGATCACCCTTAGTGTTTGGTGGGGTTCCTGTTGCTTAGTCTTTAGTTTTCAATGTTGTGTAATGTGATCTTTTGTTTGTCTGTGTGTCTTCTGTCATTTTTAGCCAGGCGTTGTCAGTTTATTCTCGATTTATGAGTTTGACAGTCCCTCTGGTATTTTTCGTTCCTCTTTTAAAAAATATCTGTTGTCAGATCTGAAATGAATATTCAATAACAGTCTACTAACTCATAATGTAGAACGTTAACTTCAATAATTTGCAGTACATTCCTTGTTGATAAACTCATCATAGATACCAGAACTAAAACTTACAATTACGCTAGACGCGTGTTTTGTCTACAAAAGACTCAAAAAATCTCTATTAAAAGAAATCGTGAAAGGAAATGAAATGAAAGATCTGAAATATCGTATCAACTAGGAGATGTGTATTTAATATATTTACATAACCATTTCATGAATTAAATTTCATATGATTATATATATATGTGTAACCGGAGAGCACGTATCTACTCTACAAATTCATATTGTCACCACCGGGATTCGAACCCCGGTCGGTCGTCTGCGTGACAGTCAGTGCGTTAACCCACTGAGCCAAAGAATCGATTCCCTAGCTCAGTTGATTAAGACTGGCTTTATATGTTCTACTTGTACTAAGGGGAAGCAACCCCGCTACACTATTCCCCCACCACAAGAGTCATCATATCTTCATATATGACTCTTAACAGCACAAACCCTGGCTTTACTCCAGATAACCATCGTGGATTTTTTAGTCGGGCGCCAAATGTAACCGGAGAGCACGTATCTACTCTACAAATTCATGTCGTCACCACCGGGATTCGAACCCCGGTCGTCTGCGTGACAGTCAGTGCGTTAACCCACTGCGCCAAAGAATCAATTCCCTAGCCCAGTTGATTAAGACTGGCTTTATATGTTCTACCTGTACTAAGGGGAAGCAACCCCGCTACATATGTACAGAAATGCGTATTGACTAAATAATCCAGAACATGTTGTCCTTTTTCATACCATTAGTACTTTTTCTTACTCTTTATCTATGTCGATAGTATAAAGTCAACGTTTGATATATTTTAACTTACGAGCTTTTTACCTTTCAAAAACAAGCTGTATATTAAAGATCATAGTTGCACTAAGCTCAGTCTTCAGAGTTTACATGATACCTCAAGACAAACAGTTCCTGACATACATCAAGTCATAAATTATATCAGGGAGTGCTTATTTGTCGATGCATGTAAACAAACTGTTTGGTTTTTTTTTGTGTCATTGATAATAAGCTTCTGTAATATTTTGAAATATGTATTATTTATTTTAAATTGTGATTCGATTTATTCAGTTTTTACTTAATGTTTTACTCAAATAAAATAACTTTATATATTTGATCGTTCTGAAGTATTATGAATGAGCTTTATCGAAATATAAAATAACAACGAGAGAGGAGAAAAAAATCAACATTTTATTTAAAAATAAAAAAATAAATTTATGGATGTCAGGCCTTTTTCAACATCAGCTAAATGGGTCTTCTGGGTCCAAAATGAAAACTTCTTGTATAAATCAAGGGATTTGAGAGAAACTTTTTTAGTTGCTGAAATTCAGTATTGACGCTTACGATTAAATTAGAGATAAAAGGTCATAAAACAGTCGAGTATTATGCTTCTGCATTACATAATTGGTCAAACTGAGTTATATTGTATACAAATGATGCGCAAGACACAAATCAGAAAAGGTTGTACCGTTATAGTGGTCAAAAATTATACTGACCCGACTTTATAAACAAAACAAATTTAATAATACTTTTAGATATTTGGATGATATTTTGGCTCTCAATAATGACGACTTCAGTATGTATATTAATGAAATTTATCCTGTTGAACTTACTTTAAATAAAGCTAATACTAACAATGACCACTGCCCTTTTCTCGATCTTGATATCTATATCACTAATGGAAAGCTGAATACTAAAATTTATGATAAAAGGGATGATTTTTCATTTCCTATCGTTAATTATCCGTTTTTAGATGGTGACGTTCCCTTGTCACCATCTTACGGTGTTTATATATCTCAACTTGTACGATTCGCTCGTGTATGTAACAATGTTTTAGATTTTAACGAGAGAAATTTATGTATTACTGAAAAATTATTACACCAGGGTTTTCGATATCACAAACTAGTCAAAACATTTACTAAATTTCATCATCGGTATAAAGACATTATTCGTAAATATAGCTCAACATGCAGACTTTTAATACGTTCAGGTATTTCACATCCAATTTTTTATGGTAATATTCTTTATAAAGCACAAAGGTGTCAGTATTCACCTCAGAAACTTACAAAACCTTTGAATAGACTTATTAAGAAGGGATATAATTACGATACTGTTGTCAAGTCATTAAAGATTGCATATATTGGCGTTAATATTGAGTCATTGATAAGGTCTTTGCATCGGAACTAAACACATGTATTCTAAAAACAGTTGTTGGCATGACACGGGTTATGTTCTTCTCATATATGTTATGATGGTATGATACTAAACCCCTAACGGGAAGGATTGTGCCTGATGTTCATATGATGAAATCATAATCTTTCAGTCAGTTTAGTTGAAGTCTGGAGCTGGCATGTCAGTTAACTGTTAGTAGTCTGTTGTTATTTATGTATTATTGTCATTTTGTTTATTTTCTTTGGTTACATCTTCTGACATCAGACTCGGATTTCTCTTGAACTGAATTTTAATGTGCGTATTGTTATGCGTTTACTTTACTACATTGGTTAGAGGTATAGGGGGGGGGGGGGGGGGTTGAGATCTCACAAACATGTTTAACCCCGCCGCATTTTTGCGCCTGTCCCAAGTCAGGAGCCTCTGGCCTTTGTTAGTCTTGTATTATTTTAATTTTAGTTTCTTGTGTACAATTTGGAAATTAGTATGGCGTTCATTATCACTGGACTAGTATATATTTGTTAAGGGGCCAGCTGAAGGACGCCTCCGGGTGCGGGAATTTCTCGCTACATTGAAGACCTGTTGGTGACCCTCTGCTGTTGTTTTTTATTTGGGCGGGTTGTTGTCTCTTTGACACATTCCCCATTTCCATTCTCAATTTTATTTAGCATAAATACACCCCAAGCAAATGATGCAACTGTACAGCAAGTTTGTATCCCCTTAGTTTTACGGTATAAAAGATGTGAACATAACACGAATAGGTTATGGTTTTATCATCAAGGAGTTCAAAGTTCAAAGTCAAGGCCAAAGTGATTTGATTTTGGTATATGACAAACACAAACCACATGTGCAAATGTTTTCCACGTTTGAACTTTCTCAAAAATACAAAGATTATGAGCAGTATCTAAATTTGATAACGGGTAATCTATCATAGTGATGAAACGTCAAGTACAGAGTGACCTGACATTAGTTTGTGACACATCCCAAGGCAATGATGCAATTGCATAATAATGTTGACAAAGTTTTGCGGCACAAACAGGCTAATGGATAGACAAACGGGCAGGGTAATTCCTATATATCCCATAACTTTGTCTGGAGAGGGTATTCTAAACTTTTTTTTATATATATTAATGAAGGCAGTACAATATTTGTTGACAGTACAATCCAAAAAAGATTATCTCCATTGTATGATAATGAAATGCAAAGTACCTTTGTGTATAAAACAATAATGTGCTCAAATGAAAGACTGTGTTGAAAATAATTCATTACTGGGGTACGGTTCGATTATGTCAATATTATTGTTTGACTTTAAACGATCATACAATTACGATTAAAAGAAGATTTTTTTGTGTTTCTGTTATAATATTTATTGTTTTTATAGTGATAACGATTATATCACAATGTTAAATAATGTAGGCGTATTTTTGTGTCATCTTTACTGAATGTGCTGTTTGATTTGTTCACACATCGTTGTAAATGTAATGGAATTATTTGGGAGGCTTAGCTAGCTATAAACCCAGACTTATCTATCATTTTGTACATAAGAATATGATTGAAACAAAACTGCAATATGACAGTTGTTATCCATTCGTGTATTGTGCTTGAGATTTTGATTTTGCTATTTGATAACGGACATTCCGTTTTGAATTTTCCTTCGAGTTCGGTATTTTTGTTATTTTACTTTTGAATAAAGGCAACTGTAGTATACCGCTGTTTAAAACTCGTAAATTGATGGACAAAAAATAAAATCGGGGTAAAAAACTAAAACTGAGGGATACGCATTAAATATAAGAGGAGAACAACGACACAACATTAAAATGTAACACACACGGAAACAGACTAAGTATTAGACAAAATCGGAGGAGAATACAAATATTACATCAAAACCAAATACATGAATTTAGGATAGAAAAGTACCGTGACACGTCTTATAGTAATGTGAATTCACACTCAAATATAAGAGAGAAAAAGAAGGAAATAAAGCGACACAACGGAAACACAACGTTAAAATGTAACACACACAGAAACGAACTATTGTATAACAATGGCCATATTCCTGTCTTGGTACAAGACATTTTTAAAGAAAAAAATGGTGGGTTGAACCTGGTTTTGTAGCATGCCAAACCTCGCGCTTTCATGATAATGTTAAATATAACATTAAAATGACAACATGACATTACAGGACTACAATACAAATTAATAAGATAACATATTAGACAAAAACACACATGAATAATAGCTAACAAAAGGCATCAGGTTTAAAATTAAATACGCCAGAAGCGCGCCTCGTCCACAAAAGACTCACCAGCGACGCCCAGCTATAAAAGTTCGAAAGTCAAAACAAGTACAAAATTGTTCAGCACTGAGGATCAAAAGTTCAAAAAGGTTGTGCCAAATACGGGTAGGGTTTTCTGCTTAGTATAAGAACATCCTTATTATTTAAAACAATTGAACAGTAAATTTTATCAAATGAATATAAAAGATATACATGATAAAACTGAAGTATTAACTAATTACAGAAAACAAAAACCGGGATACATTACATAAACCAACACAAAAAATAGACACACCCGACTTACTGAAGCCCTCAACGCAAAAAGTGAGAAAAAAAAATTGACGACACATACGAAGTGGTAAAAAGGCACAAAATTTACGTCACATTTGAAATTCCGAAACAGCACACAAAAATTACGTCACATTTGAATGACTAAAACTATTTCTCAAAAATAAGATAGACTTAGGCTTGATTTAAGATTATATTTGAACTAAATACTGATATTACAATTAATAACAATGCACATTGCAATACTTATTAATAGCAAACTGAGGTAACAATTAACTATATTTCATAGCTATGAATGGTTTGTTTTGAATCTAACTGCAAACGTAAAACATCGTACAGATTACGTTGCACAAAATCAAATCTAATAAATGAAGGCGGTGATTAATTTTCTTTACCATAACACATGAATATAATAGAAAAGACGTCAACATATTTGACAAAATCCGATGAGAATTACAAATATAACATCAAACTAAATACATGAATTTGAGATAGAAAAGAACCGTATAAAACTTTAAAATTCACATAGCATTATATTCAACATTTAAGTATAATTTATTTCTGACGTTCAAATAATTAATTTTGATTGCATGATAGCTACAAATTGCCTTTATCTTGGTTATTAAAAAAATAACTTTTGATGAATTTATTATCTGAATAATTACAGGGTGAATCTAAAACAGGTGTTTAACATCATTAAAGCACGTTTAACCCACCATTTTTATTGAAACGTCCTGTAATAAGTTCGGAATATGACACTTGTTATCAAATGGTTCGTTTCTATGTATGATGGCGTTTGTTTTTGTTGCACTTCAGTGTGCCTGTTGTTCTTTGTTTTTCTCTCATAGTTTGTGTGTTCCCCTTAGCCTAGGTCTGTAACCCGAATTTGTTTTCATTGAATCAAATCATAACTATTTTATGATTGATGTACATGTGCTGACTCTTTTCTTTTAAAGTGGTCTTTTCAGTTTTCAGTCTTCTTTGATACCAAAGCAATCCATTAAAGTATAATTTAGATATATACCTTATAAATCTAAAAATAACACAGTACTCAAAATTAAAATGTCAACCATATAATGTGAATATTTTCATGGTCATGACTGAAATTAATTTTGTAATATGACATTGAATAAAAAACAATCGGTCATATTTTCAGAAAGATGTATTAAAATGTCATCATTTGATAAAACATCCAATATAGAATTTCATTCTTTTTTCTCCAGAACTAAATAAGAAACTAATCACAATCTAATGAAAGGATGTTATGGAGACACGTGATGGTTTCCTATTTAATGAATTTTCAAATTTGCAGTAAGTACTGATTTATACTTAGTTGGAGGCACAAGTCTTATTCTTACCCACTAGCTAGCTATATATAACATTGAATCAAACTTGTATTTAATATAAAGAATAATAAAACAGTTGTCTTTTATATATTTATATGAACATGATAATAGAACTATCTTATCATATACAATGAATAAAAATTGTGGAAAATTACATTTATTTTAACTATCCTTTGATAGTTTTGATAGTTCCTTGTTGTTTAAATGTAATAGGATTTTAACTTAACAAGTAAATTACACCCTTTCCTTTCTCAATACGTAAGAAACATTAAAAATCCTGTAAATAATCCAAAATTTCGATCACGGTCATATTTTGTATCTAATTTATTCTAACAGTATATGTACTTTTATGGTTGTGGTTTTACTAAATGTAATTTCTTAAGTCAAAACCTTTTACTGATTAAACTGCAAATAATAAAAAAAAATTATACACGTTTTTCATAGACATTTGATAAAATATCAAATACAAAGGGGATATCAATAAAAAAAAAGTATGAGAACCCGTTCGCAAAACGTTTAAAAACTTTTGGTCCTAAATGCTCTTCAACTTTGACCGTTTTGGCCTTTTTAACATTTTTGTATTCGAGCGTCACAGATGAGTCTTTTGTAGACGAAACGCGCGTCTGGCGCATATATAAAATTCCAATCCTGGTATATATGGTGATAAAATTGAGAAAGTAAATGGGGAATGTGTCAAAGCGACAACAACCCGACCATAGAGCAGACAACAGCCGAAGGCCACAATGGGTCTTCAATGTAGCGAGAAATTTTTTGTATACTTTGCTAATTTTTACATATTATGAATTATCTATACATGCTGTATTTACTTTTCTTTATAATCCGCATAAATAATAGTATTATGATTTCAAATTATGATTTATTCAATTAAATTATTGACACTAGGTACTTGGAGATTTGATGACTTCCAGAATGCTATCACTATCACCAATGCAATCTCAGAATCCACAGGTGGCGGTCAGGTATGTTTAACGAAACCAAAGACCAACAGCATGGGTATTTCTGTCTATTGTATATTCTTCTGATGATTTTTTTTTATTCAAACTTGTCAGTTTATTCTCATCTCCTAGGGAACTTTCACAAGGATAATACAAAAACAATATTCTTCAAATCGTGAAATTTTTCTATTGACACAGATGAACGTCTTCAATCAAGATTTTATGATAAATGCGATGATTTAAACTTTTCAATTGTCACCATAACATTGCTAAACTGTAACCTACTCACTGTTTAGTACCGTGCATATATCGGTTAATACGTTTTATTCTCAATCTTCACACTATACAGACATCACTAACAAGGGTGTTCTCAGTACACACAAACTACTACGAGAAAGAACGACTGAAAATCGACACTAAAATTAGTATCGTCATTACCACGCATAGGTTGCCCAATACGATTTGTAGATGTCTCAACTCACTATTGCTATGTTTTTGTAGCGGCGGAACCGTAGCTCTTAAGTCCTTATGTTATTTTTTGACTGTTTGCGGACCATAGAGCTACGGATTTTTCCTATTTCAAAACGACATCAATGGTGACTAAAAGCAAATTTTAATCACTAATCATTCTAGCTTCACATGTTTCTTTATGGACAAAAGACCACGCAATTTACGGACACCAATTGCAACTGAAATTAGGTAACAAAAAACACCTTTTCTTCTACATGTGGCAGTACATTCGTATTCATACCTATTGAATTTTGTTTGTAGATATATCGTAAACCTGATTGCGCTATTTCCTGGACTTTTAATGGAATGCTGATGGGATTCGAGTGGAAGTATTACGGTACATGCATTGACGAATGTACAGGTTTATCTTCCTCTGCAATCACTTATAGCAAGGGTGGTGCGATTGAAAAATGTCTTAGAGATTTGTTGCTGAAGTTGGAAACAAAAGAACACATAAAAGTCAATACCGAGCTATGAATTTCCACAATGTATACCAAATTTGCCAAGGAATTTTTGCGCTCAAAAATGGGTTCTGCGAAGGTTCAATATGTTCATCTTTAATAACAAATCACGTCCAACCAAATTAACATTATCAGACATTATGAAATGTAAATGATTCGGAATTTTTACACAGCTACTTTTGCATAGGTACTATTTCTGTACCAAAAAAAATGTAGTCCTGGAAATCTACTTTTAATATTCAGTACTATTTTGTTACTACTTTAAAAGTATTGTAATATTTAGGTAACTGTCTTTTACAGTACTTGATTTGTATTTGAAATTTAAGTACTACAGATTTTTGGACACACCATTACATTTTCAGCATTTTGAAAGTTTGTCTTTTTCAAATCTCTTAAAGTTATGATTTTCAAACAAGGAATATTGTGATCACTTCGGGTATTATTTCTGTACCAAACGTTTTAATACAAACCAAGTACTGTAAAATACAGGTACCTAAAAATTACAGAAACTTTAAAGTAAACACATAGTACTAGATATCGAAAGTAAATTTCGAGCACTACAGATATTTAGTACAGAAATAGTACCTATGCAAAAAAAGCAATGAAACATGGTTCAACGAAAATTAAGTGTTCGGTAATTATATCTAAAAACTTAATTTGCTTAGATACTTTTTCGTTTCCTTATTAATTCAATAGGTTAACCTTTTAAACTATGTCGTTTTACTTCTCAAAACTAACCAATGTAAAGTGAGAGTGAATACAAGAATTATAAAGGAGTAGGTTCAGTAAGACCCCTTTTTGGCCCAAAAATACAGCAGTTTTACAAAATTGTTAAAATGTAAACCTTCAGTTATTTATTGGACAGTAGAATGCTTCTGCTACATAAATATGGGCTGTTTTTGACAATACAATGCACATATATCTGGTACTAGTACCATTAAGTCATGCTAAATTACTGAAATCCTCATAATTCTAGCATTTTAGCTAAATTTTAGACGGTTTTCGTGTAAAACGAAAGTGGCTGCATTCGTGTTCATCCTTACTATTGAAATATAAGTTGTATTTTATGATAATACATAACATATATAAAGGTTGAGGATGAACACGGATGCGGCCACTTTCATTTTTATCAAAACCCATCTGAAAAGTGACATTTTTCGGCATATTAGGTAGATTTTTCATATTTGAGCTTGAATCGGATCGTTTTTAATGACTAAATCTGTTAAAATCTTTCACATAAACTAATTAATTCAAATAAAATAGACACTTAAGTGTTTAAAAAGTGGTCAAAATCTTTCGTCAGATGAACCTGAAATTTGAGGCCAAAATCGGTCCTTACCGGACCAACTCCTTTGCTGGCGTATAATCTTTCAACTATTACATGTATGATATATCATAGATAAAACATTAAACAAAAAAGATCAACAAAAACTCCGAATTGTAAGTTAACTTTAAATAGAGTTGTTATCCTTTAATGATCCTGTTAACTAAAAAGGGGCATTGATGAATCTCAGATTTTCTTACAATAGCACTAACATTGAGATAGTAAACAGTTTAACTATTTGGGAATTATTTTTATTAAAACAGGGAATTTTTAATATGACAAAAAAAAATTATCCGATAAGGTCTTAAAAGCCATGTACGAAGTCCTGAAAATGAGAAGGATATATCAGCTCTCCATAAAATGTCAACTATATCTTTTTGACAAAATTGTCCAGCCCATTCTTCTGTTGTATGGGTGCGAAGTATTGGGTTTAAGTAATAATGAGGTATTAGAAAATATACATTTGAAATTATGTAAATTTCTTTTTAATCTAAAATCCTCAACACCAAATTATATGGTTGACAGGGAACTAGGTCGACATCTGGTTGACTTGACATAGATATAAAAGTTCGAGCAGTATCATTTTAGGCAAATTTGATATCCGGCAAACAAGCAAAAAGTTTCTCTTTATTTGTTTTAACTTTCTCGCCATATAAATGCTCATTATAACATGCAGACTAGATGGATTATATTAGTCAATATATTTCAAGATTATGGTTTCTCGTATATATGGGAAACACATAATTGTATAGAAACAGATTGTGAGACCAGTTTCTTCAGAATTGGAATTCGCTAATTAAAATTCGTCAAAAGCTAGAACCCACAAAATTGGAGGATTATTTTAATAGTTTGGACTTTAAAGATGCCGTTGTTCTTTATCGATTTCGAACGACCAATAACGAATTGCTGATTGAAACAGGAAGGTGGCAAAACGTAATGAGAGAAAACCATGTTTGCAATCAATGTAATAATCGACAAATTGGTGACGAATAACACTATATTGTGACAAGTAACCCCCAGGGCATATATTTTTTTATTTTTATATTATGCTGTAAATATGTTATTTCCTTGTTATAGATAAGATATATGTTTTGAATTGTTAATAATGTTATTTATTCTATATGAGTGCTAAGTTCCTATGATAATAGAACTAAAATGTTTGTTTATTGTTCATTGAAGAGATATTTTCATAAAATAATCTAAGTCAGGAATGTTTTCATTTTTGCATAAATTGTAAATATCAAGATTTTTGTTAAAATGACTTTCCATATATTTTTATGTTTACCTAGTCATGGTAAATGCTTTAATAATTGTGTTGTGTATTGACTTGTATCAACAAATGGATAGAACATGAGAAATATTGTGATATTTAGATTTTTGAGACTTGTTGTTATTTTGAGAAAGTTCCCGTACTTTTTCATCTGTAACTTTTTCGGGATCGACCCCACTTTAGACATACTTTCTGTCAATTTTGGACAATGACAGCCAAACTTACTTATATACACTCTTTTCTAAAGTCGAATTGAGTTTGAGAATTTACTTTTCCCCACTGAAGGTTATGCATTTTGCTTAAACTTGTCGATCTTCGTTTCTGTTACAGACAGCATGTATCGCTATCCGCCATTACTTCAGGTGAACGGCTAGCGATTTCATTGGTTGATTAAAAGAATAAAGTATTTTACCTTAATTTTTGTAGAAATTGTTATAGAAATGTTTTATTTTACGATTAATGTTAGAAAATGTAAAAGTTTATATTTTAATAACTTTGTATTCTTTGTCGATTCAACTTGTTAAAGAATGGAGCTTTTTGATTGGCTATTGGTTACTGTGCACTGTGCAAGATGGGGCACTTAAGGGTATCGTGCATGCCCCTGTGCGGTACATTTGCACTGTCGTGCAGTGGCGGGTATTATATAACCTTTCGAAAACGCTGCACTGACGTCACTTTCACGCCATTTTATTAGGGATTGAACCGCTGCCAAAATTTTATTAGAAAGTAAGGCCAATTTTTACGTTTAGAAACTTATTTATTTAACTAAATATTCTTATTGGAAAACGTAATTTTACAGAGATTTTAATGATAATTTCTAGAAGTTTATTTTCATTTCAAAAGTAACTTTTAAAGGCTGTTTTACGAATTTATGGTTCAAAATTTCATTGTTTTGGAATTGTAAAGTTTTGTTTAAGTACATTTTACCGGAAAGTTAGATTTTTCTATTTAAGAGTCCAAAGCCAATCAAACTATTTTTGCGTTTAAATTATAGACTGTGTTATAGGATTTTAAAGGTATATCTGAGAGTTCTTTGTTACACTTTTATTGTCCTCTATTTTACAAGACATACGCTACTAGTAAAGTCTCTAGTACACTTGTCTACATTTACGCAAATTAAATATATTAGATAAGGTAATAGGGACACAACACATACGTTACTAGTAAAGTCTCTAGTACACTTGTTTTGTTTAAATAACTATAAATAGGGAGATTAGTTTAAAGATATACTCTACTAGTAAAGTCTCTAGTATTTTGTCTTGATTAAAATAATTGGAATAAGAATAAAGGGCTTACGCTACTAGTAAAGTTTCTAGTACATTTGTCCTGTTTAAATAACAGTTACTGTATAAATAGGGAGATTAGTCAAAAGACATACACTACTAGTAAAGTCTCTAGTATATTTGTCCTGTTAAAGTAATTAAGATAATGATAAGGGTCTCAGGACTACACTGCTAGTAAAGTCTCTAGCAATTGTCTTGAAGTAAATAAGAAAACCAAGTTACAGATAAACACTATTTTGAGTAAACTTTGAGATAAATTAGATGGCATATGCTGCTAGTAAAGTCTCTAGCACAATTGTCATAATAGCTTAAATTTGTATAAACTGAGATTAATTGATTTTCTCTTCATAAATCTATTTGTACATTCATTTACAAGTAAATACTAAAAAACCTTTAGATCTAAGGCATACGCTATAGCACAGGGTCAGCTAGCACACTTGCCTCTAAATTTTGTACATCTGATAACGCTCTAGCACAGGGTCAGCTAGCACACTTTCTTGTGTACTAAAGTTATAACGTTTATAATAAAGAATTTAATACATTAAAAACCTTTTAGAACTTAGGCATACGCTCTAGCACAGGGTCAGCTAGCACACTTGCCTCTAAATTTTGTACACTTGATAACGCTCTAGTACAGGGTCAGCTAGCACACTTTCTTGTGTATTAAACTGTTGAATATTCTTATTGTCTATGTAACGTTACCAATTTAAACTCAGAAGTTAGGTACTCAGTTAAACCTTTAAGTGATATATATATACCTCAGATATACCTTGTTAATAATAGACATACGCTACTAGTAAAGTCTCTAGTACACTTGTCTCTTTGTTATATGTAATATTTGCTACTGGTCTCATTGTTATATACCAGTGTCAGTGTATCTGAAGAAAACCCTAGTCAAATAATAAACACACTATTGTTATTCATATTTTTATTGGTTAACTGTAGTCCTTTAATAGTCCATTATATATATTGAAAGTGACCATAACATCATGCCAATAATAAAGTATTGAACTTGAAAACGTATTTCCCTTTACTTTAGATTTTAACAAATCTAGCGAGACATATAGTTTGCTTTTCCAGTCATTATATCTGGTTTATTGTGTCACCTCAGTTGGTTCTGATTTTGAGATTTAGTCTTGGGTCAAGGTCTTGTGTACGTTCATTGTTTGGGAGTTTGCTGACAACCTTATTTGCCATATAGCTCTTGCGCGCTACAATATATTTGAATGTACTTTTTTCGATCAAAAACGTAGAGAGTATTTATCATCCTATATTGTACAACGACATAATGCACTTTAATTCTCCAAACGTATGTCGAGTAAACATAAACAAGTCCTGAAGAAACTTTGTTCATTGATAAAAATATTAATACTTGTGTTTGTCCTCCTGGCTAGTGACATCGTTTACCTCTCTCCTTGCTTTGTATATATTGTAAATAGTTATTGTTGTTATATCTGTTGTTTTACACATATCAAATTAAACTATTATTCTTGATAAATGAATAACGTACATAGTTAACTGTATATCTTACTTCTTTACTTACTCTATATGTACTGTTTGATATATTACACAAATATTTTTCAGTATATGGTTCCGTGCATCCTACATTGCAATGATTTAACTCACGTCTGACTTATGTGCTCAATATTTTTCGGATAAGTTGTTTTTCTGGTTCTAGATAAACGTCGCTCGTATTAAATATACAGAGATTTCCATCCATATTGTCAAAAGATAATTCAGATCAGAATCAGCTTGTCTGTATAATAGTTGATTTAGAACAATCCCAGATAAGTTCCTGTACATATAGGTTTTTGTTATATACAAGAGTTACTTGAGAGTTTTACTGTCCTTCTGGTATCTTTTGCCCCTCTTTTACGTTACCATGTTACATATACAACTTGTCTTTTTCAACCTATTTTTCAAAATGTACATTGCTCCTTAACAACAAACTATATTTTTATACCATGTGTGAAATAGATTCAAGTAATATGGTAGCTGAAACAAGGGGGGAATCATATGCTTGCCCTGCAGAAGCACCTTAGGAAAGCCCTGTTTATGGTGGGGTTTCTTTTAATCATTGTTATTTTTCTACGTTGTTTTAACTGTACTGTAGTTTGTCCAATCGTCATTTTTGTTTTGTTCTTTCCCGTGGCAATGTCACTTTGTTTTCATTTTTAATGGGTTTGAATATCCCTTTTTGGGTTATTTCGCGTCTCTTAAACTTACTTATAGACCAATACTAATTTATTTTTTACTGATTTTTTTTTTTTAATTTTGTATCATTAATGATATCATGTATTTTTAATCATTTCATCAACATACATGTAATGTATTATTTTTTTCTACATTGTGTTTTTTATTTGCATCTGATTGTTAATTCATATTTACTTTTCGTTATTTGTACAATTGATTTTTTTAATATATATTTATAACTAAATTCAATTATTTGAACATTCGATTATTCAAACGCCTGGTTATTCCAAAGCTCCACCTGATCACACACTACTGCAATATCATATCATTCCTTTTATTAGAAATTATGCAAGTTTACCAATTAAAGATAACTTTTTTTTGGCAGGGCAATGTATGTCAATTACGGACAATATAGAAGGTTCACAGAATAAAAAATACTGCTTTGTACCAGTTCTTTTAATTGATTTGGGAATTATTTTTATTAAAACAGGGAATTTTATGATGACAAAAAAACATTTATCCAATAAGGCCTTAAAAGCCATGTACGAGGTCCTGAAAATAAGAAGAATATGTCAGCTCTCCATGAAATGTCAGCTATATCTTTTTGACAAAATTGCCCATCTCATTCTTCTGTTGTATGCGGTTTAAGTAATAATAAGGTATTAGAAAATATACATTTGAAATTATGTAAATTACTTTTAAATCTGAAGTCCTCAACACCAAATTATATGGTTGACAGGGAGCTAGGTGGCCATCTTGTTGACTTGACATAGATATAAAAGTTCGAGCAGTATTATTTTAGGCAAATTTGATATCCGGCAAACAAGCAAAATGTTTTTCTTTATTTGTTTCAATTTTCTCGTCATATAAATGCTCATTATAACATGCAGACTAAATGGATTCTATTTGTCAAAAAATATTTCAAGATTATGGTTTTTCATATATATAGGAAACACAAAATGTTATAGAAACAGATTGTTAGACCAGTTTCTTCAGAATTGGAATTCGCTAATTAAAAATTCGTCAAAAGTTATAAACCACAAAATTTGAGGAATATCTTAATAGTTTGGACTTTATCGATTTCGAACGACCAATAACGAATTGCCGAATGAAACAGGAAGATGGCAAAACGTAATGAGAGAAAACCATGTTTGCAATCAATGTAATAATCGACAAATTGGTGACGAATAACTCTATATATTTGAATGTACTTTTTCGATCAAAAACGTAAAGAGTATTTATCCTCCTATATTGTACAACGACATAATGCATTTTAATTCTCGAAACTTATGTCGAGTACACGAAAACCAGTCCTGAAGAAACTTTGTTCATTTATAAAAATTATTAATACTTTTGTTTGTCCTCCTGGATAGTGACATCTGTTACCTCTCTCCTTGCTTTGTATATATTGTAAATAATTATTGTTGTTATATTTGTACTGATGTAATGTATTACCTTTATGAAAATAAAGTTATATATGAAAATGCAGATAAGATTTACAGGCTCTTTAGAGCCTCTAGTTTTGTCATGGCGTTTTCAATTCATTTTCTACCTATGATTTTGAATGTTTATTTTGTATCTTTTGCTGTTGTTTTACACATATCAAATTAAACTATTATTCTTGATAAATGAATAACGTACATAGTTAACTGTATATCTTACTTCTTTACTTACTCTATATGTACTGTTTGATATATTACACAAATATTTTTCAGTATATGGTTCCGTGCATCCTACATTGCAATGATTTAACTCACGTCTGACTTATGTGCTCAATATTTTTCGGATAAGTTGTTTTTCTGGTTCTAGATAAACGTCGCTCGTATTAAATATACAGAGATTTCCATCCATATTGTCAAAAGATAATTCAGATCAGAATCAGCTTGTCTGTATAATAGTTGATTTAGAACAATCCCAGATAAGTTCCTGTACATATAGGTTTTTGTTATATATAAGAGTTACTTGAGAGTTTGACTTCCCTTTGGTATCTTTCCCCCTCTTTTACGTTACCATGTTACATATACAACTTGGTTTTATCAACCTATTTTTCAAAATGTACATTGCTCCTTAACAACAAACTATATTTTTATACCATGTGTGAAATATATTCACGTAATATGGCAGCTAAAACAAGGGGAAAAGCATATGCTTGCCCTGCAGAAGCACATTAGAAAAACCCTGTTTGTGGTGAGGTTTCTTTTAATCATTGTTATTTTTCGACATTGTTTTAACTGTACTGTAGTTTGTCCAATCGTCATTTTTGTTTTGTTCTTGACCGTGGCAATGTCACTTTGTTTTCATTTTTAATGGGTTTTAATATCCCTTTTGGGTTATTTTGCATCTCTTAAACTTACTTATAGACCAATACTAATTTATATTTCACTGTCTTTTTTTTGTTGTTAAATTTTGTATCGTTCATGATATCATGTATTTTTAATCATTCATTAGCATACATGTAATGTATTATTATTTTCTACATTTTGATTTCCATCTGTTTGTTAATTCATATTTACTTTTCGTTATTTGCACATTTGATTTTTTTATATATTTATAATAAAATTCAATTATTTCCACGTTCGATTATTAAAAAGCATGATTATTCCGAAGCTCCACCTGACCATACACTACTGCATTATCATGTCATTCCTTTTATTAGAAATTATGTTAATTTATTAATCAAAGAAAATTGTTTGGCAGGGCAAAGTATATCAATTACGGATAATATAGTAGGATCATAGAATCAAAAAGACTGCTTTGTACCAGTTCTTTTAATTGATTTGTTCAAAAAAAGTAAGAAGGTATTGTATGAATGCCAATAACACAACTGTCCATCCAAGTCACAATGTGTAAAAAGTAAACAATTATAGGTAAAAATACGGCTTTCAAAACAGTGTCATGGCTCACAGCAAGCCATAAAGAGCCCCTAAATGACTAGACTAGTGTAAAACTTTTCATGTATGAAAACCAACAGCACACGTTTTTTATAGTTTCAATAATTTAACTCGTCAAATAAATCACTTTGGAATTTGGAGACGAGAAAAGACTTGATTGGTCAACGTTATAATATTTAGGATCCAGCAGCCAAAACTGTGTAACCTTACATACAATACAACTGACTAAAAGAATGAAAAACAAACAAACAAAAAAATGTTGACGTTGATATTTGTTATTACATTAATTTTAAAAGAACCTAAGGACATACGAGTAAACACATTTTAAAGTGCAATTTAAATAAAATATGATACAAGTATATACAAAATGGAAACAACAATATAACACTACATGCATTCTAACCAAACTTCTGAATCCAGTAGCACCTATAGGTTCGTCTAAAGCAAAACAAAACAAAAATAAATACCGAGCCTTGTCACGAGTCATACAATAAAGAATAGAATGCTTCTTTTTGTAAATTCATTGGGGTGTAAAAGCGTTGACCAAATTACATTTTGTTCCACGCTTCATTCTAAAAATATGCGCATAGTACTGAAACGCTTTTAGAACCATAAAAAAAGTACTAAAAGAAACATTACATACCTATAATTACAATAATTGTTTTGCTATGATCATTAGAATCAAGTTTTACTTTTATTTGCCTTTTCACTTTTTTTGTAGAAAAATGTGCCATCATGAATCATTTTGAAATGAAGGTTAATTTAAGAATGACGCGAGATTGATGTTAGCCAATCAATTAACGGTTAATAATGAAGCATACATTGTACGACCAAATAAAACATAATAGTATGGGGAAACAATTAGGGGGAAATTGTCAAGTGTTTTGTATTTATTTAAACCTTCCAATGAACGTTTGGAGTAAAGGGACGGCATGTTATTTGACAACAAAACCTCTTGCTCAATAATTGTATGAATTAATTTTACGATATCTTATAAAGTCTGACTAGCAGCTACAAGCTCTTGAATATCCTATTCACGAGTGAAATTGACATGTTGGAGCTAAAATCTAAAATTGATAATATCAAAATTGGAATTGTCTCGATTGTGATATATTCTGGTACAATGACCGCTAAAGGCAAATCAGAGGAACATGTAAATATCCTAAACGGAGCATAGGACGCTGTATATGTGGTTTCATTTGCTAACATAAAGATATTGACAAAGATGATAACCAAAACACCAGTTGACAAGAAAATGTTGCTAAAGGTTAAACACGCGATTTGAAAATTAATCTGCATTTAGTTTAAATAAACTCATCATCGACACCAGGACTAATTTTTGTATATACGCCAGACGCGCGTTTCGTCTACAAAAGACTCATCAGTGAGGCTCGAATCTAAAAAAGTTAAAAAGGCCAAACAAAGTACGAAGTTGAAGAGCATTGAGGACCAAAAGTCCTAAAAGTTTTTCCAAATACAGCTAAGGTAATCTATGCTTGAGGTAGAAAAGCCTTAGTATTTAAAACAAATCAAACTTTTATTTAACAGTTAATTTATAAATAAAACCATATCAATGATAATTCATGTCAGCACTAGAAGTGCTGACTACTGGGCTTGTGATACATTCGGGGAAATAAATCCCCACCAGCAGTGGCATTGACCGTTTGAAACATTCAGATTTCCTTGATACAATTACATACACGGATACCTGATAAAGGAAAGGCACCATTTACCGATATAAAATACTATAAAGATGATGATTCACTCGAGACTACTATCTACCAAGAAAGTAACACTAACGAGCCAGTACCAAAATATAAAGTATGATTTTAAGATAAACTGCCTATGACAATAATGGAATTAAGGTTGATAATTAACAATGACTTTTGTCCTTCTGTCAAAGCCCCAGACACCCTGTCACGTTTCGTCCATTCCGTTTTGGTAAGTTTTCAAAATTTAGCGAAAACGGCATTCTAATGCAATTTGGATGTAATAATTTTTTTTATTGGCTAAAAGTTGCCGTCAAATCCACAGTTGACTAGGCGTAACTAAGGAGGGACCCGCCATTTTGAATTGATTGAATCAACAAATGTTGATTACTACTATATAATCGAAAATAAAACACCGAAATGAAAAATTTAAATGCGAAATAAAAGAAGAAATCAAGAATTTAAAAGCGAAGAAACAATGAAGTTTCAATATCATAACAGTTTACCCACAACAATGCGTATTCTACGGAAACACTTTACACGACCTTTACAAGGCATATATGATAAGACAATATATGATGCTAATTTCTGGTTAAAATGTCAAAAGCATAGAGCAATATCAGACATATGTTTATGCATCATGTTTCTTTGAATATTTGTCTTTATCACTGTCAGGTTTTAAATTTCTGGGGCACCAGCCTTAATGCACTGGAATTTTATACTTAATTTCACAAGTGTCTTTGCAAGTCAAGAACCGTGGCTGGTTGAGGTCTTGAATTATTCATGCTTTCAAAAAAGAAACAATTTTTTTGTTTGTCTTTGAAAGACTGCAAGCTATTGCAAAGACGGAGGAATTGATTTTGCCATTTGATTATGTACTGTTCATTTTTTATTTTCCCCAGATATTTTTTTTTTATTTTACTTTTTCACAGGATTAGATTCTGTTATAGAAACTTCTTCTTGCTGTAACACATGTTAAATGTCTTCATTTGACCCCAAACAACGACTAAAAATATATAACTGAAATAACACTTGGTTTTTTTAATTTGTTTTTATCCCTTTGGACAGGGATTATAAGGATAATACAATGACAAAGATGCTATACGCTAACACTGCTTTCCAAATGATCAGAGTAACCTCGCTTTGAACAAGTATCTGATGTGAAGGTACATACTGACATGTTTTCACAATTCACAAGAAATCCTTACTATTTTCTACAGCAACTAGTGGTTTTTATTTCCTAAAAATAGGAACACAGCTATATTTTGTGCAATGTCAATTTCATCATGGATTACTTTTTTCTATAATCAGAGGTTAATTAAGGGATGATAGTAAGTTTGAAGTTAACTATACAATTCAAATAGCTATCAATGTATTAATTTAAGTTGCAGTATAAAAACAAAAGAAGGTGAAGCTTCGCCCTTCCTGAGTTTCTCAGCCTCATACAAAAAAAGTTTATATTTTTCTGACATTGACCAAATATTGTAAATATCAGGCTGGAATTTGATTACTTATGATCGATTTTTTGTATGAAAATACCTGAAGTCTTTTTGTGTATGCTGAAGAAAACCAAAGGCCGAAATTATTTAAAATTGGAACGAGTTCAACATAGTTGATCATGCCTGTGAGACCGAAGAAACCTTTCAATCTAATGCAGATTCGTATGTTTTACTGTTACACCACTATACTAGGTTAGGGAGGGTTTGTGACTTCAAATGAGTTTAACCCCGCCTGAACCTGTACATGTAAGTGCATCTCCCAAGTCAAAAGCCTATTTATCATTCAGTGTTTGTAGGCTGTTGCTGAGTAACATATTTTTTATTCGTTATCATGTACATTAATTAGGCAGTTAGTTCTCGTTTGAATTGTTTTATATTTGGCACGTTGGGTCGTTTATAGCCGTATGTAGCTGTTGATCTATGTGTCATTTACTAGTAGTCTGTTGTGGAATGTTGTCTCATTGGCAACCATACCACATCTTATTTTTATATTGCAAAATTGACAGGATAACAAAGTAGAACTAAATAAGATTTAACGTTCATGTGGACCCTTTGGCAAAAATGGCCGTATTTTCACCTCAAAATTTACTCCGAGTACAGACAAACCTGCGCATCTGTAAAAAAAATTCAGGCATAGCATGCCCTAGATAAATAAATTTCAAATATGTTTTATGTTTTAGAAAAATAAAAACTTACCAGGATTTTGCCGTGCACTTTTTTTCATTCCTCGAGAAGATACCAAAATAAACTAAGTTGGGAAACAGGTTTGAGAACTTCCCCACAGGTAATAATTGAAGTGAGCTGTATTGCTTGACATGGACATAAGATGGACAATAGGTACCTGACAATAATTGGTTATTTAAAATGTGTACCTGAGTGGACCATATTAAGGTAAACTCAACTGTTTGTTAATTTTATCATCTTCTGCAGGGACGAAAAAAAGTGTACGGCAAAATCCAGTTAAGTTATGAATTTTCTAAATCATACAATGCATTTAAATTCTATTTATCTAGTGCATGCTATGCCTTAAAACTTTTCCAGATGCACAGGTTTGCCTATACTCAGAGTAAATTTTGAGGTGAAAATACGGCCATTTTTGCCATTCGGTCCACATGAACCTTAAACATGTTAAAATAAATTGCTAGATAAGAAAAGAAAACAATTAAGATTAATTAAGAAAACAATATAAATAGGACATTACAGGACAAAGATGTTTAAATAAGGAAACTCTACAAAGAAATAAAACACTAGGTTGAAGTAGAGATAGTAAGGATGAGAACTGAGGCGGAGGAAGCCGTATGTTGTATAATTTCAAAAGCTGGGTATATGCATTGACCTTCTATGTTAAAGGTCAAATTAAGCATGTAGTTTATAAAAGACCTGTTAGTAGCTTTCGATCAATTAACAGACATTTTTACATATCTAAAAAAAAAAAATTAACTATGACTACATAAATGCAGGTTGCACTTTGCATACTTTGTAAAACTAGCTGATTAATCCCGGCGAGGGAAGAACCAAAAATTTGCGAAAGCAAATTTACAGATCTAACATTGTTGGGTTGATGTTTAGACGAGTTGTATATATATATATATATATATATATATAAGTCTGAAAATTACACCAAACAGTGTTAGAGTTAGATTTTCTACTGACAAATTTTTGTCCGTCCCTCAGCGTGATTCGAACTCACACCTTTGATACACTACAGCACCAATCGCTTAGCCTCATGTCCAGCGCTCTATAGATTACTCGACCACATCCGCTATATAAAAATATATACATTTAATACTAGTTTTCAAAGTTATTTTGTGTTGTTTACCTACTGGTCCGCGCATTCGTGTATGATATTCATGTTTTATTTCATAGAGACACAACTTGGAAATTTAACTAGTGTAAATACTGTTGGATGGTGGACATATTGAAGATTCCGAAACATAAATTGTATAGAATTTTAGTATAAATCTTAACTTTTAGACGTTCAATGCATATAATTAACTTACAATTCATGTTTGAGTATTCAAATGTATACCAAAGATATATAAATGAATTATCATTTAATTTGCAACATAAAAACCATGGCTCACAAATTTATCAAACATTATTATAGATAAAGATGAAACATTGGCATTATCAATATCACACTTGATCCAATTAAGCACATTAGCGTGGATCACTGTTGATCATTATACAATTAGAATGGATCACGATTGATTAATTAAAACCTTAGCATAGACCACGATTGATTAATGGATCAAGAATAATCAATCAGAACCATCTATACAAAAAGAGCTTATTAACGGTAATTATAAAATTTGTGTACCATGTTTTGATATTATATGTTGTGCTTGGCCTAATGCTGCCTTGCCGAAATAAAGTTTGAACCATTAAGTATTGACGAGAACCCATGTAGTTTTTTTAAATCCATTTGTAAATCAATCTTTCAATATTTGTGCATCAAATTTTATTCGAATAACTTTGTAAACAATTAACATTTCAACCCTTATTGGTGTCTCCCCCCTATATCCATTAACCATTATGCTTCCGGGAAGTGACGATGCTGACTTGAGGTTAAATCTGTATTCATTGTTTTCACAACTTTTTTCACTCCGAATGTCACTCCGAAATGTTCCTTAAGGATTTCATTTCTCATTCTGAGAGTTTTGTGTAGGTTTTGTATCACAAAACAATGTGCATGTTAAGCATCTTTGAAGATGGAGACTTGCTAAACGCTCTTGGAGATATTCAGAAGCATTAATGTAATGATGGGGTCTTTGACTCGTCTTAATCTAAATTGCTGGATAATAGGTTAGCCTATGCACATCAATCTGCCGATTATTATAAATATACTTCAGTAAACCCGTGATACTACAAGGATGTGCTGCTGTATAAATGCTAGTATAAATTTATGCCCCTGATTGATCAGAATGTAAAATAAATAAACTTTAATGATACGAATTCCCAATTAATAATTTTGTTTTTCAATTGCTGTGAAATGCGACACAAGGTCATCATTGAAACGTTTAACCTGAGCAGTACTGTCATTATCATTTACAAGAGTGTATGTGTGCTCTGGATAACATCAATTGCATTAGCTATTTGGGGTGGAGCAGAGTGTTGGTGTCTTCTGGATAACATCAATTGCATTAGCTATTAGGGGTTCATCAGAGTGTTGGTGTCCTTTCAGTCTGGATAACATCAATTGCATAAGCTATTTGTGGTTGAGCAGATTGTTGGTGTCTGCTGGATAACATCAATTGCATAAGTTATTTGGGGTTGAGCAGAGTTTTGGTTTCCTCTTGATAACACAAATTGCATTAGCTATTTGGGGTTGAGCAGTATGTTGGTGTCCTCTGGATAACATCAATTGCATTTGCTATTTGGAGTTGAGCAGAGTGTTGGTGTCCTCTCAGTCTGGATAACATCAATTGCATAAGCTATTTTGGGGTTGAGCAGATTGTTGGTGTCCGGAAGATAACATCAATTGCACTAGTTATTTGGGGTTGAGCAGAGTGTTGGTTTCCTCTAGATTACACAAATTGCATTAGCTATTTGGGGTTGAGCAGTATGTTGGTGTCCTCTGGATAACATCAATTGCGTTAGCTATTTGGGGTTGAGCAGAGTGTTGGTGTCCTCTCAGTCTGGATAACATCAATTGCATTAGCTATTTTGGGTTCAGCAGATTGTTGGTATCCGCTGGATAACATCAATTGCATTAGCTATTTGGGGTTGAGCAGAGTGTTGGTGTCCTCTGGATAACATCAATTGCATTAGCTTTTTGGGGTTGAGCAGAGTGTTGGTGTCCTCTCAGTCTATTGCATTTACAATTTAGCTATTTGGTCTTTCAATTCAGGCACGATGTGTTGGGTGACAGTATCTGCTAACTACTTTAAATCTGGAATCGGGCAAGCGGCCTACTGCTGATGGTGAACCCGCTGAGTATTGACATTCACTCATCCAGTTTTCTGGGAATCTATGATTTCACTATCTTGTGAATGGTGTGTAGACTTCCTGTTGGGGACGCTTACGTGCTATAGGTCTTCCGGGCTGTTTTTCCATTATCAAACAATCTAAAAACTTACTCTGAGGAAAAAATGTCTGCTTATTCTTCTTTAAATCGCTGAACGCCAAGGCAACTTAATTAAAGATAAAGCAATCTATCCCCATTAGAATATATTATAATGTTTCAAATATCGCGGCAAATACTCGCGAAGTGGTATTAACCATATGTGGATTCATAAAAGAACTACTGGAAATTTTTGAATCTCGATCTTTTCTGAAATTTGTTCTATCAACATGATCAAATCTATTTATTTTTCAACCCTGTATACCCCATGTGAAATTGGAAAATCGCCTAAAAGATATAATCCACAGTCTTTCAACATAAAAATGGTAGCATATGTCATAATTTTATTACTTTGGGATACCATAATGCAGATTTTGTTAATATGAAACCAATGGATAAAACATGCTACACAGGGAAACAAGTGATCAGTATGCTGGAGTTTTATCAACAACATATTTGTTGAATTTGGACTTTTTCAACAAATTGTCAGCATTCCTACAGCAACGAACTGTGCGCCTATTCTTATGTTCGTATGAATCGGAGATCCTTCAGACACTTGTCAAAAACACGAAGATCAAAGACGCCATATTATTTAAAGGGGCACTAGCTGTCAAGTTCATGTTCACCGATTCTAATCAAATTCTCATATTTGATTTATAACAATGTACAATATTTACCCAAACTAATAAAAGTCTGAATAAAACAATAAACAAGGCACAGGCATGAAAATACATAGCTTCGTTTCGTGTGTATTAGAGTCTAGACGCCATCTAATTATTTATGGAGTTGACCTCTATAGTCATCCGATGACCATATAAGCGATGTAAACATACATATGGATATAAATAGATTAAGCAAACACGTGCTGTTGAATTATTCTAGGTCTATTTAATTCCATATTACAGATAAAAAAAAATGTTTATCATCGTTTTTACCTGTATTGTAATGTTTATTTGTGGATCGAATCAGTCAATCAAATGATTTACCTTTGTTTCACTTTCAATGTTGACATTCTTTTTCTTTAAATAACGTTACACATACAATTCACGTGTTATCCATCTCAAGCTAAGGGGTTATATTAAAGTTCACATGAATTCAATGAGGTCGAATTAATAACTTGCAAGTGAATAATTCATAATCATTTTATTTATTTTTTGCTTATTTTGACAAAATTGAACCTTATTGGCTACTAAAAAGGAATTAATATTTGACTATTTATATTTCATTACTGATTGAGTAAAAAAAATAGTTTTCTCATACATTTTGTAGCTAGCTTTAGTGCCCCTTTAACTAACCTTTCAGATATATTATTGAGGTTCTTTCCAATAACAATCCGATTTTTTTTGATTGGGTTCAATTTATATACCCAAAAACTAGAAATTAAAGAAACAAGACACGGCTTCCCCATCCCAATTTTCAGACTAAGACACAGCCATCACAGCACCAAAAACTATGAAAAACGAGACAATTTTAATTTTAAATAATCAATTTCCCCCACATTTGTTGCAATATACTAACTTCACCTGCATATGGGATAGACATTATCCAACTTATCCGGTACTCAAGAGCTTGCAGCTCCCACTCAGACTTTGTAAAACGTCAGCAGTGTCTGAGCAGAAAGTTGATGAACCAGGGGTATACAACGAACGTCTCGTTCTTTTTCTAAAAAAAATAGCATCGGAAGGTACAAAGAACTTAAATAATCCTTATCAACTTGATAAGTTTTACACGATGGTCTTGCTATATAGATTTTGCGTACTGACGTTGTTTATCATCTTAATAAAGTGTTATAGTGTTCTTTTATTTGTCTTCATTAATATTACTTTTACTGTTTGGTCTTCTTTTTTTTTTTTTTGTGATATTCATTTGACGGGGCTCTGTACTTATGCATCCCGACATTGTGTTGGGGTTTTTTTTATCATTTTTGCTTACGTGCTTTGTCTGTGAAATTGTGTGTTTCTTTGATACATATGACGTGGCTCTGTACTTAAACATTCTGTTATCATTCTATTATAATTTTTGTATACTTAATTTGAACGACAAAATTATAGTATATCTCGACCTGTGTGACTTTTACCTTCTGACGTCAACCGTGCGATTCGACATCCAAGTTAATGTTAATGTAACCATTCGATCCTAGTACTTACAATCTTTCAATCCTTCATGGGTGGAAAGTAAAATCACAAAAATACTGAACTTAGAGGAAAATCAATTTGGGAAGTCCATAATCACATGGCAAAATCAAATAACACAACACATCAAAACGAATTGACAAGAACTGTCATATTCCTGACTTGGTACAGGCATTTTCAAATGTAGACAATGGTGGATTATGCCTGGTTTTATAGCGCTAACCCTCTCACTTTAATGACAATCACATCAAATTCCGTTATATTTACAATGATGCGTTAACTAAACAGACACAATAAAAAACGAAAATTGTTTTAATAGAAAACATTTAAATAATTGTTAAGAAAGGTATTCACCGATTTTCTCTCTTTGACCTGGTACTGTAATGTGTAGAAAATTTAGCTGTCGTTTTGTTTAGTTTCTTCTGTGGTAGATATTTCCAATATAACCTCGATATAACATTATTAACATAATCCTCTGTAAATAATTTTCTTACATACGAGAAAATAACAACCAAAACTTTCCACGATTTCGGTAAATTTAATTACTGACACATGGTATGTATCTATGATGAGTTTATTATAACACTTTTCCTAAATAAATGAATCGGTTTAAGGATCAGATTATACAAAACATCGAAGATTGTCTTCTTGTTTCATCAAAAACGGAAAACCATATTGACAGATTATATAATTACAATCATTACGACACGACCTTTCAAACATACGACGTCCTAGTTAAATGGCGTAAACAGGGCGAAATCACTTGCTATCCTGCTTGACGTCTATTGAGAAATGATTCTTGTGTCTGAAGAAATGCGAAAACAATATTTAAAATAGAATAAAACGAGCATTTATTGTTTACTTTTGTGGAAGAAGATAACAACACGAATAACTTGTTTTGATCTGAGCGTCACTGATGAGTCTTATGCAGACGAAACGCGCGTCTGGCGTATTTAATTTATAATCCTGGTACCTTTATTAACTATTTATAAGGTTTAGCTAGCTATAAAACCAACTTGTTCTAAGGAACACGCCTATACCAAATCCAAAATATGACTAATTCCCATTTGGTTGAAATAGTCTTAAATTTGTGTTTTCAGGTTAAAATTACTTTCCATTTGTGAATTATCTTTGAGTTCGTTGTTGTTGTTTTTTTAAATCACAACCCTTTTTACATACCTTTCCTTATTATTTCAATTTGCGTGTCGCATTAGGATGGGGCTTCATTTTAGTTTTAAAGGTATTTATTTAGCACTATTAGGTAGCATCACAAAAACTTTCTTCAAGATCATTTGCAACATAATGTAATAAAAATGAAAATACTCTGACAATGTCCTACTGCAGTTAACTACAATTTCAATTATTGATATTACAACACTGATATTAAAATAGAACGTGATCAAGTCAAAAAAAAAGTGTATATGTTACATTCGATTCATTTAACTAGTCATGTAGAGTTTTACATACCAAATGTTACAAGTTTAAGGATGGTGAAAAAATGCATGTAGTGACACGTGTATTTTTTATTGTAGGGAAAACTTGTTAGAAGTAAAATCACAAAAATACTTAAATCCGAGTAAAATTCAAAACGGAAAGTCTTTAATCAAATGGCAAAATCAAAAGTTCAAACACATCAAACCAATGGATAACAACTGTCATATTTCTGACTTGGGACAGGCATTTTATTATATAGAAAACTGTAGATTTAACTTCGTGTCTGTGTGTGTTACATAATGGTGTTGTGTTTCTGTTGTGTCGTAATTCTCCTCTTATATTACAACACTGATATTAAAATAGAACGTGATCAAGTAAAAAAAAAGTTTATATGTTACATTCGATTCATTTAACTAGTCATGTAGAGTTTTACATACCAAATGTTACAGGTTTAAGGATGGTGTAAAATTGCATGTAGTGAAACATGTATTTTTTAATGTAGGGAAAACTTGTTCGAGCTAGAGATAAAGGATACTACAGATACAGTTACGTCGGCCTCATATCTTGACTTACATCTAGAAATTGACAATGAGGGTCGGTTGAAAACAAAACTTTACGACAAAAGAGATGATTTCAGCTTTCCAATTGTGAACTTTCCATTTCTAAGTAGCAACATTCCAGCAGCACCTGCATACGGGGTATATATCTCCCAATTGATACGATATTCCCGTGCTTGCATTTCCTATCATGATTTTCTTGATAGAGGGTTGCTACTCACAAGGAAGCTATTAAACCAAGAATTCCAAATGGTGAAGTTGAAATCATCCCTTCGTAAATTTTACGGACGCCATCACGAGTTGGTTGACCGTTATGGAATAACCGTTTCACAAATGATATCGGATATGTTCCTTACGTCGTAACTACAATCCCCTTCCCTTTCCTGAATGTGACCTACTGAATTAGACTTTTTGGTTTTCTTTTTGGTTTTCTTAATGTTATATTTAACTTTGCCATTAAAGTGCGAGGTTTGGCATGCCACAAAACCAGGTTCAACCCACCACTTTTATTCCCCTTTAAAAGTGTCCTGTACCAAGTCAGGAAGATGGCCATTGTTATATTATTGTTCGTTTCTGTGTGTGTTGCATTTTAACGTTGAGTCGTTTGTGTTTTCTCTTATTTTTGAGAAATTGAGATAAGACGTGGCACGGTACTTGTCTATCCCAAATTCATGTATTTGGTTTTCATGTTATATTTGTTATTCTCGTGGTGTTTTGTCTGATGCTTGGTCCGTTTCTGTGTGTGTTACGTTTCGGTGTTATGTCGTTGTTCTCCTCTTATATTTAATGCGTTTCCCTCGGTTTTAGTTTGTTACCCCGATTTTGTTTTTTGTCCATGGATTTATGAGTTTTGAACAGCGGTATACTACTGTTGCCTTTATTTACCGGATTTGTTATCACATAAGCAACACGACGGGTGCCGCATGTGGAGCAGGATCTGCTTATCCTTCCGGAGCACCTGAGATCACCTCTAGTTTTTTGGTGGGGTTCGTGTTGTTTATTCTTTAGTTTTCTATGTTGTGTCGTGTGTGCTGTTGTTTGTTTGTCTTTTCATTTTTAGCCATGGCGTTGTCAGTTTGTTTTAGATTTATGAGTTTGACTGTCCCTTTGGTATCTTTCGTCCCTCTTTTATATTTGATGTGTTTTTCCTCAATTTTAGTTTGTAACCCGGATTTGGTTTTTTTTTCTTAATCGATTTATGAATTTCGAGCAGCGGTATGCTACACTATTACTTTTATTTGTAGTCAGCTGAACCTCTCACTTGTATAAAACATTAAATTACACATTCATCCCTGATACCTTAATATAGGTATAGAAAAACTTGTATCACCTTTCTTTTGTGAAGATAATTATCTGAAAGAACATTACTCAGGAAGAGAAGGTTAAGAGTTCTGTAATTAATCATGTTCTACTGTAATTGACCGCCAATCCTAGAGTATTGATCTTATAAAGCGTGTACAAAACAGTTATCCGACCAGATATATCAAAGTATTTGTAAAGTCAGTTAGTTGTACTGTCCGTCATATATAAGTATCAAATGCTTCATATTAAAAATTATGAAATTAATAAACAATGCAAATCTCATTTAAGCCCCAGTCCCACTAGACCACGATTGCATCACGTTCACCGCGATCTAAAATAAATTTAGATCGTGGTGAGGTCGCGGTATGAGCGGCATGAAAATGTTAATTTTCGTTGCTTTCACGATGCTACTACGTCCTAATTACGCTTCTACAACGATCCCGCTACGATTAAACCACGTTCTTACCGCGCTTATTCTGCGACCTCACTACGCTTATGAAGTTCTTTCTACGCTCTTCACGTTCTCACTACGACCATACCACGAGTTATCCGATTGCAACATGATCTTACTGTGATTATAGCACGTTCTTACAACGATTATACTGCGTTCATACCGCGATCTTACTACGTTCTCAGCAATACCGTCAATATCGTGTTTCATATCAATATAGTTCCATTCCTTCTATTTCTGATTAAAACGGAGATTTCTCGGAACAATACAGTCATGTCACCAAAATCTACTAGAACACGTGGGCGTGGTGGTAGGGGTTGATGTAGAGCAGAGGGAGCAAAGTATGAACGCCATACTAAACTCCAAATAGTACACAAGAAACTAAAATTAAAAATAGTAAAAAACTAACAAAGGCCAGAGGCTCCTGACTTGGGACAGGCGCAAAAGTAGTGGGGTTAAACATGTTTGTGAGATCTCAACCCTCCCCCTTTGGCCAATGAAGAAAAGTAAACGCATAACAATACGCACATTAAAATTCAGTTCAAGAAAATTCCGAGTCTGATGTCAGAAGATGTGACTAAAGAAAATAAACAAAACGACAATAATACATAAATAACAACAGACTTCTAGCAGTTAACTGACAAGCCAGCTCCTGACTTCAATTAAACTGATACTATACACATAAGTAGTATAATACTTGTCATCAAGAGATGTCAGAACGACCAATCAAACCTAAATTACAACCTATTGCTGGTCCATAAAGCTCAAATGACGATATTTTAGCGAACGATAGCAGAGATGACACAGATGTGTCAATATATATAGGAAGATGTGGTATGAGACAACTCTTCATCAACGTAAAAATCTATAAAAGTAAACCATTATAGGCCAAGGTACGGTCTTCAATACGGAGCTCACACCGAACAGCACGCTATAAAGGGCCCAAAAAATACTAATGTTAAACCATTTAAACGGGAAAAACCAACGGTCTAATCTATATAAAAACGAGAAGCATGGTTGAGCCGTTAGAGCAAATGGATAAATACATTTAATTCAGACAAACAAAATCTAGGGAGTTTTTTTTATGTTTTATGTGAAAATGACAAAAAAAATGATGGTCGTAGTGTGAACGTAGTAAGGTCGTGAGAAGAGCGTGATGAGGACGGCAAGGGCGTGCTAGAATCGTACTATGGTCAGGAACAGCGTGGTAAAGTCGAACTGGAAGCGTAGTTGGGTCGCGGTGAGAACGTTATGGTCGTAATAAGGTCTTGATAACGTCGCTGTGAAATCGTAGCGCAATCTCTCCGAATAGAATCACCCTTTCGCTACGCTCTCGCTACGATTGTACAGCGACCTTTGCGATATCACTACGATCTTAATGCGCTCTCACTACGCTTCCACTATGACCTAATTCGCTCTCACTACGCTTCCACTATGACCTAATTTCGCCACGACCGCACCACGATTGTTTTGAACATGTTCAAAGTTGGCTACGCTCTTCACGATCTTGAAGACCTCACCACGACCGTGGTACGACCTTACTGCGACCTACACGATCGTACCACGATCATCAAAATTTACATTTTTTTCACAGATCGAAGTGCGATCGTGGCCTAGTGGGACTGGGGTATAAGGTTATATTAGAAAATACAAGAACTCAGCTGACAACCAAAACCTATACATTTTGTTTGCATACTGGTTTTTACTCATTTCTTCTATTGAAACTGTCGTTCAAGTATACATACAAGTTTTTACAAATTCCCTCTAGAATCTGTCATAACAGTGTGTAAAGTGTTTTTCACAAATTCCCTCTCTAGGAAATGTTTTTTTAGTATGCAATAAAATAAAAATTTCCACAAATTCCCTCTCTTTGACCTGGTACTGTGGAAAATTCGCCAGCTATCAATTCTTCAGTTTCTGCTGTGATAGTTATTTCCAATCGGATCTAAATAGATCATTATTAACATAATTCTCTGTGAAAAAAATCTTAAATACGAGAAAAAACAGGATTTCTGTTAATTTAAATAGTGACATCTGGTATCTGCGATGAGTTCAACACTGTTTCTTAATAAATGAATCGATAAAGGAATCCGATTTTACAAAACATCAAGGATTGTCTTCATCTTCCACCAAAACGCAAAATTATATTGACAAATTATATTATTACAAACATAGTGAATTCATCTTTCAAACATATGACGGTGTGGTTAAATTACTTTAATTAACAGAGCCAAATAACTTGTTATCCTGCTTGACATCTGTTAAGAAAATATTTCTGTGTCTGTAGAAAAGAGAAAAAGATATTCAAAATAGAATAAAACGAGCATTTATAGTTCCTTATGGTAACTTGTGGTAGGAGGAAATAATAACTTTTTGTTTCAATTGTAGCTCTTGCGGATGGTTTTAGCTATCTTTAAAACGAGGTTTTAGCAACCATGTTCTTATGAAAAAGTCTGTACATCTAGAGAAAGATAATCGGTTTTCTATGAATATAACTTTATTTCCCATTCGTAGAGTTGATTGATAAAGTCTTACGTTTGTATTCTGATGTTCTATGTACTTTTCCTATATGCATTTACTTTGAGTTAGTTGACTGTTCTTAAATCACAACCTTTATTACATACCCTTGCGTAATTCTTTAACTTTGCGTTTTGCATGAGGAAGGACTTAGTTTTAGTTTTAAAGGTGCGTATTTACCACAGTTAGGAGGCAAAACAAAGACTGCTTACAAAATAACGAATAGTGGCCCAATTTAATAAATCTATCGTGAAAAATACTCTTGACATTGTCATACGGTCAAGAATATGACAATTGTCATGATTGTGTTTCATTCGTTTGATGTGTTTAAGCTTTTGATTTTGCCATTTGATTAGAGACTTTTCTTTTTGAATTTTCCTCAGAGTTCAGTATTTTTGAGATTTTACAGCAGTTAACTACAATTTCAATTATTGATATGAAAACACTACTCATAAAATAGACCGTGAGCAAGTCCAAAAATAATATGTATAAAAAAAATTATATATTAGACTCGATGCATTTGACTAGTCACGTAGAGTTTGACATACCAAATGTTGCATGTTTAAGGATGGTGTAGATATGCATGTAAATGATGTAGTGAAACATGTATTTTTTTCCTTAATGTAGGGAAAACTTGTAAATTACACATTATTCCAATTGTATTGATAAATATTACTTGTACTGTTTAGTATGTTTTTATTGATCTCCAATTGACGTGGCTCGGTACTTGTACATCCCGTCATTGTGTTATTTTTCTATGATTAATCTCGTAATCGTGACTTTTATTTTTGCTAAACTATTTGTGCTTTGTCTATGAGTTTCTTTGTTACATATGACGTGGCTCTGTACTTAAACATCGTGTTATTGTGCTATTGTAATTAGTTATAAAAGATACCAGGATTATAACTTAATAAGCCGGACGCGCGTTTCGTCTACATAAGACTCATCAGTGATGCTCAGATCAAAATAGTTGTATAGCCAAACAAGTACAAAGTAAACATTTTTGTATTCTTCTCTTTCACTTTTGCCTATGTGCTTTGTCTACATGCCTTTTTATGTTTCTTTGATACATACGCATGACGTGGCTCAGTACTTATAAGTCCCATCATTAAGTAATTAAACTATGGGTGTATTCTTGTCTTTAGTTTTTGCTGTTATGCTTAGTCTATATTCCATTTTGTGCTTCTGTTAGTTACATATTTGTTTGTTTTTATAGGAATTTAGATTAAAACACAATTCTGTATCCCTGTTTAAATATTTTTATCTATTTTGTCTTTTTTGTTTTGTTCACACATCGTTGTTGGTATAATGGAATTTGATGCGACTGTCTTACAAGTGAGAGATTTATCTAGCTTTAAAACCAGGTTTAATCCCCCATTTTCTACATATTAAGAAAATGCCTGTACTAAGTCAGGAATAAGACAGTTGTTATCCATTCGTTTGATGTGGTGAGCTTTTGGTTTTTTCATTTGATAAAAGACTTGCCTTTTTGAATTTTCCACGGAGTTCAGTATTTTGTTGATTTGTTGGACGAACATTAGTAAAGGAACGAAATAAACTAGAAATGTTGATAGGTCATGGAGATCATTTTCGAGATATTTGATTTTTCATATATAGAGGGAAAAGGCTGACTTGGACTTTAGCTTATCTTAGCAGATTATTTATGAAACGAAACATCGGCACTCAGACTGATGACAAGCGTGCTGTGTGGTGTTAAGATGATTGGTTAGATTGCATTTATAAAATGAAACGTATTAAACTATATCTCGAGTTATAAATATCCGTGGATGCTTTTTCTAAAAAAAGAAACACCTCCCTTACACTCAACTTTGTTCGTGATCGCATTTTCTGACGACTTTATTTAGTATTGTGTGTATTGCAAATCTTACATATTTACTTAATATATGTTATAATTAGGGAAGATAGTACATCGATAAAATCAAGACAAAGACATGTAGTTAGGATTTTGACTCATTTTACATACTTATAAATAAATGAAAATGGTAAAAATCCCAGGCAGTCTTGATTGGGAGGATATTTGTATCACTTGAAAGTTTACTTGTATGATTATTCTATTTGTTGGAGCTAGTTTGAAACGCTTTTATTGCTATATTGTATCTAAACACAGAAGCTACCGGACCAAGATAACCAAATGGTAGAGTTGAAGTCATCAAATCAAACTTTGTGGACGGCACTATATTTTGGTAGGCAATTATGTTATATCAATCACGAATAAGTTTCACTTAAAAACAGAAATCTCTGACAACAACGAACCGGAGCAGTTGAGTTTAGGAAATGCATGTACATGTGTACCAAGACAGATGTACAAAATTTTATTTTACACTAAAATCCTTATATTAATGTACAATTGATAGTGGTGTTATAGTTACAAACGCGCATTCCCATTTGAAGAAACTTAAACAAAAGGCCAGATTGTATTGCTGACTTATCTACAAGGGGAAAGATGATTAGTCAATCTTATAAATAAGACACTAAGTAGCAAACTATGCATTTCACAGCCGTTGATCAGCAACAAAACAGATGGAAGAAATCAGGAAGAATAGAAAAAGACTGCTGGCATACATACACATACAGTGAAAAAAGATGAAATGCATACCACTAACTCAAGGTGTGCATGTCTAGAAATGACAATTTCCATCAATAGAATTATGGTAGTTGGTGAATTTGGCCAGATTTATTTGAAAATTCAAACAACAAAGAATTGAAGAATCAGGTATAAGTGTTTATACTCTGCCGAAGAGATAGGACGTTAACTGCGTCGGGATTCCTTAGCTAATCTTCTAGGTGATCATCATCCAATTAACTGGCATTGTTTTAATGGGGGTATCGAAGGATTTAGGCAATACGAAAGCATGTTCCCAAATTGTAAATTTGCCAACTCTCCATGCTTGCCAATGGAAAACTTATATCCATTCTACAGAACAACTTTTTGTTAACTGATTGACCTTTTCTCCATCCTCCAAGATATCCTTTGGTATCTCAAGAACCATTAACGAATAAAATGTGGAAGTTATCATCAATGTATAACATTCCACCTAAATACATAGATAACAAATAGAAATGCAAGACAACTTTAATGAAAATTGATGCGACTGTCGTACAAATGAGGTTTACCGCTATTAAACCAGGTTTAATCCACCATTTTCTACATTTGAAAAATGGCTGTATCAAGTCAGGAATATGACAGTTGTTGTCCATTCGTTTGATGTGTTTTATCATTTGATTTTGCCATTTGATTAGGGACTTCCGCTTTGAATTTTCTCCGGAGTTCAGTATTTTTGTGATTTTACTTTTTACAACATCGAGTAAACATACAAGTGAAAATATGTACATGTTTTTAAGCTAGTTTTTTATTACTTTTTCGGTTTTGAGGTACAATATCTATATCTTTTTTTTTGGTGATGTTCGGGGCCGGATTTTGTTATTACTGACAAACTCAAATTTAGCAAATTTACGTTTATAGTAAACTTTTCATTAATCCCCGGCAACATCTGTCAATAATGTAAAACAAAATGTTCCATTAATAAGGCAATTTGAACACATGATGGTTCGCTGACATCTTTTCATACATACAAGTAACCTAATATGTCGATAACCGCTAATACCAGTGTAATCAACATACTCCCATTGATTGTTTGAGTTTTAACGCCAACTTTAAGCGCCACTATTGAGCTAATTTATGTCGTCCAGTGTTTATACTCACAGAAGTGATCCCAGAGAAAACAAAAGAAGATATAAAGAAAACACTGCTTAAAAACAATAATACTTATTTGATGTGTTACGGAAATCGTGAACTAAGTCTTCAAAAATAGTGATAGTCATTGAGACAACATTTTAACAAGAGACCAAAAATACCAGTTTTGTTTTTGCAATTCTTGTCTGAAATTCACTACATCATTAGTACATTGTTAATTTGAATTTTAACTGTATATTTATTCATATTTTTATCATAATTATAACGTGTGGTGTATATTTTATTTTAAAACGACCGATGCAACTGACTGATGTTGTCAGCAGATGGTATTACATTATTAGCTATATATATATTCATCATCAATACAAACCTTGTTATTTGAGAACAATGAACTCTCTGAAAGCATGTGTCGTTTCTTTCTGTCTTTTCACTCTGATCAAATCAGGTAAGACTTATAGTTTGTGTTTTTCTACTACTGTTTGTCTTTTTCTTTTTTAACCATGACGTTTTCAGTTTATATTCGATCTATGAGTTTGAATGTCCCTTGGTATCTTTCGTCACTCTTATATTGTTCCTTAGCATGTCACATAAACAAGCCTGTTGATGTCGTAATAGTTTGTATATATCCCACGGTCTATATTATAATGTGAATCTGCAGTCGTAATGTTGCCTTTGTCAGTAGTATATCCATCAATTCATAATCTATTGAATATCGAGATTTGGTTTATGCCCGTCAAAAAGTTCCAGTAGAACATAATAGTATTTGATGTATCAAATTTGCTTTTTCAAGAATTATAATTATTTGCACATTTTCTGCAAGCTGGACAGACATTTCTAGCGCTCAGTTTTCTCGAACACCCCTCCTAAAGTGTTCCATGTCACATATTTTAGACTGCAAATGCAAGTTTTAAGGGGGGAATACTTCTTGGATGCTTCTATATTTTTTTATTTTTTTTTTATTTAAACAAAAAAACTTTATTTATATATGTTTTTTTGACCAGGTCAGAGTTTGTGTTCTTTTCAATGCAGCTGGCAAAATAAAACATTCAATATAATTGGAGGTTCATTCAATGGAGGATACCTGAAATTCTCTACAACAAAAGTACATTTCTTTTTCGGTGGTGAATTAATATCAATTGGTGAATGTTATGCTAGATCCGGACCTTTCCATACAGAGCGGTAATAACATTTTACTTATACTAAATATATTGTTTAAATTAAAAACAAAAAAGGCAATGACAAAAGTATAAACCAGTATGTTCCTGATCATATTCAATTACTCTTTTAAATTGTCAACATATCAGTTTTCGTATCTAACACTAAAAGGAATTAAAATTAAATGGAAATGAGGGATATGTTAAACAGGTTGGGAACAAACCCTCTATATGGTGATTATACCTGTATAGAGGGATAATCCTTCTATAGAGGGGTAAATTTATCCCTCTACAGAGGGGTATTTTTGTTTAGACTGGATTTAAATCAAAATAGGGCAGAATGGCATTCTTTTCTTATTATGGCAGTAACCTGGAACAGTTGATGCACCAATTGGTGTACTTAATTTAATATGCACATGTCCAGTTTGATGCTTATCTGACTAAATATAAAATCTATTGTTCACCATGATTAAAAGCTGTGATGATCAGGTAAATTCTACTCACTTATGCCTCACTGAACAGAATTTCTATTGATAGATTTCACATGAAATTTAAAGATCAACTATTCCTTTTGTTGTTGATCAGGTGTTCAGATAGGTAAACAATAGATTGCAAGTTTTGTCACTTTAGTAGAAAACTGGTTATCCCAATTTTTAGTAAAGTGCATATGTTAATGCATATAATGCTAGAGATTATAGCCAATATAAATAGAAAATGCCATTCTGCCCTAATTTGCTTTAAATCCAGTGCAAACAAAAATACCCCTCTATAGAAGGATAATTTTATCCCTCTAAAGAAGGATTATTCCTCTATACAGGTATAATCATCATACAGGGGGTTTGTTCCCAACCTGTTAAAGAGACACCAATCCAACCAAAGAGCAGCCACCAGCCGAAAGGCTAACCTGAATGGGTCTTCAACGCAGCGAGAAATTTTCGCACCCGGAGGTGGTCATAAGCTGGCCCTTGAATACAATTGTGTACTAGTTCAGTGAAAATGGACGTCATACTATACTTCTTGCTCGTTTGTTTTAAGTAAATGCATGAAATTGTTCACTACAAAATCAATATGTTTTGATAGATTTTGGTTAATATTTGTATTTATCATATACTTAGCATTGATATGATAGCTTTTGCATATGTGTAATGAGCGGAAGTACACAAGCCATAATTTCCCACCCGGGCTGATAACCCATATCAGGTGCATCTCGTGCACAAAACCCATAATAGTGCCTCTCGTGCAAAACTTCCGGTGTTTCCGGTATCGGTTGTTAACTTTTCCATTGTGACGTCATATATTTTACGGGAACGTTTGTGGTGACAGTTTAGTACTTGCTAACAAATGCCATTTACAATTGTGAATCATTTTATAGTACAACAAACATGGAGTAATAATGATTATAAAACTCTTCCAAATTTTCAATGTTTCAAAATGCCTCTAAATGTTACCATACATATATATGGAGGTAGCGATGCTTTTGTTGGACAAGTTTAGTTTATTTGATTCGTAATTTAACTTCTTTATAAAGTTTTTGACTGTTTTAGTCATTGCATTTGTTTATTTGCCTTACACAAAATTATTGTCGGAAGTATATGATAAAGCGATTAATACATTGCCTTATCCATATCAGCCTGGGTATCATCCCTCGACCCATATCAGCACCTCGACTCCGTCTCGGGCTGATATGGGGGTCTCGGGATGATACCCAGGCTGATATGGAAAAGGCCATGTATTAATCTCTATTTATAATGTTAAATGAATAAGGGTTTATGTAATAACAAACCTGAAACACTCAAGCAAGTTCATCGTGTCAAATCTCAAATGAAATTATTTAAGGTAGCACAATACAAAATTTTATATCTCAAATTCCCCAGTTTTAAAATGCTGTAACTTTCTTAATAATGCTTTGAAATTTATAAAAGTGGTAGCTATGGAAAGCTCACAGATGACTCTTTCAAATTAATGCAATATAAGTATTATACAACAATTATGTAATCAGTTATAATGATAACTGTGTCTACAAAACTTTACAACAGATTTCCACTTTCGATTGAAATTAGCTTCTTCATGGATACCCCGAGAGGATTAATTTTATTATATGTTGTTCCTAGAACCATTATCTACAAAAGGGTGTCTCAGATTTTGGATAGAATGTATAGATAAAATTTTACAACTAATCATACATTATCTATTTTTATGCGGTAAGGATGTTTTTGTAGTAGGTGGTTTTCTATGATAACGAATAACACCAACAAGAGCTTAGGGTTCTGATGCTTTATTGTACCAGTAGATAAAACAAGTCTGAAATAGCAATACAACATGTATAAATAACAAGCTATTTCATATAACATAAATATATATACTTTTACGAATATCACAGGTTATATAGTACAGAAATATAATAAATAATACCTTTAACTGTTATTAATTTGGTAGCAAGTAAAATGTATTGTAAATAGAAAATGTTCAAGGTTTACATGCTATAAAATTATTATCGAATGTCACGTGTACTTTTACGATTGCTTGACTTTTGACTAAACACTAAATCGGAATGTGATATGTAAATTACGTGCATCTGTATATATGTATTCAATACTGGTTTACCTTGCAAACGGTATATAATAAATGTTACATCTACATTTATTAATAATGACTCCATTAAAATATATAATACATATAATAATTAACTACATAATATCATACAACAAATATAAAGTTGCAAATATAATAATCATAAAGACTTATGATGTCAATATTAGTGATGTATTAAAAGCTCCAAACTAACGGGAGGTAAGTCATGTTTACAATACAATATAAACAATGCTAAACTATAAATAAATATACTCTTACCACTTGTGGAGCGAGTTGTACTGATACGGTTAACGGCACATCATATAAACATCACACAATCATGTGCTCTACATCATTACATTACATGGAGTCCTGAAACCAAAATACGAACTCTAATTATAAAAATATACAACGTAACAAATATTCTTTACTCATTCATATTTGTACTTGATAAAAACTATTTACTACAAAACTATTACTTTATATAAATGGAAACACTTTTCCGTCTTTCACTTAATAAGACGTCATTAATAAAATATAGACAGGGCCGTAGCGTAATGGAGGCAAATGAGGCAAATGCCTCACTTTTGAAACGACGACCAAACTTTAAAAATGTCATTTTTTTCAATTATGTATTTTACATTATCATACTAATATCATTATGCGAGTTTCGAGTTTCAAATTATCTACCGGCACACTACATACAGTGTCCACTATGTTGCAGCGTGCAGCTTTTACCATAGCGCTGACGGTAAAACAATAAGTGTTCCGAATACAAATCAAAATAGAAAATTGAAACAAACTCGTGATGTCTTTACAAAACTGGTTGAAGACGGGTTCTTTAAAGAGAAAAAAAGATGAGAAAGGTAACTCATGAGTATAAACACCCCCTATAAGTATGCAGGCTTTCTGCTTGTTTTATTTTTTGGATGGATAATGCTATAGTTACCAATGTATACACTATCAATTCACTGAACAACAAATGCTAATCGATAAAATAATTCATTGACCAAAAATATAATAATTATTTATAATTAGTTTTAAACAAAATCATGAAGCGCCTTTTTATGGGAGACTCAAATCTTTAATGTATTAATTTAAGGCAATTCATTATATTTATTTATCAGTAATAAAAGTGTGAAATATATTTTTAGTATTGTTTGAAAATATTTTTTTCGTGTTTCTTTTTCTGATTATGATCAGCATTGTCTGGTTGTATGCTAATGTGTTCCATTGCTTCTTGAGCGGTAAGGTCGTGGGTTCGAATCCAGGTTGTTCATAGTTAACACCAATGACTTGAAAGTTGGTAGAATAAATGTGTCCAGTTAGGTTGACATGTCTTCCAGCGGATTATGATTATGTATTAAAAATAGATATATCCTAATTGATGCTTATAATATGTTCTCGTCTTTTATAAGCTTATAACTTGCTGCTGAACAGGAGATGAAAAAGGCATTCATCATCATTATCATCATGCTAGCATCAGGTTTATTTGTTCAATTTCTTTGTAGATGACCATTCTGATACAGAAAAATTAACTCCAGATATATCCTCTCCCATTCAAAATGAACCAGATCCAGAAATAAGGGAAACACCAGAGCCGAGTACTAGTAAAAAGTCCACTCTAATGTCAGTTAGTAGTCAAAAGGGGCTTGATCCAGCCATATTTCTTATTGAAAACCAACATAGTACAGATGAACAGAAATTAGCGATGCTAAAAGATGCTGACGAAATATCTAATGTTTATCCTAAAAAAGGGGGGAGACGATATTTGCCATCTTGGGAATCCCAGTTTCCATGGTTAAGATATTCCTGTACGGAAGATGCTGCATATTGCAAGTATTGTGTTGTTTTTCGGGATGAAGGTGGACTTTTTAGCAGTAAAGGTTTCACGGACTGGAAAAATGCAGTGGGTAATAAAAGATCAACTTTAAAATCACATGACGACTCCGTTGACCATAGAAATGCAGTTGAGAAGGCTGAAAATTTTATCTCTGTATGCGAAGGCAAGAAACCTAGTATATGTTCATCATTAAGCAAAGCATATGAAGACAAGGTCAAGAAAAATCATGATATACTTCTTTCCATAATTGATGTGATAATCGTGTTAGGGCAGAGGAACATTGCATTAAGGGGAAATTGGGATAAAATATCTCACCAGGAAGACGGAAACTTTCAATTTTTCATCAATTGGAAATCTAACTTTGATACGGTATTAAAAGATCATCTCGAAACAGCACACAAATCTATGATATACCTATCACCACAGATTCAGAACGAATTGATACAATGCTGTGAACTTGAAATAAGAGAACGAATTGTGCAAAAATGTAAAGCATCTGGCTTTTATTCCATAATGGCTGATGAAACTACGGATGTTTCCGTGACAGAGCAACTATCGCTGTGTATCAGATATGTTGATAATGACACGTATGAGGTTGGAGAGGATTTTTTAGGATTTGTTGAACCTAAGGAAGTTGACGCTGAACATATTGCTAATGCAATTGTTAGTAACCTAGACAAATGGGGACTACCATTGCAGAAACTGCGTGGACAAGGGTACGATGGAGCCTCTGTCATGAGTGGACATGTATCAGGTGTACAACAGCGCATACGTGAACAATGTCCAGATGCACCCTTCGTGCACTGCAAGTCGCACAACCTTAACCTTGTGGTGACGCAGAGTTGCAAGGATGTGCGCCAGATACGAAATTTGATGTCATCAGTCGGCCAAATGACATGGTTCTTGTGTGCATCCCACAAGCGTAAAACCATCCTAAACTCATTTACAGGTAATACAAAATTAGTAGATGATATGCTTGAAGGTTTACAAAATGAAGAAGAAGATGTCGACATAAAACTTTTGAAAAAGGGAACAGATGTTTCGGTGAAGCGTTTATGCGAAACAAGGTGGACAGCAAGAGTAGACACGGTTTCGTCACTTCTTGCAAACTACAAATCTGTTCATGCTGCTCTGACTAAAATTGAAAATGTAAGCACAAGTGATGCTAGGACAAATGCAAGTGGTTATCGGCGCTACCTGGAAGACCCCGAATGCATTGTTGCCGTGTTAGTTGCCCAATTTGTTTTGAGCATTCTTAAGCCACTAACATTGTTCCTTCAAAAGACTGACTGCAACATGGTGGATGCTTTTGAGGAATCAAAAATTCTTCTGAAATTATTGCAGGAAAAGAGAACAGAGGAAATTTTTTCAGAACTTTTCAGGCGAGGTACTGTCATAGCAGATGCTATTGAAATAGACTTAATGCCACGTAGGCGAGTTGGTCGTCAAGTTCATAGGGAGAACGCAGCAACTGCCTCTACTGCAGAGCAGCATTGGCGAATTAATTTATTTTTCCCATTTTTGGATCACGTTATTAGTGAAATGCAACGCCGGTTTCCTGATGAGGTAAAAAATCAAATGTTAGGATATTACCTTATTCCAAAAAATGTAGGCAAGTTAACACCAGAATTAATTGAACACCTTTTCCAAGCATTTCCGGACGTAACAAACATGGAAGAGTTAACATGTGAACTTGAAAGGTGGGTAAGAAAGACAGTAGGTATGCTAGATGAAGGAAGCCTCACGACAGCAATTAAGCTGGCTAACAAAGACTTGTACCCAAATGTTTTCACAATATTGCAAGTACTTTTAACTATGCCTGTCACATCAGTCTGTTGTGAGAGATCGTTTTCCAGTTTAAGGCGTTTGAAAACATGGGAACGGGCTACAATGGGTGGTGACAGGCTTTGTGGGCTTGCCATGCTCCATGTGCTTAGGAATGATGCAGTGGACAAAGAACGTGTATTGAAGCTATTCGATAGCACAGGACATAGGAGAATCGGGAAGTTTTGGTTGACCAACAGAGATTAACTATGATATACAGTGAAACTTGTTTTGTTACTTACTAGGCTAGCTATTAAAAAAAAACGCATTTCTGTTAATTTGTTACTTTTGTTTCTTATTATAAATACATTGACTTCTCCCATAGTTATGCTGAAATAAGCTTTTCCCGTTTCAGACACCCGAACCCCCCAAAAAAAAATTTTCGCCTCGCTTCGCTCGGCTCAAAAATTATTCGCCTCGCTCCGCTCGGCTATTTGCCTCACTTCGTTCGGCCTTGCGCTACGGCCTTGATAGACTATTCATGACAATAACCAAATAGTATTAATGTACGCAAATTAACAATACAATTCTACCGTGGCAAATTAACCGTAGATTATAAAATCATATACCTCTAGCTTAATAAAATACTATCATGTACATCTCGTGTACTTGTGTTACATACATGCGATATGAGGAGAACGTTACAAGACAAATAGAAACTTTACAAGAATATCATTTACGTGAAAAATATAAATAATGTTAATAAAGAAGTAACTTACAGTATTCTATAATAATGTTGTCCAAAATATATAAGGTTTAAAGGTAAATTACGTGGTCAAGATAAACAGATATAAATTTCAATGGACTGTCATGGCTCAGTCAGGAGTCTACTTCGTCAAAATTATCTCCCCATTACGCCAGTTCATTTTCACAATCGTAGAAATGGAAGCCATTGTAGGGATGACGCGCTACCAATATTGCTCTTGGAAACCGATAAATTTATCCACATTGCACCATTACGATCCTTATATGTTAGTTGTATTATAAAAGACAAATTTATCAACTAGCTAATGAGTATCAGTTAATAATCTTGTCTGCATTGATTCAACTTAAAACTATTGTCTGATCGGTTGTCAGGTGGAATTTTCGAAAATTCATAAACATTTAAAAAAGTTCTAATTAAATATTTCGTGGAAGGGCAGACTAGATTTTTTTAGTGTATGAAGACTATAAACCCTAGTAATCACACACAAAAAATTATATTTTTTCGAAGATATGCATTTTCATCATCCAACTTGAAAGACTGTCGTCAAGTACTTTCAGTAAAAAAATTGCTATTCGAACACACCTTCTCTGTTTTTGTGACTCATTAGATAGGTATTTCACTTGACCCATATATTTCATCTTTTAGTACTGTGATTCTTTTGTGTTATAAAGTCAACCTGTAGCTTTAATATATAAAAATGATAGAATCTGAAGCGAGACGATGTATGAAATATTCTTACTTTGTACGATATCAAGACAAAATACTCAACTCAAACACGCCCTAACATAAAAAGGTGCATTCGATTTTCTCTTTTTGTTACCCATTTTTGGGAATTTTTTCTTCAGTCACATAATGGAAGGGCAGACACGAAAATTACTGAACTAATAGATTGATATGTTTTCCGTCCGTGGTAATTTTTTCATAAAAATCGGAGGTTATGCATTTTCTTCATCCAACTTGAAAGATACCCATGTCGTCGAGTTGATATCTAATTGTTCTGCTTAACTATGTACTAGATAAATTGAAAACTTATGCAAATGGTGTTTTTAAAATAAAACACCTCGTAATCGAGAAGAAAACTGCAATTTTGTTTATTTCTATTAACTTTTAAAAATTTGGTCACTATAGGAAACAATACAGTAAACATTTATCGCCTTCTCTAATAGAGAGCTTCGATTCTTTTGTTCTATTTCAACCTGGTTTCCGACTGCACGGGACGATAGCCCAGTCGGAAACCAGGTTGAAATAGAACAAAAGAATCGAAGCTCTTTGTTATAGAAGGCGATAAATGTTTACTGTATTGTTTACTATAGTGACAAATTTTTAAAAAGTTAATAGAAACAAACAAAACTGCAATTTTCTTCTCAATTACGAGGTGTTTTATTTTAAAAACACCATTTGCATAAGTTTTCAATTTATCTAGTACATAGTTAAGCAGAACAATTTGATATCAAGTCGACGACATGGGTATCTTTCAAGTTGGATGACAAAAATGCATAACCTCCGATTTTTTTGAAAAAATTACCACGGACGGAAAAGATATCAATCTATTAGTTCAGTAATTTTCGTGTCTGCCCTTCCATTATGTGACTGAAGAAAAAATTCCAAAAAATAAGTAACAATTGTATCGAAAAGAGAAAATCGAGTGCACCTTTTTATGTTAGGGCGTGTTTGAGTTGAGTATTTTGTCTTGATATCGTACAAAGTAAGAATATTTCATACATCGTCTCGCTTCAGATTCTATCATTTTTATATATTAAAGCTACAGGTTGACTTTATAACACAAAAAAATAACAGTACTAAAAGATGAAATATATGGGTCAAGTGAAATACCTATCTAATGAGTCATAAAAACAGGGAAGGTGTGTTCGAATAGCTATTTTTTTACTGAAAGTACTTGACGACAGTCTTACAAGTTGGATGATGAAAATGCATATCTTCGAAAAATTCTAATTTTTTGTGTGTGATAATTAGGGTTTATAGTCTTCAACCACTAAAAAAATCTAGTCTGCCCTTCCACGAAATATTTAATTAGAACTTTTTTAAATGTTTATGATTTTTCGAAAATTCCACCTAACAACCGATCAGACAATAGTTTTAAGTTGAATCAATGCAGACAATATCATTAACTGATGCTCATTAGCTAGTTGATACATTTGTCTTTTAAAATATAACTGACATATAAGGATCGTATTGGTGCAATGTGGATAAATTTATCGGTTTCCAAGAGCAAAATTGGTAGCGCGTGATCGCTACAATGGCTTCCATTTTTACGATTGTGAAAATGAACTGGCGTAACGGGGAGATAATTTTGACGAAGTAGGATCCTGACTGCGTGGAAATGTACAGGTACAAAACAAAGGAAATTAAACTTGATCGCGAAATATTAGCAACCAATCAGATACAATGATTTAAGTAAATCCCTAATGAATATTCATAAAAAAATAACGTGAATATTACTATACATAAAAGTAAGGTTTGCAAGTAATAATTTAAACTAAAATACAATATTCAAAATATGGAATTAAGCTTTTATAATAAATATAGTAATTAAATGGATGATTTTTACAATATATAAAATGATCATAAAAATCACTATGCTACATTTACACTAATTACAAATTTATGAGAGAATGGAATAAGATAGCGATAATTTGAGACACTCTTTTGTAGTTCCTGTTAAGTTGATTACGATAACATTAAAATGTCTTGTTTAGCTTTAGAGATGAAACGGCTAAATTCATTCAAGTGAACTGACCAATAGTTTGCCATTTATTGCATTATAATTGATTACATAATGATTGCATAACAACAACAATATTGCATTCATTTAAAAGGTTAATCTTTTATCTTTCTATATATACCTCTTTTATTAACTTATATGCAGTTTTAAGAAAGTTACAGCATTTTAAAGGTTGGAAATTGGAAGTAAAAAAATCTTTGTATTGTGCTACCTTAAATCACACTCTTTCTAGCGACTTGGAAAAATCCTTTATTTTTATTTATCACTGATTATGAACTATTATGAAAAAAAGGGGTCTCTCATGCATAGTTGACCTATGAGGATTTTGTCTAATCGCTTCAATTCCCTTTTGGTCATACATATAGAATGTATGCATTCCTGGCCTTAAAGGTTTATGTTTCCTGATGAAGGTACATTGGTACGCGCTCTGGAATTTTAAAGCGTTATTTTTTATATAGTATTATTTTTTTCAATCATACAATTCGATTCAAACAGATTATACACATTTCCAAAGAGATATGAATGTGATAACGAAATCAAAATATGTGCAAAAGGCTTTTCAATTTGATAAAGACAGCACAATGCCAGTGATATTTCTCATTTGCATTTGTATTAGGGTTGCAGTTAATGAGACCCATAATGGATATTTTTGTTTGAAAGATATGAATCTTGATCCAAACGATTCTGGTCTGCTCTATTATCTGAGTAAATTTAGTGAGTATCTTATATTTAGTTTTTGAATTATTTACTTTAAAATTGCTTCTTCTTTTTAAAGAGGAAGTGTGCAAGCAATTTAATCCAACTACAAATATATTAGATCTTTAAATGTTTTGCTGTATACATTTTATTCGTTGTTCTCATACATTTCATTAATATTGGAAAAGGTCAGTAAAGTTGTTTACATATTAACGTGTGATACTGAAATACTGGCTTCTGGAATAACCCTATTCGTGTATATTATAGACCACGCATCCGAGACGTAACTCGTAATCTCATATACTTTGCCGTTGTGTAATCAATCATTTTCTAATCTGAACACGATCTTTACAAACACTATCTTTATTTAGTAAGATAGACTGCAATTTATCACAATAACAATAATTTGATACCAACTTTTTGTACGAAACAGTGCTTTGATGATTTCTAAATATGAAAGTACTACAGATATAAAACTTAGAAGCATTTAAATCAGACATTTCGGTAATAAATTAACCTTCTGACGTGCCTTCATTAACTAGACATTTCTTTTTTTCCGTTTATCATCCTTCTTTCTTTACTGTGTGTTTTAGCTTTACAACATATGGTCTAGATAGGATGAAAAAAGAGCGCACGTTAAACTGGTTCATCCATACTACAATTTGAGCAATTATTTTCACGCTATTAAAACCATGTGTTGTTCGTTTTCCTTTATTTGATAGTATAATTGGGTTTGTTTTGTTTTGTGTTTTGGTAGTAAGCAACTTTAGTTTTATGCCTTTAAGAAAATGTCTGTATCTTAAAAGAAAATTGAAGAAAAAATAAAGCTGTTAATCTGTTAAAATATAATCAACACAACAAACTTTGCAGAAAACAGTCAAAAGACAAATAACAGTTATCATAGAATACAACTGAGACAATTATAGTTTTTGACGCTATAAAAGTACGGAGTAAACACATCTGCTGTGGTAGTGTAACCAATGTATGGTCCAGTAGTTGTACCTTTATTATAAATCTTTTGCTATTTCACGAAATAGTGCATATCAACAAAACTAACATAAATATAACTATATTACAGCGATACTTGAAGGCAATCCAACCGATGCGTTTTAAACGTTCATGTAAATTTTAATGTCATTTGTATGAATAAGAATATGCTGTTTTATTAGTGACAAACGGGCTAGAAAGACTTATAACGTAGACAGATTATAATTAAACTTTAATATAACATATTCATCCATGATTTAACATGAAATGATAAATGGTAAAGGCTGAATATTTTGAATGAAATTATTGAGCTAGTTACAGCTGTTTTGTTTAGATAATTTTTGCAAGAATTATTTATTCCTTTTATACCTATTCAACCTTAAGACTAAATATTTTATTTCTCCATGCAGAAGAAACTGGTGAGTTAATGCATGATTGTTTACTACTTTAAAATCGCATACCAATAATATTGTATAGCTAAATTCAAAGAAAAATTAGTTGATATGAACAAGAGTGGACCTAATTAAAACAAAATTTATCTTTGACACGTTTTTTTTTCTTTTCTCTTCTACATGTGGTCTATAGTATGAACCGTTTAGTTACGTTTATGTTAAAATAGTATAACAATTTAAATGTCCGTAGCATGATGATACATATTCCCAATGTTACAGCCCTCGCTGTAACATTGGGAGTATGTATCATTGATTGATTGATTGTTTCCGAATGTAATTGGTCATATGATGCACTCCTTTTATCAAAGGTACAGGATTATAATTTTATACACCAGACGCATGTTTGTCTGCATAAGACTCATCAGTGACGCTCAAATCAAAATAGTTGTATAGCCAAACAAGTACAAAGTTGAAGAACATTGAGGATCCAAAATTACAAAAAGTTGTGCCAAATACGACTGAGGTAATTTATGCCTGGGATAAGAAAATCTTTAGTTTTTCGAAAAATCAAAGGAAATTTAGAACATTGTTATGTTCTACGTTAAATTTTACTGACAGCGAATTTATATATCAATTCGTCCTAATCTTACTCCGGTAAATATGCATTTTAACAATAAATGTAATGACCGATGGCCAAAAGTCACAACTCGACTGAGGGAAAACTAATCCGAAACTGAAGGATAAAATCAACCACAAACGGAAAACAACAGGAACATCAGGAACACCGCACTGTATCAATTGTTACTACACCTGATGCGCATTTCGCCAATCGCTATCTTCTCTTTGATGCACCAGGTTAATATATTTAAAACCAAAATCGAATAGAAACTTTAAGGATATGATATTATAGAATATGACCAGTATAAGAAGACTTACATTTGAGCCTTTGAAATTGCAACAATAATAAGTATTCAGACTTCATACACAGGATAGTACAAATTCATCAGCATTTAAATCATTAAACAGTAACAAGTGTAACTGATATAAATTACGGCGATTTGTTTTCGGTTATGCTCGAGATTAAACTACTCAAACACCAAACCACTAATAGAAAAATTAAAACATGGACAGTGTTGACACTATGTGTGCAACTGTATATATGTTAATGAGTCACATACTTTCAAGTTTCAAAACATGTTTAATTTTCTAAAGAAAGTTTTATATCCTTTTAATGCTTTAGACTGTGCAGTCGGTGAGTATATTCTTAGTTTATTGTTATAAAACGGTAAAATTCACTCGTAAAATAAAATTGACAATTTAGGATGAAGAGCTATTATCCAAAAGGTCCAAAAAGTATAGCCAAATCTGTGGAAGGAATCAGAGCTTTGCATGAGGGAGATACATTCCTCAATTTATAATAATTTCTATCATTTTTCTATCATTTCTAACATTTGTACTCCAATTAATCAGTGTTACAGCATTAGATAAACAGTGGCAAGGAATACAGAGAATCTGCAGTAATTAACAATTCATGTCACACTTTGCCGGTGACAGTAATTACAGAAGGCAGTAAAGCCATTCATGTTTGCGTATCGTTAACGTCCATTCCTAGCTAAAGCACAAGGTTAAGCCCAAAATTTGTTCGGCTAATTCCGTACCAACTCAGGAATTGTTCTGTTAATTGAAAGCGTTTAATAGATCAGACGTGGCACGGTACTTGTCTATCCCAAATTCATGTATTTGGTTTTCTTGTTATATTTGTTATTCTCGTGGTGTTTTGTCTGATGCTTGGTCCGTTTCTGTGTGTGTTACGTTTCGGTGTTATGTCGTTGTTCTCCTCTTATATTTAATGCGTTTCCCTCGGTTTTAGTTTGTTATCCCGATTTTGTTGTTTTTTGTCCCTGGATTTATGAGTTTTGAACAGCGGTATACTACTGTTGCCTTTATTTATTATGCTTTCTTTTTTTTACCTCGCTCAAGGATATTTGCTACTCAAAATAACAAGCTTTTTAAAGACTGATATAAATTGATTGTACATCAATAAAGAACATAACAAAGCAGAAACCAATTATGGTCAGAGTGTTTGTTTCTTCGAGATACCAGCCATTGAAAATTTGGCGGAAAATAATTCTCTCTAGGCTTTTCATACATTTAACATTAGCACCTTTTTTCTTTTAAAATGTACGACCAAATAATAATTTTTTATTGCATTTTTAAAAGTGGCTTTTTAAACTATATGTATTAAGAATAGAAAGGTAAGGATTAATTGTTTTTTTTTATATAAACGCAAATGTATAAAACCAGAGGATAACTAGTAAAAGTTGAAAACATCCTTAATTGTTTGTAATTTAAACATCTTTTTTTTGCTTTTCAGTAAAGGTACCTGGTAAGCATGGTCTATACTAAGATTCCAGTTGCTGCGTTTGCATCTATTATCACCTGATTTATCAGAGTCAATATGACCATTGTTGTAACCATAGAAACTTTAATATTCAACCATGTGAAAAAATAAATATTTTTTTTTATTTCGGATTCTTGCTGACATTAGTTATTAAAAGGTGGATTTTAGTTTATACTTACATGATGCTTACAATTAAATATACTATCAATGAATTTTTTTGAAAAACGACTGCGTATATATTTTTATTATCATAAAGCCAATGCATTACATTGGTATAGAGATAACATCAATAACTATTTATAATATATACAATATATTCAAATATACAAAACAAGCCAAGACGAACAACAGTATTTATAGTAATGACGTTTAGTTGGGAATAAGTCAATATACAATACAATTTAAGCTGTCGTTTTAAGCTCTTTTGTAAATTGATGAATTGTTACAAACATGGTATACATTCATTTTAACACAATAAGTATACCTATAAATAGTGTGAGCCAAGACTCCGTGTTGCAGACCGTACTTTGACCTATAATAGTTTACTTTTACAAAATGTGACTTGGATGGAGAGTTGTCTCATTGGCACTAATACCACATCATCTTAAATCTGTTACATATTTTGAAAATCATCCTGAAAATTTTAACAAAGGCAAATCGTTTAAACACGTGCAGCTAAAAAAATATAAAACATATTCATTGTACTAAACGTGCGTGTTTGTGTTTAAACATTTAGACCTAATATCTGTTTCAGAACTAGGTTGTAACATTCCAGCTGTTTGCCCTGTCACTAAAAAGGGGCAAATCAGATGTACAGGCTGCGAACCTTCCGACAGTAAGGACGATGGACTGTGTTGTGCATAAAACATACGGTCAAACGACTAATTTTATTAAAAAAATAACTCAGATGAACTTTGTTATTCTTAAAGATGGAATAAGCAAATTATTAAATGTATGTAATTTTTCCCTCTTTCCCATGCCTGTGGTTTGCCCTCAGTAGCGTTTTACTCCAGGCAGTAGGTTGATATTAATGTGGTATTGAGTTTTTTTAACAGAAAACACCTCACTGCGAAGATAAAACAGTAGATTTCTGTATTATATAACATGTATAACGTGAAAAGAAACTTACTATAGCAAGACTTCCTCATTTATACATGGCATAATAAGGTTATCTAGTGATTACTTTTACCCAAGACTTTGCTTACCGCTTAGATTATACATTTCCACTGTCAAAGTTAACTCAAAATGTATATTATGAAAATTTTAAAACTATCTGAAAAAAATTTAATTATTAAGAAACAGTAAATGGGATTTCTTCAAAATCTCTACGCTTATTATCGAGAAATAGAACTATTTTGATAATTTTATAAAGTCATTGGCAGTAAATAAAAAGTGTACGGCATACAACTTGGTGTTTATTACAAAAGAGTTTATAATCTTAAAAGAGGGGCGAAAGATACCAGAGAGACATTCATACTCATTAATAGTTTATAATCTTAAAAGAGGGGCGAAAGATACTACAGAAACATTCAAACTCGTAAATAGTATATAATCTTAAAAGAGGGGCGAAAGATACCAGAGAGCCATTCAAACTCGTAAATAATTTATAATCTTAAAAGAGGTGCGAAAGATACCAGAGAGCCATTCAAACTCGTAAATAGTTTATAATCTTAAAAGAGGGGCGAAAGATACCAGAGAGCCATTCAAACTCGTAAATAATTTCTAATCTTAAAAGAGGGGCGAAAGATACCAGAGAGCCATTCATACTCATAAATAGTTTATAATCTTAAAAGAGGGGCGAAAGATACTACAGAAACATTCAAACTCGTAAATAGTATATAATCTTAAAAGAGGGGCGAAAGATACCAGAGAGCCATTCAAACTCGTAAATAATTTATAATCTTAAAAGAGGGGCGAAAGATACCAGAGAGCCATTCAAACTCGTAAATAATTTATAATCTTAAAAGAGGGGCGAAAGATACCAGAGAGCCATTCAAACTCGTAAATAATTTCTAATCTTAAAAGAGGGGCGAAAGATACCAGAGAGCCATTCATACTCATAAATAGTTTATAATCTTAAAAGAGGGGCGAAAGATACTACAGAAACATTCAAACTCGTAAATTATATAGTATATAATCTTAAAAGAGGGGCGAAAGATACCAGAGAGCCATTCAAACTCGTAAATAATTTATAATCTTAAAAGAGGGGCGAAAGATACCAGAGAGCCATTGAAACTCGTAAATAGTTTATAATCTTTAAAGAGGGGCGAAAGATACCAGAGAGCCATTCAAACTCGTAAATAATCTTAATCTTAAAAGAGGGGCGAAAGATACCAGAGAGACATTCATACTCATAAATAGTTTATAATCTTAAAAGAGGGGCGAAAGATACTACAGAAACATTCAAACTCGTAAATAGTATATAATCTTAAAAGAGGGGCGAAAGATACCAGAGAGCCATTCAAACTCGTAAATAATTTATAATCTTAAAAGAGGGGCGAAAGATACCAGAGTGCCATTCAAACTCGTAAATAGTTTATAATCTTAAAAGAGGGGCGAAAGATACCAGAGAGCCATTCAAACTCGTAAATAATTTCTAATCTTAAAAGAGGGGCGAAAGATACCAGAGAGCCATTCATACTCATAAATAGTTTATAATCTTAAAAGAGGGGCGAAAGATACTACAGAAACATTCAAACTCGTAAATAGTATATAATCTTAAAAGAGGGGCGAAAGATACCAGAGAGCCATTCAAACTCGTAAATAATTTATAATCTTAAAAGAGGGGCGAAAGATACCAGAGAGCCATTCAAACTCGTAAATAGTTTATAATCTTAAAAGAGGGGCGAAAGATACCAGAGAGCCATTCAAACTCGTAAATAATTTTAATCTTAAAAGAGGGGCGAAAGATACCAGAGAGCCATTCATACTCATAAATAGTTTATAATCTTAAAAGAGGGGCGAAAGATACTACAGAAACATTCAAACTCGTAAATAGTATATAATCTTAAAAGAGGGGCGAAAGATACCAGAGAGCCATTCAAACTCGTAAATAATTTATAATCTTAAAAGAGGGGCGAAAGATACCAGAGAGCCATTCAAACTCGTAAATAGTTTATAATCTTAAAAGAGGGGCGAAAGAGGGCGAAAGATACCAGAGAGCCATTCAAACTCGTAAATAATTTCTAATCTTAAAAGAGGGGCGAAAGATACCAGAGAGCCATTCATACTCATAAATAGTTTATAATCTTAAAAGAGGGGCGAAAGATACTACAGAAGCATTCAAACTCGTAAATAGTATATAACCTTAAAAGAGGAGCAAAAGATACCAGAGAGCCATTCAAACTCGTAAATAATTTATAATCTTAAAAGAGGGGCGAAAGATACCAGAGAGCCATTCAAACTCGTAAATAGTTTATAATCTTAAAAGAGGGGCGAAAGATACCAGAGAGCCATTCAAACTCGTAAATAATTTCTAATCTTAAAAGAGGGCCGAAAGATACCAGAGAGCCATTCAAACTCGTAAATAGATTATAATCTTAAAAGAGGGGCGAAAGATACCAGAGAGCCATTCAAACTCGTAAATAGTTTATAATCTTAAAAGAGGGGCGAAAGATACCAGAGAGCCTTTCAAACTCGTAAATAATTTCTAATCTTAAAAGAGGGGCGAAAGATACCAGAGAGCCATTCAAACTCGTAAATATATTATAATCTTAAAAGAGGGGCGAAAGATACCAGAGAGCCATTCAAACTCGTAAATAGTTTATAATCTTAAAAGAGGGGCGAAAGATACCAGAGAGCCATTCAAACTCGTAAATAATTTATAATCTTAAAAAAGGGGCGAAAGATACCAGAGAGAAATTCAAACTCATAAATAGTTTGTAATCTTAAAAGAGGGGCGAAAGACTCGAGAGAGATATTAAAACTCACAGACCGAAAACAAACTGACAACGCCATCCATGGTTAAAAATTAAAAATACAGACAATTGTACAAAGACTATGCAACAACCCCACCCCCACCCCCAAACAACTAGGGGTGACCTCAGGTACTCCGGTAGGGTAATTAGTTTAGGTTTTGCAAAATTTTTGGTCCTCAATGCTCTTCAACTTCGTACTTTATTTGACCTTTTTAACTTTTTTGGATTTGTGCGTCACTGATGAGTCTTTTTGGACTCGTTAATAGAAAAAATACATCCTGGTATCAGTACCTCTGTGCTGACATGAATTGGTCATATTTATAAATAAACTGTTTATAATACTTTTGAATTTTGAAATACTAAGGCTTTTCTACCTCAGGAATAGAATACCTTAGCTGGATTTGGCAAAACTTTTCGGCATTTTGGTCATAGCAATGTTCTTAAACTTCGTACCTTTAACTTTTTTAGAATTGGGCGTCACTGGTGAGTCTTTTTTAGACGAAACGCGCGTCTGGTGTAAATCTATGATGAGTTTATTCTAAATTACTCCAAAAAAAAATTAGTCAGTGTTATATTCTTCATGACAATGTGTTAAAATCTAAAATGTATTTGTCAAGTTGTACTATAATTATCATTCGGAAACCTAAAATACATTTTCAATTCCGTGATAATTATGTAGCATAGACTTTGAACCGTTAATCTCGAAAAACGTCAATTCAAAATCCCACATGTATTTGGTAAAGTGATTCTTTAATTAGCATTTTAATTGAAAAGTAGACAGAGAGACGGACATATGCGTCATAATAAACATTCACGTCGTTGAGACTTATTGGTAAAAAGACAAACAAAATAAAGGGATAAAAATTTTAAAAAAAAATGTAATTATAAAAATACATGTTGTTATTTATTCAGTTGTTATGAATATTTGTTAATCCACTGATCGATACATCAAAGGAAAGTTGATATCTTAAAAAAGTGGAAATATAATCATATATGATACCTGTATCAGTATGCCGGTGTCTGACTCAAGTCATGGCCCTCGACCTATATCAAAGTGGCGAAGCCTAACTCAAGTCATGGCCGTCGTCCTATATCAAAGTGGTGAAGCCTAATGCCCGCGTCACACTGTCCCGATTGTTACGCCGATGGCAACACGATAATGGAAATTTTCAAAATCGGGACTGATCATATCCAGATCGGGCTATTCGTAGTGCCATCTTTAACCATCATAGATCCATCGGCCACTTTTTCTAGCCTTCGGGGACAACTTCGGGAAGGGTTCTAAATTTTTTAACATGTTAAAAAATCCCCGAAGGTGCGTCCGATGTTGAGGGTTCGTATTGAGTTCGTATTACCATCCTCACCATCGTAATGTCACCGGGAATGCATCTTTGCACATCGTATTGCATTCGTGTTTCCATCGTTTCCATCGGGCAGTTTTGACATTACGATGTCTACACGAATGAATCACGAAGATACCCGAAGGTCTTACGATGGCAACGCGACTTCGTGAAGACCTCGTAATCCCGTCGTGATGCCATCGAATAAAAGTACGAAGGCGACAAGATGGAACTACGACGGCAATAAATCCAGCTAAATGTAAGTTAATTTTCGCGCTAAAATACATTTAAAGTGACATGCGCGATATGCACTGGTCAGTCTAATACGACAGTTGAGAAAGACTTTCACAAAACATGGAGCTCATATCATATGATTCTATGAGAACAAGAAAGGCGACAGCGGTTGTTTCTATTAATTCAAATGGAACAAGAGCAGCTATTACAGGCTCAGGATTTACTTTTACAAGTAAAATATTATTTTTTGTCAATTTTTCATATCAAGTAACATAATGAAAATCATAAACGCGCCTCGTACACCAACACTGCAGGTACACGTATATAGGTAAACCAACTTTTTCTTCATTATTCTGATTTTTTATGTATTGTCTGAGTTGTTGTCACACGAATGTTTACTCCATAACCATTTTGTTTTCTATATGTCATATTTTGCCGCATTAGTTGCTTTCCCCACATCCTTCCTGTTGTCTATATTATTATGATATTCTCCTGGAAAGAGCTCTTTTTGAATAAAAGGGATCAACGAACCCATTACCTTACCTTTAAGATAGATCAGTAAACATGGGCATAATTATGGGTGATTATTCAGACTAGTGCACACATTTTACAGTTCAAACAAGGCAATGCCGAGTGTGGCATCCACTCGTATGTAACATATTGGGGACAAATATGGACACTATATTTGTATATGACACATGCAGAAAATGGTAAATTGAATATGCATATTTGATACATAAACTTTTTTTTTAGAAATCAATCAAAACATTCAGTAACTGGAAATATCTTTAATATTGTCTTTAGAACCAGCAGGTAAAAAATGAGCAACCAATTTCCTGTGTATTATGCTATTTCAAGGAGAAACAACAAGTCCATCTGCATGACCTTGACCTTTGGCCTTGAACGTAAAAAAATTGAGATCATTACAAGGAGGAACAATATACCAAATGTGGTTTAAAATCTTTTGAAGCATATTGGTTTTAGAGTGTCCACGAGGGTGATATTGTCTTGTATTACAACTGCCACTGTGACCTTGACCTTTGAACTTTAAAGTCAATAGCGCTTAAGATATTCTTAACGAGTAACACCATACCAAGTTTTGAGCATTTTGGTTCTAGAGTGTCCATAACAATTTAATCTACACGCAACTTACATGTAGTAGGCGAGGGGGTAATACACTAAGTTTTATAAGAATTAGAAAAAAAAGATCGATTTCCCGCCATGCATGGCAGACTTGTACAGAAACGATATGTTGTCGAAATTCTGTCCGTATCTTTTAGACATCGTATGGCCATCGCGCCATCATCGTAATCCATCGTGTAGCCTTCGTAATCCATCGTGTAGTCTTCGTGATCCATCGTGTAGGCTTCGGCTGAGATATGAAGCTTAAATACCCGTCTTCGGTTAACCTTCGTATGTCCATCTTTTGCTGTCGTATATAATTTCGGCACCATCGTATAGACTTCGTTATTCATCGTACTTGCTTCGGTCACTTTTTGGTATTTTAACGAGATCGGGACCAACTTCGTACGAACTTACAATTTTCGCATTCGGGTGTCCATCGTATATAAAAATCGGGACAGTGTGACGCGGGCATAACTCAAGTCATGGCCGTCGTCCTATATCAAAGTGGCGAAGCCTAACTCAAGTCAGGACCCTTGTCATATTTCTTTGAAACAAATCACAGTTATTGAATGATTGTGATTACTGGGCTATGTAAGTATTGACGAGTTAAATTTATTCAAATATGGTTTGGTATCCTGGTGATTTAGAACATAAAATTGCGAATTGAAATGGGGAATGTGCCAAAGAGACAACAACACCGACCATAGAAAAAAACAACAGCAGAAGGTCACCAACAGGTCTTCAATGTAGCGAGAAATTCCCGCACCCGGAGGCGTCCTTCAGCTGACCCCTAAACAAATATATACTAGTTCAGTGATAATGAACGCCATACTAATTTCCAAATTGTACACAAGAAACTAAAATTAAAATAATACAAGACTAACAAAGGCCAGAGGCTCCTGACTTGGTACGTCTATTTTCTTTTCTATTATTAAGTTTTGTTCATATAAACAATTTGTAGGAAAAAGTTCGCGATTTCTAAAATTTGAGTCTGGTCTGTTCCTATTATTGATTTCATTGGACGATATTGAAGTTATAATTACTATATTAGAAATTCAAACACAATTTAATTGTACTTTATTTTCAAATGGTAAATATTTGATTTAAAATAGTGAAGCAAAGGTTCGTTCTAATCAAATATTTATTGAAACAGTAAACAAAGAAAAACTAATAAGTAATATAATTGAATGTTAGTGCCAAAAGACTGTAGAAATACAATGCTATTTAACCTAAATATTTGACCTTTTGAATTTCTTTAAAAAAATGAAATCGTGAATCAATCAATGTCAAGGTCATGTATGTATAAAAACATGCGTTCAAGTAATGTCTGACTGATATTTTTTATGTACCAGTTTTAAGGAGATTATCAAAAGGACCGTCAATGAATTCGACGGAACATAACGTATAATGCATTGCAAAACGTTACTAACATCACCATAATTTCATTTGGAATACTAATGATTGCTTAGGAAGCTTCCATTTGATTTTCATAGGGGGAATAGTTGTAAATAAGGGCTGGATGACCAACTTGTCAAAACAAAGGCAGGGTAAACTTATCACAACCCCCAGCCCCACATTCATTGACATTCGATGCATTTGGTTATTTTTTAAGATCCATTTTGGTCCTTTATCTCCTTACATTTCTACGTACTTTTGGCTTCCAAATATTTGGATATGAACGTTCCTGGTGAAGGTTTAAAAATATCAAGAAAAGTGTGTTGGACTTACAGATTCAAAGTATAGGAATAATAAAAAAAATCTGATTGGATGATTTTTTTGTCTATCAGCTCAAAGACATAATTTTATCATGTGACCGTGACTTCATCTGCGTTTATTTTCATGATTTACTCCTTAAAAATAGAATTAAGCTTTGAATTATAAGGAAAGATTAATATTAAACTATGTCTATTCGAAATAATATAAACAAATGGGGTGCACACTTTTAAATAAACAACTACACGGATAATTCAGTGTGCATCTTTTTTTTTTATGTTATTTCTGCTTAGACAAAAAAATATTACAGTCATTTGTTAAATGTTGCAAAGAAAGCTATGACATCTATTAAAGTTGTGGATTTTAATTGAAACAAGAGTTATAAATATGAAAAAGAAGATGTGGTATGAATTCAAAAGACACAACTCTTCACAAGTGACATAATGACACAGACATAAACAACTACATAGGTCACCGTAGAGAATAAAACATGGTGTGTAACAAGGGCGGAATAAGAATAAATAATCAACAATTATAACTTAAACATATACCGTATATTTACTATCGACATCAATAACTAAATAATTGTTTTCAAAATAAATAAATATCGTCGTTTTCAAACAAATTCTCCAATTTGATGTTGGAAACCATTCAATCATAAAGATTTTTTTCGTCTTCAAAAGGCTTAAAATAAACATTAAACATTTCAAGAAAGGCGTGTTGGATTTAAGTATCGGAAAAATAATTATTTTTTTCTGATTGGATTGAATTTTTGTCTATCAGCTCAAAGACTTAATTTTGTCATGTGATTTCCTCCTCAAAAACGGAATTTAGCATTGAACATGTTGAATTATAAGGAATTACTTATATTTTGTTCTGTCTATTAAAAAAAACTAAAAAACATAAAAAAAAAAACGGGGTTCACACTTTTAAAAACCAACTTCACGGGTATTTCAGTGTGCATCACATTTTTTATGTTATTTCTGGTTAGACAGAACATAATATTTAAGTCATTTGTTAAATGTTTTAAAGAATGTTAAGACATCCAAAGTTGTGGATTTTAATTGAAACAATTATAAATATAAAAAAGAAGACGTGGTATGGATTAAAATAAAACAACTCTAATGACATAGAAATATAAACATGGTTTGTAACTAGGTCGGAATAAGAATTAATAATGAACAATCAAACATAAACATAGGTTTCCATTATGTACATAAAAATATCTTTACATTTGCACATCAATAACTAAATCATTGTTTTTCATCAAAACAAATTCTCGAATTGGACGTTGGAAACCGTTCATTCAATAGAACGTGCGTTTAAAGTTTTTATTTTCGTTTCCCGATGATAAGGCTTACAATATACATTCATATAAGATATACAAAATATATGTTTGTTCTCCTCCCAATTTCAAGTTTAGAGACAAAATGTCCAATACGCGATCTATTCGATATTTTCGTAGCAGTAACTTCAAAAAAGCATAAAATTAAAAAAAATACGCATCATAAATATTTCTTTAATTTAAAATGTGAGAAGACCTACAGCGATAAGTAATTCAATTTTACAGACAGTCACACACTGCGAAGGTATTGTTAAGTTTGCTTTTATAGCACTAAGTAAACTTATTGGAGATCGAACGACGGGATCGTTATATAATCTTTCTGATCTTCACACCCGTTTTAGTCTTACTTATCAACGTCATCAACCGCTTCTCTTCAAAACATTACGTAATAGAGTATGATAGCCAATAAAACTATCAATGAAAGAGGAAATAATAAAGATTTAAACAACTTTAGTTCGCAGTAAGGTTTTCGAATGAACTAAAATGTAATAGAAAAGATTCTCAGATATCCAAATGTGAAGGTAATACATTTAAACCAACAAAATGTCTGTCTGTTTCAATTTCGTTTGATATTGTCTGAATGTCAGTACTTATTTCAAGGGGTAAAAGTACTTCAGAGAAATTAATTTTTGAGGTGATTATACCGATTTGATGCAATGCGGCCTATTACAATTGTATGTCGATTATACCGATTTGATGCACCGCGGTCTATTACAATGTATTACGATTAGACAAGTTGATGCACCGCCTATTACAATGTATTACGATTATACCGATTTGATGCATTGCGGCCTATTACAATGTATTACGATTATACCGATTTGATGCACCGATTATTACAACGTATTACGATTATACCGATTTGATGCACCACGGCCTATTACAATGTATTATGATTATACCGATTTGATGCACCGCTTATTACAATGTTTTACGATTATACCGATTTGATGCACCGCTTATTACAACGTATTACTCTTGACGCGTTATGCAATGACGGAAGTAATACAGTAGTGTACAACCTGATAAAAAGTAAAACACCAAAAGTACCGATCGAAGTTCAAGAAAAATTCAAATCGCAAATCGATATATAAGCAGAAATAAGTAATGTTTTCATGAGCTTCTTTTTATAAACCGCCTGAATATAATTTATTTCAGTCCCAAGGGTGACTGGTGACAACATATTTTGACTTTGGTCTTCTTCCTCCCGGTTGTTTAAACCTTGGCCATAATTGGGCGTCCGTTTGACTGTGTGGGATGTATAAGTACACAAACACGTCCTGTCAGAATCAGGACGTAAGATCCAATTTCTCATTTGAAAAAATGCCATGCTATTTCCACGTTAACACACCTTGAAACAACCCTTTTGGTGGATATATAAGAGACCTGTTGAATGGCATACTGCCTGTCCTTATCCAAGATACTCTCATATTGCAATAAACTAAGATACCCTCATTTTGCAGTTATCGAAGATACCCTCATTTTGATGATATCCAAGTACTCTCATTTTGAAATTATCCAAGACATCCTCATTTTAAAGTTATCCAAGATATTAATTTTTAGTACCCTCATTTCTAAGCTATCCAAGATACCCTCAGTTTGAAGTTATCCAATATACTCTCATTTGGAAGTTATCCAAGATACCCTCATTGTGAAGTTATCCAAGATACCCTCATTTTCAAGTTATATAAGATATCCTTATTTTTGCATTTGTCTAAGATACCATGGCCTGAATCATTATCTGCCTATTGTAAATTTGGTCTCGGCCTAAACTAAGCAAACATCAATCAATATAGTTGCAACTAACATTGATATACACAATTTATTCGAAAAGCATTACAATAGGATACTACAACTAAACCGACATTCATAAATTGATAAGCTTCTCCTTATTTTTGTCATATGCGAATTATCCAAGCGCTTAGACAAACATGTTTTCATTTTACCCTTCCCCAAAAATCTAAATATTCGTAAATAAGATTATGTTCCCTACGTTATGAAAACATTTATGTTTTAAATCTGTTAGTTAAACAATCGACCGAAAAATTGAAGTCGTATAGACAGACACATAAATTTCAATTATAGACAGGCACATAATCGTATAAAGTTAGGTATATGGGCATACTAGGTAGATGGGCATACTAGGTAGATGGGCAAACTAGGTAGATGGGAATACTAGGTAGATGGGCATACTAGGTAGATGGGCAAACTATGTAGATGGGAATACTAGGTAGATGGGCATACTAGGTAGATGGGCATACTAGGTAGATGGGAATACTAGGTAGATGGGCAAACTAGGTAGATGTGCATACTAGGTAGATTGGCATACTCGGTAGATGGGCATACTAGGTAGATGGGAATATTAGGTAGATGGGCATACTCGGTAGATGGGCATACTAGGTAGATGGGGATACTAGGTAGATGGGCATACTCGGTAGATTGGTATATTAGGTAGATGTACATACTAGGTAGATGGGCATGATTGACAATAAGACAATTATTTACCAGAGTGCAATATATGATGTTCAACTTTAGAACTTTTCTTTTCCGGAAATTTATTGATTCATAAGTTGGTATTTTCCTCAAGTTCAGGGACAAATATTTCATGCACATTTATTGACAGTTTGTTCTTGATTTTGAATATCGGTTGAATATATTTCGCCTATCTTCAGGACAAAATAAATCTAAACAATACATCCATCATATTAATTCTTAAAAAAGAAGTTCGACTGAGATGAAGGGGGGGGGGGGCTAAGACTGTAACTGAGAAATGAGATATGTTCTATAAAGATGATGAAATTTATTACACACTAAACTGAAGTCATGTAAAAAAAAAATGAAATCCAATAAGATAAAAAAAAAGTTTCCTGTTATTTTATGAAATATGTTGTTATAATATTATGTTATTTACATATGAAATAACTGTGTTACAAATTATTACTTTTTATACGCCCGTCAAAATTTTGACGGGACGTATTATGGTATACAAATGTCCGGTGTCCGTCCGTCCGTCTGTCCGTCTGTCCGGCGTAAACATGTCGCACCGTAACTTGAGAACGACTTATCCAAATTTCATGAAACTTAACATAGTTGTTTCTTATGATGGTCAAATGATCTGTATACTTTTTGGTGAAAATAAGATTAAAACTTTTTGAGTTACGGCACTTTGTAACTAAAACAGGGGTGGTTTTTTTTCACATGTCGCACCGTATCTCAAAAACGATTCTTGATTATTGATTAAAACTTTAAACACTTCTTAGTTATATTAATCTTAATATCTGTATACTTTTTGGTGATGATTCAAAATTTTGTTTTTGAGTTATTGAGTATTTTGTAAAAAAGGGGGAGGGTTTTTTTACATGTCGCACCATATCTCAAAAACGATTTATGGTTATTGCTTAAAACTTTACACATGTCTTTGTTATATTAATTTAATTCAAAATTTCATTTTTGAGTTATTGAGTATTTTGTAAAAAAGGGGGAGGTTTTTTTTTACGTGTTGTGGCGTATCTCAAAAACAATTTATGATTATTGCTTAAAACTTTACACACTTTTTTGTTATATTAATCTAAAGATCTGTATACTTTTTGGTGATGATTCAAAACTTTATTTTGGAGTTATTGAGTATTTTGTTAAACAGGGGAGGTTTTTTTTACATGTCGTGCCGTATCTCAAAAATAATTTATGATTATTGCTTACAACTTTACACACTTCTTTGTTATATTAATCTAAAGATCTGTATACTTTTTGGTTTTGATTCAAAATTTTCTTATAGTGATATCTAGTTTTTTGTAAAAAAAAAAAAAAAAACAGGGTTGGCGGTTTCACATGTCCCGCTGTGTCTCAAAAACAATATATGGTTATTGCTTAAAACTTTCTCAGAAACTATTTATGATTATTGCATAAAAAAAACTGGGTTGGGGGTTTCACATGTCCCGCTGTGTCTCAAAAACAATATATGGTTATTGCTTAAAACTTTCTCAGAAACTATTTATGATTATTGCATAGAACTTCCACACAAGACGTCGGGCGTATCATGCGCTTATGGCGCAGCTGTTTATTAAGTGGTGTTATACGAAATCAATTATACATGGTATAGAAATCGTTTTAGCTTTTTGATACATGCGTTCTGAATTTTTCACCATAGTGTTGAGATTGATTTGTTCCCTGAACATCCACTAACAAATACTATTTCATGCATATGGAGGTCAATAAAAAAATATCACTAATTATAAAAGATAGGTTATGCTAGGCGGGTTCGACAAAGAATGTGTAAATAAAATGAGCTTATACAATTACGACTATAACAAATATTGTTTACCAATTCTCCTCCCTCTTGTAAGGCAAAATTTAATTGATAAAATTGATAAAAAAAAACTGGACAAATAATATAAATACTTTTAAGACAAACATAAATGGTCTTTAACTGAATGTTGAGGCTGACTACAACTAAAGAAAAATGAAGTGGAAAGGAGTACTGTTTGTTTTTGGTTAGTATAACTTCATTGATATACTTTTAAAAATGAAGTGTTGCATAAGGATAATATCGCTTTCTATCTAACTAACAGTATATATATATGATATAACTCCTGGTCGCGTTTTATCAAAATAGATATAAGAAGATATGGTATGAGACAACTCACCATTAAAGTCTCAATTTGCAAAACGCTTATTTTGTAATATTTTGAGATGATACGACAAGTACTTCCTATTTTAAATGTCAATTGATGGTTATAATCTATTCTACATCATCTACTTAAAGGTATGTAACCTTCGGTTTTTTTTTTATTGTCGCGTCAGTTCTGCTATTTTAGATATCGACGCCATATAATCATAATATATTCCCCATCTCTATTCTCAATTTTATGTTTGTACTGATGTGGCCTTAAGCAATCAAGCAATATATTTAACATTAAGAATATCAATCATTTTATATCAATCATGTTTTATTAATTGTGTCGGCAATTGAATATAACATTTTTAAATCTATGAACAAAATATGCTTCACGACAGATGTTATATCGGTTGGCAATTTAATCCAGTATAGAACTCCCTTTACGGCTAAAAGGGAACCACTTTTACTAGAAGTCTAGTCCAAATCTTTATGACGTCTTGCAAGGCTATTTAGACAACAGCCGAAGGCCACCAATGGGTATGCAAAGCAGCGAGAAAGTCCTTAATCTTATACTTTAATTCTGTACTATCCATACCTTCACTTCGGGACTCCCTCAAAATTCAAGCCTGTCGCTTTTCATTTTAGTTCATTTTGGTAACATTCACAAGTTATGTCTCAATGATATGAAACATAGAAATCATAATTCGGAACCAGTTTGTAAACAAAACAAAATATATACAAAAGAGGTGTGGTTTGTGAAACAGTTGTATTTACAAAGTGCAACCTACTAAAACAAGAATAGAACATTATGATCTTCCTGTATTTTTCCAGCTGACTTTTTTTTAATAGACTTCCTTTTTTGCTTAATATTCACATCGTAATGCCCCCTATACCTTTATTACATTCTAATATACGTTTAAGACCATGAATTAAAATGCATCCACTAACGATACTGTGCTTTCAACTAAAATTAATTTTAAAAAAACCTAAGTAACAATATGACTGATTTATATCAAATGAATATCATGAGATATAGAAATGTTTAAAAGTTTTATTGTTTATTTGGAGATGACATTATTCATGATCATCTTAATTCTATGACGAGGTGAACACCAAGAAAACTATTTCTTGAAAAATTCGCTATCTATTCTAACCAAATTAAAATCGTAAACATTTTCATTCGTTTTTAACCATCAGGTAATGAAAATAAACCTCATGAAAATTATGACCAAATACATAGAGAATAATACATGACAAAATCCGTATCATATGCCGTATCATCCCGAGATACCAATATCAGCCCAAGGGCCTTTAGGCCTTTATATATTGGTCGAGGGTGATACGGCATGTGATACGGATTTTGCCATGTTTTATACGCTTTATCATATATTTCAACAGGAGAGCATAATATATATGAACTGCTTTTCTGATCCTGGGTTATCTTACAATTTGCGTGCTGTTGTTTTAAAAATATTTTGTTAATTGTATTGTTTTGTGTGTTTTGTCTTTTTTATAGTTGCATTTCGTGTGCCAAAAAAAATGAAAACTTGACGTTTGTGACGTCGCATGCCAAACAATGACGTCATTTAATATGCGTCATGCCCGGAATGACCGTTGATATCGGACCAAATTTAAGCCGCTATATATGCAATACGGGTTTTGCTATGCCATACGGGTTTACCTATGCGATACGGGGTATGCGATACAGGGTAGGTGATACAGACTGAAAAAAAGAACCTTTATCAGATATAAAAAAATTGCTGTACTAAATATGTGATAAATATCAATAACAAATGAAAAATATCGAAAATGTTCAAGGAACAATTGAAGGTCTTTCCACCCATAAAGATCAATTTTGATATTGAACTATGAAAATTCAGTTTGAAATATCATATCCAGCGTCTAATGATAGCTTATTGTACACTGATTCCAAAAGTATATGGTTTCTATACATTTTTTTCTAAATATGGGTGATAAATTAATATTTCTGGTTTGAAATATGTCACTTCCGGTTTTAGTTGATAGTTTACTTGATACTAATTCAAAAAATATATATTGTTCAATATACTTTTTCATTAAAAATGTAAAAAAAAAACTAGTTCCGGTTTATACAAGGTCACTTCCGGTTGGCTTTTCCATGGTCAACTGACTTACAACGTAATGCAATAAGTCCCATGGCTTCTATCATGTATTAATATGAGGTAAAAGCAAAGGTCAAAATCTAGAACGTCAATTTTACATATGACCTTGAGTTCAATTTCAAGGTCATAAACCCAGGGCTTCAACTCAAAAGACCATAGGTCTGAATTATATATGGTGAATGAGTTATATCCCTATATGCCTAATTTTTAATATAAGAGAGGAGAAAGCTCCAATTTAATGTTACCGTACCCTTTCATCCAAATTTCATGTGTTAGGACATGACGCAACTTAAAATTTTGTAAAAATTTGTTGTCGATTTCTTATACGGTTTTAGAAAAGAATTGAAAATAAGCCAAAATCAAAATTTAAAATATGACCTAGACCTCTGTCTTTAGCTTAATTTTCTTATTTTTAAATCAAGAACCTCAAATCAAAAGATCCTAGATCTCTATCACTTATAGTTTACAAGATGGAAATGCATATTACTTATATCACATGCATAAGGGGAAATGACTATCATATGAAGTGTTCATATCGCTTCGGTCAAAATGGAACAAATCATGCAAAGGATATACCGAGCAACTTGATAAAAAAATTTGTAACTTTCTTTTGCGATTACGAAGAAGATGCAAAATTGTTCGGGGAGATAACTCTTACAAAGAAAATTGTTTGGCTTAGAATAGGTGAAAATAAAAAGCGCATAATTTTTATTATACTACAATGTAAATAAGAAATATATTAGAGACATATTTCGAAACAAAAATTTTACGCGAGAACAGAATTTGGCGGAAGAAGACAAAAATAATAATAATCAAACCAAATACTATAGGTCTTTCTACAGAAAAGTGGAATAACCTAAAAAAAATATATCAACAAACCAGAGTATACTGATAACAAATGATTATATCACTACAAAATAATAGTTATTACGATGAGGTTGAATTCGCTGTCATGTATTTATAATTCACATACGAACTTGTATCAGAAATAAAATATACCTAGTATGTACTTTAACATCACTTTCAGGTATAGAGATGTGATTTTCTTGTGACCATCCACAAGAACTTGTGGTCATTCGAAGTTCAGTACTTCAGTACTTTGATTATAATGATAAAGTTTTCACCATGATTTCGAGATTGAATTTAAATCCACAGAACTAATAGCTAGGTTATACAAGTGGGTCAACTGGGAATATGTACTAAAAATAGCTAACTATGTGGTATGTGCTTAGCTCATTGTTAAATTTCCTAACTCATTTGGTATTCACGAGCTTGTAACTGTACCGCAGACTTTGTTAAAAGTCACAACTGCTAAGTAGAAAGTTGATAATCCAGGGTTGTCAATCCGTCAGATGAAGGTACGGAATCAGTCGAGTTGTGACGAATGCCAGGGTTATGTCAAAGAATGTATCGTTCTTTTTCTAAAAAGAATTAAATAAACGGATAAAACATAATGGTCTGGAAGTATAGATTCTAGGGACCGACGTTTTTAATCATATCAATTACGTGTGATCGTGTTCATTTTATGTGGCATGGTATATTTGAAACCTTTACTGTTTAATCCAGTTTTTGGTATTATGTATTCGGTATTTATACATCCCGCTATCGTGTTATTGTTATTGAATTATAACACAATGTTTACATTCATTATTTGTCCTTTCAAATTTTTGTAATACATTATCAGAACAAAAAAATATCTCAAACTAAAAATTGTGTTTGGTGGCGTTGGAAGATTTATTTATTGGTTATACAGAATATCAATCTTGTGTGTTCCAAATTTTTCCTCTAATATGAGTAAAGAATAATTATCACTAGATAAAGTTAAACCTGACACAGCACGATTAGCTTCTCCTTGTAGCTTGCTCCAAAGACAATTGAATTATTATCTGTCTTATCTGTCATTGCTGTTTTTATTTAGTAAAATGTCTTGTTTGTACTTGTCATATAAGATAACGTTGATGTAGTAAATGAAAAAATACTTGTTTTTTTTTTCTCCTCAAAATACATCTACTTGATGTTCTCAGTTTTGTTCTTTGAACGTTACGAACAGCCGTTCTATATAAATAATTCACGTTACGAACGGCTACCTTCGAAGTTACGTACGGCTTCTTGTTTTTTTAACGTCGTATAAAACCATTTGACGGAAATTACGAACAGCCGCTTGCACTGCACTAATATTAGAAAAGTAAAATAGAATGATATACAAAATGAATGAAAATTATATATAACTAATATTAATATAATAAATAACATCAAACCAGAGTATACTGAACACAAATGAATATATCACTACAATATATTTAGTTGTTACGATAAGGTTAAATTCCGTATTATGTAATCATCATTAACACACGAAATTGTGTCAGAAAAAAATATATCTTTGTAGTCTTTTGTAGACGAAACGCGGGTATGGCGTATATATAAAATTTTGTCCTGGTATCTATGATGAGTTTATTTGTACCTTAACCTCACTTTCGGGTATATAAATGGGATTTTCTTTTCTGAAAAAAGTGCTTGTGACCATCCACCTGAACTTGCGGTCATCCGATGTTCAGTGCTTTGAAAAGTAAAGTGTTTGTTTTAATGGTTATTGGATTATGACACAATGTTTACATTCATTATTTGTCCTTTCAAATTCTTGTAATACATTATCAGAACAAAATTCACTAATTTCTTCTGACAAATAAACACAAGCGTTCTTCAGGTTGAACTTTTTGGGCACATGCTTCTATGATGAGAATTTTCTTTAATATGTTCCATTTCGCCTTAGCTCCTTTCGAAATATTTAACTAAAGTAATGCATCTTCGGGTAGTTTTGATCTGATAATAGATACAAACACGTCTTGGTTCACATCATGTTTCAAAACTTCGAATAATCTGTTAAATTTATAAAAAAAATCTCTCAAACTAGAAATTTTGTTTGATGGCGTTGGAAGATTTATTTATTGGTTATACAGAATATCAATCTTGTGTGTTTCAAAATCTTTCCCCATATTTGGGTAAAGAATGATATCACTAGACAAAGTTAAACCTGACACTGCACGAGCATCACTGAAGAGACATGTATTGTCGAAATGCGCATCTGGTGCAAGAAAATTGGTAACGTTAATTTTATTACTACCACTGGGTCGATGCCTCTGTTGGTGGACTATTAGTCCCCGAGGGTATCAGCACCCCAGTAGCCAGTACTTCAGTACTGGCATGAAAATACGGATTTTTTGTGTTATAAAAATTTACTGTTACAAAATGATAGAAATTATTATAAATTAAGGAATGTATCTCCCTCATGCAAAGCTGTGATTCCTTTCACGGATTTGGCTATACTTTTTGGACCTTTTGAATTATAGCTCTTCATCTTTTATATAAGCTTTGGATTTCAAATATTTTGGCCACGAGCATCACTGAAGAGACATGTATTGTCGAAATGCACATCTGGTGCCTGAAAATTGGTACCGTTAATGTTATTACTACCACTGGGTCGATGCCTCTGCTGGTGGACTATTAGTCCTCGAGGGTATCACCACCCCAGTAGCCAGTACTTCGGTACTGGCATGAAAATACGGATTTTTTTGTGTTATTAAAATTTACTGTTACAAAATGATAGAAATTATTATAAATTAAGGAATGTATCTCCCTCATGCAAAGCTCTGATTCCTTTCACGGATTTGGCTATACTTTTTGGACCTTTTGGATTATAGCTCTTCATCTTTTATATAAGCTTTGGATTTCAAATATTTTGGCCACGAGCATCACTGAAGAGACATGTATTGTCGAAATGCACATCTGGTGCCTGAAAATTGGTACCGTTAATGTTATTACTACCACTGGGTCGATGCCTCTGCTGGTGGACTATTAGTCTTCGAGGGTATCACCACCCCAGTAGCCAGTACTTCGGTACTGGCATGAAAATACGGATTTTTTTGTGTTATTAAAATTTACTGTTACAAAATGATAGAAATTATTATAAATTAGGAATGTATCTCCCTCATGCAAAGCTCTGATTCCTTTCACGGATTTGGCTATACTTTTTGGACCTTTTGGATTATAGCTCTTCATCTTTTATATAAGCTTTGGATTTCAAATATTTTGGCCACGAGCATCACTGAAGAGACATGTATTGTCGAAATGCGCATCTGGTGCCTGAAAATTGGTACCGTTAATGTTATTACTACCACTGGGTCGATGCCTCTGCTGGTGGACTATAAGTCCCCGAGGGTATCACCACCCCAGTAGCCAGTACTTCGGTACTGGCATGAAAATACGGATTTTTTTGTGTTATTAAAATTTACTGTTACAAAATGATAGAAATTATTATAAATTAAGGAATGTATCTCCCTCATGCAAAGCTCTGATTCCTTTCACGGATTTGGCTATACTTTTTGGACCTTTTGGATTTCAGCTCTTCATCTTTTATATAAGCTTTGGATTTCAAATATTTTGGCCACGAGCATCACTGAAGAGACATGAATTGTCGAAATGCACATCTGGTGCCTGAAAATTGGTACCGTTAATGTTATTACTACCACTAGGTCGATGCCTCTGCTGGTGGACTATTAGTTCCCGAGGGTATCACCACCCCAGTAGCCAGTACTTCGGTACTGGCATGATGAAAATACGGATTTTTTTTGTGTTATTAAAATTTACTGTTACAAAATGAAAGAAATTATTATAATTAAGGAATGTATCTCCCTCATGCAAAGCTCTGATTCCTTTCACGGATTTGGCTATACTTTTTGGACCTTTTGAATTTTAGCTCTTCATCTTTTATATAAGCTTTGGATTTCAAATATTTTGGCAACGAGCATCACTGAAGAGACATGAATTGTCGAAATGCGCATCTGGTGCAAGAAAATTGGTACCGTTAATTTTATTACTACCACTGGGTCGATGCCTCTGCTGGTGGACTATTAGTCCCCGAGGGTATCATCACCCCAGTAGCCAGTACTACGGTACTATTAAAATTTACTGTTACAAAATGATAAAAATTATAATAAATTAAGGAATGTATCTCCCTCAAGCAAAGCTCTGATTCCTTTCACGGATTGGCTATACTTTTTGGACCTTTTGGATTATAGCTCTTCATCTTTTATATAAGCTTTAGCATGTTTAGATTTCAAATATTTTGGCCACGAGCATCACTGAAGAGAAATGTTTTGTCGAAATGCGCATCTGGTGCAAGAAAATTGGTTACGTTAATTTTATTAAGCTTCTTCTTGTAGCTTGCTCCAAAGATAATTGAATTTCTCCGTAGGGTCGAGGACCAATACAGCTGACCGGGAATCTATACCAGTTCCAACATGGAAACAGCCAGTTCATAACACTTTGATAAATAATCCAACTTTTTCAATACAGATTTGTTCTGAATGCTGTATTACATACATCAAATGTAAATATAGGGCCAATACTTCCAATACGGACTGGTAATGATGTGAACATAGGGCCAATATATCCAATACGGACTGGCAATGATGTGAATATAGGGCCAATATTTCTAATAAGGACTGGCAATGAATCCTGAATTACATGCACAATATATGTTTACATATAATTCAGGATTCATTGCAAGTCCGTATTGGAAATATTGGACCGGGCCGAAGAGCAATATAGATCACGTGATTTATATGACCAGGACGAAGTCACCAGTATGACACATGCCGTTTTGGTAGTATTGGGGCTGTTTTAATCGTATTATCTAATAAAGTCATATATGAGACAGTTGCACGAAATTCAAATGAAGTACCTAAAAATGTTCACATATAATACAATCACCGGAGTCAAGGTAACAAAGAAAGGAAAAATTTCTAGTAACAATTAACGGAGCTAAAAAAAAAAATTAATGGAGAATAACAGTCCATAAATTCAAATAATGAAACTTTCGCTATTCGAGACACTGCTGTACCTTAATTTTTGAAATTTTTACCTATTGTATGGGTTTGCTTTGTTCAAACATTGTTGTTAATATATAAAGGAATTTTATGCGACTGTCGTATAGTGATAGATTAATGCTAGCTATACGACCAGGTTTAATCGACCATTTTCTACGTAAGGAAATGTCTGTACCAAGTCAGGAATATGACAGTTGTTTTCCATTTGTTTGTGCTTTTGATTTTTGCCATTTGATAAATGACTTTCCGTTTTGAAAGTTTCCTAGGAGTTCGGTTTTTTTAAACATGTTTATTAAGCTATGTTAATATAAGTCGTTAATTAAAATTCAATTATTGTCTTCTTGCAACAGGTATTCTTATCGGGTTATCGGAAGAGAGACGGGAAATAAATGATCTGATGATGTCAAAAGAGGAGCCTAACCCCTTGTACTTTTGGCAACTTAGATCGTCGAAACACGACCTGTCTTACCTCAGTCAACACAGGTAGGCATAATCCCTGTGTTTAGACATTGTACAACTGAATCCCGCCTAAGACACAGGTAGGCATTATCCCTGTGTTTAGTCATTGTACAACTGAATCCCGTCTAAGACTCAGGTAGGCATTATCCCTGTGTTTAGACATTGTATAACTGAATCCCGTCTAAGACACAGGTAGGCATTATCCATGTGTTTAGTCATTGTACAACTGAATCCCGCCTGAGACACAGGTAGGCATTATCCCTGTGTTTAGACATTGTACAACTGAATCCCGCCTAAGACACAGGTAGGCATTATCCCTGTGTTTAGTCATTGTACAACTGAATCCCGCCTAAGACACAGGTAGGCATTATCCCTGTGATTAGTCATTGTACAACTGAATCCCGTCTAAGACATAGGTAGGCATTATCCCTGTGTTTAGACATTGTATAACTGAATCCCGTCTAAGACACAGGTAGGCATTATCCATGTGTTTAGTCATTGTACAACTGAATCCCGCCTGAGACACAGGTAGGCATTATCCCTGTGTTTAAACATTGTACAACTGAATCCCGTCTAAGACACAGGTAGGCATTGTCCCTGTGTTTAGACATTGTACAACTGAATCCCGCCAAAGACACAGGTAGGCATTATCCCTGTGTTTAGACATTGTACAACTGAATCCCGCCTAAGACACAGGTAGGCATTATCCCTGTGTTAAGACATTGTACAACTGAATCCCGCCTAAGACACAGGTAGGCATTATCCCTGTGTTTAAACATTGTACAACTGAATCCCGCCTAAGACACTGGTAGGCATTATCCATGTGTTTAGACATGGTACAACTGAATCCCGCCTAAGATACAGATAGGCATTATCCATGTGTTTAGTCATTGTACAACTGAATCCCGCCTAAGACACAGGTAGGCATTATCCATGTGTTTAGTTATTGTACAACTGAATCCCGCCTAAGACACAGATAGGCATTATCCATGTGTTTAGTCATTGTACAACTGAATCCCGCCTAAGACACAGGTAGGCATTATCCATGTGTTTAGTCATTGTACAACTGAATCCCGCCTAAGATACAGATAAGCATTATCCCTGTGTTTAGACATTGTACAACTGAATCCCGCCTAAGACACAGGTAGGCATTATCCATGTGTTTAGTCATTGTACAACTGAATCCCGCCTAAGACACAGATAGGCATTATCCATGTGTTTAGTCATTGTACAACTGAATCCCGCCTGAGACACAGGTAGGCATAATCCATGTGTTTAGTCATTGTACAACTGAATCCTGCCTAAGACACAGGTAGGCATTATCCATGTGTTTAGACATGGTACAACTGAATCCCGCCTAAGATACAGGTAGGCATTATCCCTGTGTTTAGTCATTGTACAACTGAATCCCGCCTAAGACACAGGTAGGAATTATCCATGTGTTTAGTCATTGTACAACTGAATCCCGCCTAAGACACAGATAGGCATTATCCCTGTGTTTAGACATTGTACAACTGAATCCCGCCTAAGACACAGGTAGGCATTATCCATGTGTTTAGACATGGTACAACTGAATCCCGCCTAAGACACAGATAGGCATTATCCATGTGTTTAGTCATTGTACAACTGAATCCCGCCTAAGACATAGGTAGGCATTATCCCTGTGTTTAGTCATTGTACAACTGAATCCCGCCTAAGACACAGGTAGGCATTATCCATGTGTTTAGTCATTGTACAACTGAATCCCGCCTGAGACACAGGTAGGCATTATCCCTGTGTTTAGTCATTGTACAACTGAATCCCGCCTGAGACATAGGTAGGCATTATCCCTGTGTTTAGACATTCTACAACTGACTCCCGTCTAAGACACAGGTAGGCATTATCCATGTGTTTTAGTCATTGTAAAAATGAATCCCGCCTAAGACACAGGTAGGCATTATCCCTGTGTTTATACATTGTACAAATGAATCCCGCCTTATTTACAGGTTGGCATTATCCATGTGTTTAGACATGGTACAACTGAATACCGTCGTAGGTATAAAAAAAACTCTGAGGCAGGTACCTGTGCGGAAAAGAGGAGAAACGATTGTAAAGAACACTGCACACCTCTTATGGTCACCGTTACGAAAGGTTGCCAGATGTGACAACTGTTACTCGATAGTGGCATGTTTTCCTGGTCTTTGATCTTTTGTTGTTATTGTTGTTATTGTATTTGGTAGGCGGCTTACTTATGTAGTAAAGTCTTAGATCTTGAAAATAGCAGGATAGTCGTCTGATCTGCACAGTAACTGGGTGTTTCCAATTCCATATCGTAATATTTTAATCAAACAAAGAATGCTGCATGCACAACTCTTCTGGTCTGGTTTCAGAATTCATGTGATTCTCCTTTGATTGGTGTATCATTAAAACTAGTTTTACGAGTTTTCAACAGAGGCGAAAGATACCAAAGGGACATCCAACCTACAAAGTCGAAAATAAACTGCTAACGTAATGACTATATGGGGAAAAGGCCAACAGACAAACAGTTATACACAAATCACAACATAAACATATAATAAGATTAAAGACAGAGTGACACGAACTTTTCCAAAACCTGGGGTGATCCCAGATGCTCCGGAAGGGGGAGCAGGTCCTGCTCCACATGTTTAACATCCGAATACTATATTAACTTTCAAAACTATTTAGACCTTTATTGTATTGTTTAACTTTTATTGTAGTTACGCCGTCTTGTACAACGTTAATGCTCCTCAGCTCTCCTCGATTACAACAGGAACCGATGTGCTGGATTTTACCCCAACCAGCAATCAGTATGTCAAAATATCATCTATTCAAGATTATGCTACCGCAGGCTTTGTTAATGCAATGACTATCGCGGTTAATATATATTTTACTAGTGAAACACAAAACACGCCGTTAATTCAGTTGTTTGACGCTGCAGGAAAATTGACCATAGATATACGACTTACAGGGATTGTTCTAAGTGTATACTATGTAGATAGTAATGGCATTTGGTACAATGGAGAAGTAACTAAACTAAAGCCTGGAGAGTGGTTTCTCGTCGGATTTACGTTTAATATGAAATGGACCAATGACGACCAGGCTGACTTATTCATTGTAAAAGATGGGGGCAGGGCAACTGCTACTGAAATAGGGATGGGTAAACAGAGCATTACATTGCCTGCATTTGAATCGATTGTGATCGGTGGAGATGGAAGTACGAATTTCCAGGGTGAGATGAACTGTGTACAGTTTTATAATATTGCAATCATAGGACCAACCAGAGACGGTAGTGTAGGACTATGTGACCAGCAAACAGAAACCCCAGACAATGGTATGTATGTTAGTATAAGATAGCAGAAACCCCAGACAATGGTATGTATGTTAGTATAAGATAGCAGAAACCTCAGACAATGGTATGTATGTTAGTATAAGATAAAAGAAACCCCAGACAATGGTATGTATGTTAGTATAAGATAACAGAAACCCCAGACAATGGTATGTATGTTAGTATAAGATAGCAGAAACCCCAGACAATGGTATGTATGTTAGTATAATATAGCAGAAACCTCAGACAATGGTATGTGTGTTAGTATAAGATAGCAGAAACCCCAGACAATGGTATGTATGTTTATATAAGATAGCAGAAACCTCAGACAGTGGTATGTATGTTAGTATAAGATAACAGAAACCTCAGACAATGGTATGTATGTTAGTATAATATAACAGAAACCCCAGAAAATGGTATGTATGTTAGTATAATATAGCAGAAACCCCAGACAATGGTATGTATGTTAGTATAATATAACAGAAACCCCAGAAAATGGTATGTATGTTAGTATAATATAGCAGAAACCCCAGACAATGGTATGTATGTTAGTATAAGATAACAGAAACCTCAGACAATGGTATGTATGTTAGTATAAGATAGCAGAAACCTCAGACAATGGTATGTATGTTAGTATAATATAGCAGAAACCCCAGACAATGGTATGTATGTTAGTATAAGATAACAGAAACCATGGTATGTATGTTAGTATAAGATAGCAGAAACCCCAGACAATGGTATGTATGTTAGTATAATATAGCAGAAACCTCAGACAATGGTATGTATGTTAGTATAAGATAACAGAAACCCCAGACAATGGTATGTATGTTAGTATAAGATAACAGAAACCTCAGACAATGGTATGTATGTTAGTATAATATAGCAGAAACCCCAGACAATGGTATGTATGTTAGTATAAGATAACAGAAACCCCAGACAATGGTATGTATGTTAATATAAGAGAGCAGAAACCCCAGACAATGGTATGTATGTTAGTATAAGATAACAGAAACCTCAGACAATGGTATGTATGTTAGTATAAGATAACAGAAACCCCAGACAATGGTATGTATGTAAGTATAAGATAACAGAAACCTCAGACAATGGTATGTATGTAAGTATAAGATAACAGAAACCCCAGACAATGGTATGTATTTTAGTATAAGATAGCAGAAACCCCAGACAATGGTATGTATGTTAGTTTAAGATAACAGACACCTCAGACAATGGTATGTATGTTAGTATAAGATAGCAGACACCTCAGACAATGGTATGTATGTTAGTATAAGATAACAGAAACCCCAGACAATGGTATGTATGTTAGTATAAGATAACAGAAACCTCAGACAATGGTATGTATGTTAGTATAATATAGCAGAAACCTCAGACAATGGTATGTATGTAAGTATAAGATAACAGAAACCCCAGACAATGGTATGTATGTTAGTATAAGATAACAGAAACCCCAGACAATGGTATGTATGTAAGTATAAGATAACAGAAACCTCAGACAATGGTATGTATGTAAGTATAAGATAACAGAAACCCCAGACAATGGTATGTATGTTAGTATAAGATAGCAGAAACCCCAGACAATGGTATGTATGTAAGTATAAGATAACAGAAACCTCAGACAATGGTATGTATGTAAGTATAAGATAACAGAAACCCCAGACAATGGTATGTATGTTAGTATAAGATAGCAGAAACCCCAGACAATGGTATGTATGTTAGTTTAAGATAACAGACACCTCAGACAATGGTATGTATGTTAGTATAAGATAGCAGAAACCTCAGACAATGGTATGTATGTTAGTATAAGATAACAGACACCCCAGACAATGGTCTGTATGTTAGTATAAGATAACAGAAACCTCAGACAATGGTATGTATGTTAGTATAAGATAACAGAAACCTCAGACAATGGTATGTATGTTAGTATAAGATAGCAGAAACCCCAGACAATGGTCTGTATGTTAGTATAAGATAACAGAAACCCCAGACAATGGTATGTATGTTAGTATAAGATAACAGAAACCCCAGACAATGGTATGTATGTTAGTATAAGATAACAGAAACCTCAGACAATGGTATGTATGTTAGTATAAGATAACAGAAACCTCAGACAATGGTATGTCTGTTAGTATAATATAGCAGAAACCTCAGACAATGGTATGTATGTTAGTATAACATAGCAGAAACCTCAGACAATGGTATGTATGTTAGTATAATATAGCAGAAACCCCAGACAATGGTATGTATGTTAGTATAAGATAACAGACCCCAGGACATTAATTGTGTTTAGATAAACCGATAAAACCTTGGCATATAAAAATGAAAATTGACGGGGAAAAAACAATCATCAACAAAGCACAACATCAAACTTAAGACAAAGAAAACACGAATCCCTGCGATATCAGAGATTTTTTCTACGAAAAAGAGCGCAGACATTATAAGATAGATATCAGTGCCTCAACGACTCATCAGCTGAAATAGGAATACTATAAAATTGTATGATTGCAATTTAAATCCTTCTTTATTTATTTTATTAGCATATTCAAATTTTGTTTTAAATCTGAATTCGAGGCATAATATTTTTTAAAGTGTTGTTTTCATATTTTTATTTTGTCTAGACTCGGTTTAGGACATATCATATTGTATGGAAACTGGTTTATTTTAATTGGCCGATTGCTTTCTCACTGTAGAATCGCTTATATGTCCTTTCATTTATATTCTGACTTGTAAATGTTTAAATTAACCATGACATACAAAGAGTCATGATTATGACAGGTTACTTCATGTAACTACACTCGAGGTTTGACATAAGCTCAGTATATATGGACAGTACCCGGAGTGACTGCCATTCAATATAAACATTATGTACATATCCCAAGTCACGATCACCCTGTAATTAAGACATTTTTAAAAGGGAAAATAATAATTTGCTTTAGTTATCATTTGCGAAATTGTGTTTAGACTTTAGACACAGTCATTGTTCACCAAAAATACCTGTAGCTAATTTGGTGTTGGCATCCCATATCTTGTTATCTTTTCCCAGTTGCAACATTGTTTATGTGAAGATATCTGGTATTATAACATGGTATCTAAAATGTTAAGAAAAAATATTCTTACAAATTCATTATAATTTAATGTAATGCAATATGTACTTACTACATGCAGTGTATTTTATACATTCAACAGTAAAAACAATGATTGTCGATGCAGATTGTAAATAAAATTGAGAATGGAAATGGGGAATGTGTCAAAGAGACAACAACCCGACCAAATAAAAAACAACAGCAGAAAGTCACCAACAGGTCTTCAATGTAGCGAGAAATTCCCGCACCCGGAGGCGTTCTTCAGCTGGCCCCTAAACAAATATATACTAGTTCAGTGATAATGAACGCCATACTAATTTCCAAATTGTACACAAGAAACTAAAATTAAAATAATACAAGACTAACAAAGGCCAGAGGCTCCTGATTTGTGTCAGATTGTGTATACTATTTGGAGTAAAATGATTGTTATTACTTTTTACTTGTAAGCTTTACAGAATTAAGCGATTGACTAAGAGTCATTTTGTTTCTATTACCTGACCTCAGCCCCCATAAGCTGTGTTTGTCCATTTTTAATTAAGCACTATCTTTAATAGTTTTAATTTATCTTTAAATTAACCCAAATGATTTGTTTTATGTTACAAGTCTTTTTTGTACATCAACATATAAGTATACAAAAAATTAAGTGACTTCAAAAAAAGATTGATAGTTTTCCAAATTATTACCACTAGCTTTATTGAATCCGGGTCCATTCGCCCTGATTCATGTTAGCCCTAGTATCTGTTCGCCCTGATACCAGTTCGTCCAGGGTCCATTCACCCGGATTTTTATTTTTTTCTAATTGTTGTCTAGTTGCATTGATTTAAGTATTTGAACAAAATATGTTAAAGTTTGTTGAAAAATTGACAGAATATTTATATTGCCGCAATCAATTGTTACTATTAATTTCAAGCTGAATATTTTATCAAAACAAAACGTTTGTGTTTATTATTAATCCATCAAAAGACAAGTATCACAATAATTAGTGATCCGAATTATTTTTTCTTTGAACAATCTAAAATGATCCTAAACAAGCAATAAACTCTTAAATATTGCAATGTTTCCATAAATATCAAGAATATACATGATATATATACATGTACCATAGAAATATCTGAATAAATTTATTCAACTTCAATTCATATTGATATTTTTATAGTAGGGCGAACGGACTCTATGGGCAAAACTCAGAGCGAACGGACCTAGGGCGAACTTGTCATTAGGGTGAACGGTCCCGATACCAGTTTTATTTCACCCCGTCAATGTCCATTATTCAAGTTGGTTTATAATGCAGATTAGTTATGTATTAAATACAAAACAAAAACGTTTTCTGTAATAATCCTGTGTTTGGTAGAGTTGTTGATATTTTACAAATCTTAAATCCTGGTGCAGTCCATTCGACAAATTGAATAGATGCATTATTTTAGTCACAGCTAGACCCAACCTTTATGGTCACTTTAAAAGATGAGATTCCACCATAACCAAGTATTAGAAAGCTACCATTTGATTTTTAGGGGAGGGGGACTAGGATAGAATTTGAAAAAGGCAAGACAAATGTCTTGATTAAAAAATTCAGAATAGTGAAAAAAAGGAAGGATGAAAATCTATAAAAAAAAAAGAGAGTAGGATATGAACAAATGCAAAAATCCAGATCATGAGAATGGATTTGTAAAAAATAATAAGGCAAGTCAGAGATTACAAATTAAAAAATGCAGGGCATTATAATTCATACTTCTCCTAAAAAAAATCAAATTCTTGTCCAAAAGAGATGGGGTTTGCTATGCTGAAAAATTCTAAAGATAAGCGGTTCAACATTAAAAAAAAATTGGGCAGCATAACCACTCGAAAAACACATTTCTCATGATCACTTAAAGGTTGGTTGTTTAAAGTTTGTGAATTTGAAGAGAGAGAGCATGTGCAAAAGAAGGTGGGCAGTTCTCCTTATCCTAAAGGAACATCTTCTTCATACAAAGAGATAGAATATAAATGTCTGTGAGTTTTTACCTTGATAATAGCTGACAATCCATATGTCACAATGCCAGATGCATGAGTCAACTGCAGATGTAGTCCACACTTTTTACAACCAGACAGACCCTCTGCAAGAACACCAAGTTATATAGAAATCGTTTAGCTTCTTTTGATACATGCGTTCTGAATTTTTCACAATAGTTTTGAAATTGATTTGTTCCCTTAACATCCACTGACAAATACTATTTCATGCAAATTGAGATCAATAAAAAATAAACACTAGATTGTAAAGGATAGGTTATGCAAGGCGGGGTCGACAAAGAATGTGTACTTAAAATGAGCTTATAGAATTACAACTAAAACAAAATATAAGTTTGTGTCGAAGTTGAAAACAACTGCTCTGCGACGTTTATGGGGGGGGGGGGGGGGGGTTGACATCATTCGCGGATGCATAGGAATGGTCCTTCAAAACGGAAAGAACTTTGTCATCTGTTGCACGTTTTTCACTTCTCCGATCTACTATAGACCCTGCAAAACCTTCCGTAACCGCTCCGTCTGCTTTTTACTCTTAAAACCTTTCACTTTGCGTACCATAATCAATGTAGGTGGCACGGTAGTATTTGCATCCCATAATTTAGGTTGCTCTTTTGTGTACCCTACTTAGGTTAATGTATCTAAACAGTGCGATTGGACAAAATATACAGTATCAACTGAACTTACTTTTCCCAAACTGAGGGATGAATCAGGTGTAGAAAAATATGAAACAATTTTACATACAGATGAAAATGAATTTTTGAGAATTTTTTGAAATTTTGTATTAACTGCACCATAAAAGACCTAAAAGTACTAGTAGTGGCCTTAGGTTTTTAAAAATAGCAAAAAAAGTAAACGGTCATGATACATATTCAAATTCATTTGTGAATAGTAAAATGAAAGTACTTCAGTTAACTGTGAATTTAGAATTTTTCGCAGTGTTAGAAAGTGGTGAAAATTCTAAAAAGGCTATCATTATCCCTTATGGGCCAGGAAATACTACCGTGCCACCTGTAAACAATATCTACCGGCAGACGATTGTTTACATTGCCGACTCACATCCGGGACTTTGAGTAAGTCGTTCTATTTTTATACAACCATTTCTATTTACCTTTTATTAATTTATTTTTGACTAAATGAAAATTTGGAAACAATTATCTCCCTCATGCAAAGCTCTGATTCCTTGCACGGATTTGGCTATACTTTTTGGATCTTTTGGATTATAGCTCTTCATCTTTTATATATATTTTGGATTGCAAATATTTTGGCCACGAGCATCACTGAAGAGACATGTATTGTCGAAATGCGCATCTGGTGCAAGAAAAATTGGTACCGTTAATTTTATTAATGTACATTTAAACGATAATATTTATCTTCTGCGAAATATGACTTTTTCAGCCATTTTGCGACATCGAAGTCAATCGCGAGTTATCTCCCGTTGACCACTTCCAAATTACGTTAAAATCGTCATAAGAGTACATCCTTAATAGAGATTACCAACAGCAAATACATTTCAAGACTTCGGACTCTATGTGTCATACTGGTTCAGTCAGCACTAGATCACCTGACCATGTATAGATTTCTGCAGTTCCAATATTTCCAACAAATGCGTTCATAGACATAAGAAGATGCGGTAAGAGTTCCAATGAGACAACTCTCCATTCAAGTCACAATTTATAAATTAAAGTAAACACTTATACGTGTACTCAAAGTACAGTCTTCAACACGGAGCATTGGCTCACACCTATCAGCAAGCTATAAAGGGCCTCAAAAATTTCTAGTGTAAAACCATTTGAACGGGAAAACCAACGATTTAATCTATATAAAAAACGAGAAACGAGAAACACTTATGAAACACATCACAAAGAACTAGGTTTGAACATCAGATTGCATTTCTTTGCTATCCCCACTAGAAAACATTGGTACCTTGAAATTAACAACGGCAGCAAGCTCCAAGCGTAGCATTACACCCTATGCAAAAATCCTCTAATGACTTATCTTTATAATCGGTTCTCAAAATGTATTATCAACAATATACCGATAATAATGTAACATGACTTCCATATTCAATGCAATGTGCTTCGTGTATTTTTTCCAGGTGATTTCTCAATAGATTCATTTAACTTACCAATTCTAACCACCGAAGGACCAACAACAACAGAAGAAATAACGACAGAAGAAGCAAGTACCATCGCAGAAACAACATCAAAAACAATAACTACAGAAGCAGCAAGTACCGTCGTTGAAACAACAGAAACCGCAAATACCGTCGTTGAAACAAGAACGCAAGCAAAAACTACAGAAGCAGCAAATATCGTCGCAGAAACAACATCAGAAGCAATAACTACAAAAGCAGCAAATACCGTCGCAGAAACAACAGAAGCCGCGAATACCGTCGCAGAAACAACATCTTTTATACCGCGTAAGTGCTTTTTTATAACTTTAAATACTTAGTTATGTTTAGATTATTCTACAATTTTATACCATTTCGATCGTTTAATTGAAATGCCGTGGATCTGAATATAAACATTTCAATCTGGATCGTGATTTGTTTTTCTTCTTTTTGAGCACTCTTGTTTATAAATACCTTATTGTGGTATGCATATTTCATATCTTTGGTTCTGTACATGCTAGAAAAAAATCTAAACAATCAGTGCTCACAAATCGCCTCAAAATAGGAACGTCTTATTAAGTGCATTTATTCTAAAAGCTTATATATATATCAAAAAGAAAATGTATTAATGATCAGATAAGAATTAATTGTGACATATTCATATTTTGTCCAAAATACTACATACATTTACGTCATTCTTTTGGATGGTCGCTCCCATAAATACATATAGAACTTTAAAATACCAGTCTTATAATTTAGAACCCCAGACGCAATTGCTCTTCGTTGGACTCATCACGGGCGCTCGTTTCAAAACAGTTCAAATGCAAATCAATAACGAGGTTTAAAAGCATTAAAAATGAAGTTCTCAAAAGTTGTCTGTCAAATTTGGCTGATACCATCTCGGCCTTTGGAAGTTAAACATTAGTATTTTCTCAAAATGTTCAAGTAAATGTTTAATAAAGTCTTAATTTACAAGAAATTACCGTAACATATTGAACGTATTTTTGTCATGGGTAACTCAAGACGCTTATCTATTTTTAGACAGAGGACACACTCCGGTCACTGAAAGCTGTTCGTATCTACGAAAACAAGGGAATGATGTCAGTTTATTATATCCACTTGAAACTATAACTGTGACGTCACTTGAAAGGTGTGTATCAGCTTGCATGCGGGATGTTAGATGCAGTGTCGTCAGTACTACGACAAATCTGTATGGTGAAATCACGTGTAGAATCAGTAACATATCAGATACCACATTTATGCTTAATTCGGTTGTTTATCTGGTAGAGTGATAGAACAATCGTTTAAACTTTTTTGGCAGGTATCTATGTTAAATTTATTTGTAACAATCCAGTATTTGTATTTTACACAAATAAAAATGTTGACTTGATTTGATTTGATATTGAAATTTTGCCTACATAACTACCTACTTTGCATCGTAAGCACTAAGTCAACATACAAAGTTTTTAGTAGAAGGGTCGATATATCGAATTCGTACGCTCATCAACTGGGAGATGAACTTCAGGTTACTGATAGATGCAGTTTAGGACTATGGTAATGGGTAAAGCGCGAGGCAGATAAACCGAAACTGGATACTTTATCTGAATGCACCGATGCGCTTTTTTGTCATGTTTTCAAAATCAAATAAATCTGTTTGTACATTCTTACTCTATTTTTTAATGTCTCACTTAGAAACGTGGAATTCACAACAAAACTAGAAATCCCCCATGTACCCGTAAATCATTCACGAAGGAAGAGATTTTAGTACATCACAAATTTGTCATTCTCTCTTTGGTATAAACAATGTTAAGGACGCTTTTTAGTATGAACATAAAAAGGGCGATCAACATCTCTAATATTTATACTGTATAACTAAACTTCACAAATATCCTTAGAAAGAGCGATATATAACAATGACTTTAAATTATTCGATCAAACCTCTTTTGTAAAGTTCATACCACCATGTACGCGCTAAACTGATATCTTCGTTCAAGTTATTATATGGATATGTCTTATACCTGGCTTCCCCAAAAATATTATTACAAATATAATGCATTCCGAGTAATGTCCTCAAAAATGTACGCCAAACATTATCTTTATTCATCTACTAATATACAATCAAAGTGCAAAAATTTCTTAGAAAGACCGTAATATACCTGCTTAATTTTATTTTTTTAATTGCGACATTTATAAATTTAAAACGAAATAGGTTTGGTATGAAAAACAATGAGCTTACAGTTTTCTGTGCCTTCCAAGAATCCTGCGTTTTGTGGACATGTGTCATCTCGGCATGGAAAATATTCTAGCAGCTAAAAAAAGACACTATTAATTCTGTGTTTCTGTGGAAAACTTTCTATTTGGAAACATGGAATTCACAACAAAACTAGGAACCACGCCTATACCCCTACATCATTCACAAAATTGGAAATTTTTGTAAATTACAAACTCGTTCTTTATCTCCTTTGGTACAAACTATAAAAAAAAGACGCCTTTAGTATGAATGTTAAAAAAGACGATCAACATCTCTCATATTTTACTGGATATCTACAATTCACAAAACTCCTTAGAAAGACCGATATAAAGCTGGGTCTATCAAGATATTTGACTAAACATCATTCTAAAGTTCTACTACCATCAATGTTTACAGTAAAAGATGACCGTACGAATTATTGTGATGAGGTTTATTCAACTAGTGGTATCAATCAGATATGTAATATCAGGGACTCTGGTGGGATAAACTATCTTTAGCTTTTCTGTGATAACCGTCACAAGCAGCAGAAGAAGTATATTATGTATAAAAAAATATAAATAAGTTCGCGCTAAACTAACATTTAAATAAAAATTAATCAAAGGATTTTTCTTATATGCATGTAACTACCTCGGCTTCTCCAAAAATGTTATTTCAAAATATTATGCATTCCGGACGTACGCCAAATATTACTTTATTCCACTATACAATCAAATTGCAAAAATTTCTTAGAAAGACAGTAATATGTATGTTGAATTTATTTTCTTAATCGATGACATTTCTTAAATTCAAAAAGAAATGTGTATGGTTAATTCTACATTAAGTTGATTAGCATAAATGAGACCACCATGAAACAGATCTTCCTTCGTTATAATGAATTACGTACAAAAATAAGATTTTCCCAGTTTATTTACTGGGTGAAAAGAAACTATGGGTCAAAGGTAGGTGTAGATGAGGACTATGACAGAAAATGGGTAAAAAAGCAGATAGCCCGGAACTACACACTTTATCGGAATGATTCAAAGTATTCAGAAATTATGATGCACATGTGATAATTGTCATAAGTAGCAGAAGAAGTATAGATAAAAACATATACAAGTTCGCGCTTAGCTAATATTTGAAGAACAATTAATCAAAGAATTTTCCAATGTAGATATAGGAAGATGTGGTATGAGTGCCAATGAGACAATTCTCCATCCAAATAAAAATTTATAAAAGTAAATCATTATAGGTCAAGGTATGTCCATGTCACTGCATGCCTCGGCTTCTCCAAAAACGTTATTTCAAAATATATTGCATTCCGGGTAATACAAATCAAAACGTATGCCAAACATTGATTTTATTCAACTTTTCTTAGAAAGACAGTAAACTGTATAAAATTAAAAACGAAAAAATCTAGATAGGTAGATACTTTTTTGTCTAAAAAAATATATCCCTATAAATTGGGAAGGCCATATAAAAAAAATATATTTCCCTAATTCATTAACTGGCAAAGGAACCTCAGGTTAATGGCGGGTACAGGTGAGGAACATCACAATGGGCGAATCGCGGAACTAGACACTTTATCGGAATGCAGGAAAGTTGTTTGGTAATGTATTCAAAATTTATGATGTACAATGATCTCATTATGTTTTAGTCCGTTCAATAAGCCTGATGTTATGGAAGTGTGTTATTTCTTCATGGAGAGTATTCTAGCAGCTAGAAAAGACCTAATAATTTATTTCTCCGTTTTTTATAATGTCTCACTAAGAACCACATCTTCCTATATCTTTATATGATTTTTTGCGGCAAATTTCATCTTAAATGTTTCAAGCAAAACATAAACAAAACATTACATCATTTTATCCCACAACATTCAGTAATTACACGTTTAAACATGAAACAAGAACAAAGTAAATTAGTGTTTAACTTGTGAAGGACATGATTCCTATTATCGCAGCACTAAAGATTGGTTTATAAAGTCATTAACCGTTGCCACATGTACAGCTTGAGGTTTTAAAAGTTGTTTAACATTTTTAAAACCAGATTTTAAATTATTGAGTTTTAAAAAATAACTGATCTCTTAGAGGTGAGTTCAGTTTACAATCTAGAAAAAAAATATATTCATCATCATCATAAATTTATTACAAAATTTACCTAGCCTTTGGTCTATGTGTTTCATTATCTTTTATTTTAATTTCTAGATTAGGGCGACTTACATGAAAGAGGGACGAAAGATACCAGAGGGACAGTCACACTCATCAATCGAAAATAAACTGACAACGCCAAGGCTACAAATGAAAAAGACAAACAGACAAACAATAGTACACATGTCACAACATAGAAAACTAAAGAATAGGCAACACGAACCCCACCAAAAACTAGGGATTTTAAATTAGATGTTTACAACTGTTTGGCTTTTAAAAAATGATTCTTTTTATATGCAGTCCTCTGTTTTTGTCTCAGATAAATTTTAGATATATAGAAGTAATTTTGAATTGTATGTATTCATCTTATTATAAAAAGAATATTTAATTTGGTTATATAGTTTATCATCAGTTTTAAATTTTGTAGCATCTAATCCTGTCTTTCAAATGTATGTAGAGCAAAATTGTACCGACTATGAATACCATCTTTATGCGGAGATAAATTTAATCCTCATGCTTCCTTCAACAAAGAGTTAGTATCATGGGTATACAACCTACAGATACATGTATATAACACAACTTGTGGTTTAATAAATAACTTTGCTATAGAAAATTTGCCCAGCTCTGTTTTGGTTGAAATATAACATATAGTTTTTTTTCAGTTCTTATACAGATTTAAAGTATTTATTATGAATCATTTCATAGATGAAAAAAACTTATCTTCTAAAGACTCTTCTCCGTTATCCATAATGTTAATGTTGTTGATCTGTCAGGTAAAGGAAAGATAACTCTGAACTATTTATTAGACTCAAGATATAAAAAAAAAAGATGTGGTATGATTGCACCGAAAATGGTAAATATTTGATTTAAAATAGTGAAACAAAGGTTCGTTCTAATCAAATATTTATTTAAATAGTAAAATATGAACGAAGAAAAGAAAAAAAAAATATCATTTATATAAATGAATGTTAGCGTCAAGAGACTGTAGAAATACAATGCTATTTGACCTGAATATTTGACCATTTGTATTTGTTAAAAAAGATGAACTCGTTAATCAATCAATGCCAAGGACATGTATGTATAGATACATGCGTTCAAGTAATGTCTGACTAATATTTATTTATGGACATTATCAAAAGGACCGTCAATGAATTTGACGGAACATAACGTATCCTATAATGCATTGCCAACAATTACTAACATCACCATATTTTCATTTGGAATACTAATGATTGCTTAGGGAGCTTCCATTTGATTTTCATAGGGGGAATACTATAGTTGTAAATAAGGGCTGAATGACCAACTTGTCAAAACAAAGGCAGGATTACAATTTATGTTAAAAAAAACCAAGGCAGGATAAACTTATCACCACCCCCACCCCCACATTCATTGACATTCAATGCATTTGGTCATTTTTCAAGATCCATTTTGATCCTTTATCTCCTTACATTTCTACGTACTTTTGCCTTCAAAATATTTGGATATGAACGTTCCTGGTGAAGTTTTAAAAATATCAAGAAAAGTGTGTTGGACTTACAGATTCAAAATATAGGAATAATGAAAAAAATCTGATTGGATGATTTTTTTGTCTATCAGCTCAAAGACATAATTTTATCATGTGACCGTGACTTCATCTGCGTTTATTTTCATGATTTACTCCTTAAAAATAGAATTAAGCTTTGAATTATAAGGAAAGATTAATATTAAATTATGTCTATTCGAAATAATATAAAACAAATGGGGTGCACACTTTTAAATAAACAACTACACGGATAATTTAGTGTGCATCTTTTTTTTTATGTTATTTCTGCTTAGACAAAAAAATATTACAGTCATTTGTTAAATGTTGCAAAGAAAGCTATGACATTTAAAGTTGTGGATATTAATTGAAACAAGAGTTATAAATATGAAAAAGAAGATGTGGTATGAATTCAAATAAAACAACTCTTCACAAGTGACATAATGACACAGACATAAACAACTACATAGGTCACCGTATAGAATAAAACATGGTGTGTAACTAGGGCGGAATAAGACATAAACAACTACATAGGTCACCGTATAGAATAAAACATGGTGTGTAACTAGGGCGGAATAAGACATAAACAACTATATAGGTCACCGTATAGAATAAAACATGGTGTGTAACTAGGGCGGAATAAGACATAAACAACTATATAGGTCACCGTATAGAATAAAACATGGTGTGTAGCTAGAGCGGAATAAGACATAAACAACTATGTAGGTCACCGTATAGAATAAAACATGGTGTGTAACTAAGGCGGAATAAGAATAAATAATCAACAATTATAACTTAAGCATATACCGTATATTTACATATGCACATCAATAACTAAATAATTGTTTTCCAAATAAATAAATATCGTCGTTTTCAAACAAATTCTCCAATTTGATGTTGGAAACCATTCAATCATAAGATTTTTTTCGTCTTCAAAAGGCTTACAATGAACATTAAAAATTTCAAGAAAGGCGTGTTGGATTTAAGTATCAGAAAAATAAATATTTTTTTTCTGATTGGATTGAATTTTTGTCTATCAGCTCAAAGACTTAATTTTGTCATGTGAATGACCGTGACTTCATCTTTGTTTATTTTCATGATTTCTTCCTTAAAAACGGAATTAAGCATTGGACAGGTTGAATTTTAAGGAATTACTTATATTTTGTTCTGTCTATTAAAAAAAACTAAAAAACATAAAAAAAAAAAAAAACGGGGTTCACACTTTTAAAAACCAACTTTACGGGTACTTCAGTGTACATCACATTTTTTATGTTATTTCTGGTTAGACAGAAAATAATATTACAGTCATTTGTTAAATGTTTCAAAGAAGGTTAAGAAATCCAAAGTTGTGGATTTTAATTGAAACAATTATAAATATAAAAAAGAAGACGTGGTATGGATTAAAATAAAACAACTGTAATGACATAGAAATAAGTAACTATATAGTATATACAGTATAAACATGGTTTGTAACTAGGTCGGAATAAGAATTAATAATGAACAATCAAAAATAAACATAGGGTTCCTCAATGTACATGAAAATATCTTTACATTTGCACATCAATAACTAAATCATTGTTTTTCATCAAAACAAATTTTCGAATTGGACGTTGGAAACCGTTCAATCATTAGAACGTGCGTTTAAAGATTTTATTTTCGTTTCCATAAGGCTTACAATATACATTTATATAAGATATACAAAATATATGTTTGTTCTCCTCCCAATTTCAAGTTTAGAGACAAATGTCCAATACGCGATCTATTCGATATTATCGTAGCAGTAACTTCAAAAGCATAAAATTAAAAAAATACGTATCATAAATATTCCTTTTATTTAAAATGTGAGAAGACCTACAGCGATAAGTAATTCAATTTTACAGACACACTGCGAAGGTATTGTTAAGTTTGCATTTGCACTAAGTAAATTTATTGGAGATCGAACTACGGGATCGTTATGTAATCTTTCTGATCTTCACACCCGTTTTAGTCTTACTTATCAACGTCATCAACCGCTTCTCTTCAAAACATTACGTAATAGAGTATGATAGCCAATAAAACTATCAATGAAAGAGGAAATAATAAAGATTTAAACAACTTTAGTTCGCAGTAAGGTTTTCGAATGAACTAAAATGTAATAGAAAAGAATCTCAGATATCCAAATGTGAAGGTAAAACATTTAAACCAACAAAATGTCTGTCTGTTTCAATTTCCTTTGATATTGTCTGAATGTCAGTACTTATTTCAAGGGGTAAATAAATACAATAACACACCTTAAAACAACCCTTTTGGTGGATATGTAAGAGACCTGTTGAATGGCATACTGCCTGTCCTTATCCAAGATACTCTCATATTGCAATAAACTAAGATACCCTCATTTTGCAGTTATCGAAGATACCCTCATTTTGATGATATCCAAGTACTCTCATTTTGAAATTATCCAAGATATCCTCATATTAAAGTTATCCAAGGTATTAATTTTTAGTACCCTCATTTCTAAGTTATCCAGGACACACTCATTTTGCATTAATCTAAAAAAAAAATTATTTTGGAAGCTATCCAAGATACACTCAGTTTGAAGTTATCCAATATACTCTCATTTGGAAGTTATCCAAGATACCCTCATTTTGAAGTTATCCAAGATACCCTCATTTTCAAGTTATATAAGATATCCTTATTTTTGCATTTGTCTAAGATACCACGGCCTGAATCATTATCTGCCTATTGTAAATTTGGTCTCGGCCTAAGCAAACATCAATCAATATAGTTGCAACTAATATTGATATACAAAATTTATTCAAAAAGCATTACAATAGGATACTACAACTAAACCGACATTTATAAATTGATAAGCTTCTCCTTATTTTTGTCGTATGCGAATTATCCAAGCGCTTAGACAAACATGTTTTCATTTTACCCTTCCCCAAAAATCTAAATATTCGTAAATAAGATTATGTTACCTACGTTATGAAAACATTAGTTAAACAATCGACCGAAAAATTTAAGTCGTACAGACAGACACATAAATTTCAATTATAGACAGGCACATAATCGTATAAAGTTAGGTAGATGGGCATACTAGGTAGATGGGCATACTAGGTAGATGGGCATACTAGGTAGATGGGCATACTAGGTAGATGGGAATACTAGGTAGATGGGTATACTAGGTAGATGGGCAAACTAGGTAGATGGGCATACTAGGTAGATGGGCATACTCGGTAGATGGGCATACTAGGTAGATGGGAATACTAAGTAGATGGGCATACTCGGTAGATGGGCATACTAGGTAGATGGGCATACTAGGTAGATGGGCAAACTAGGTAGATGGGAATACTAGGTAGATGGGCATACTAGGTAGATGGGCATACTAGGTAGATGGGCAAACTAGGTAGATGGGAATACTAGGTAGATGGGCATACTAGGTAGATGGGCATACTAGGTAGATAGGCAAACTAGGTAGATGGGAATACTAGGTAGATGGGTATACTAGGTAGATGGGCAAACTAGGTAGATGGGCATACTAGGTAGATGGGCATACTCGGTAGATGGGCATACTAGGTAGATGGGAATACTAAGTAGATGGGCATACTCGGTAGATGGGCATACTAGGTAGATGGGCATACTCGGTAGATTGGCATATTAGGTAGATGTACATACTAGGTAGATCGGCATGATTGACAATAAGACAATTATTTACCAGAGTGCAATATATGATGTTCAACTTTAGAACTTTTCTTTTCCGGAAATTTATTGATTCATAAGTTGGTATTTTCCTCAAGTTCAGGGACAAATATTTCATGCACATTTATTGACAGTTTGTTCTCGATTTTGAATATCGGTTAAATATATTTCGCCTATCTTCAGGACAAAATAAATCTAAACAATACATCCATCATATTAATTCTTAAAAAAGAGGTTCGACTGAGATGAAGGGGGGGGGGGCTAAGACTGTAACTGGGAAATGAGATATGTTCTATAAAGATGATGAAATTTATTACACACTGAACTGAAGTCATGTAAAAAAAAATGAAATCCAATAAGTTAAAAAAAAAGTTTCCTATTATTTTATGAAATATGTTGTTATAATATTACGTTATTTACATATGAAATAACTGTGATACAAATTATTACTTTTTATACGCCCGTCAAAATTTTGACGGGACGTATTATGGTATACAAATGTCCGGTGTCCGTCCGTCCGTCTGTCCGTTCGTCTGTCTGCCGTCCGTCTGTCCGTCTGTCCGGCGTAAACATGTCGCACCGTAACTTGAGAACGACTTATCCAAATTTCATGAAACTTAACATAGTTGTTTCTTATGATGGTCAAATGATCTGTATACTTTTTGGTGAAAATAAGATTAAAACTTTTTGAGTTACGGCACTTTGTAACTAAAACAGGGGTGGTTTTTTTTTCACATGTCGCACCGTATCTCAAAAACAATTCTTGATTATTGCTAAAACTTTAAACACTTCTTAGTTATATTAATCTTAATATCTGTATACTTTTTGGTGATGATTCAAAATTTCATTTTTGAGTTATTGAGTATTTTGTAAAAAAGGGGGAGGTTTTTTTTACATGTTGTGCCGTATCTCAAAAACAATTTATGATTATTGCTTAAAACTTTACACACTTCTTTGTTATATTAAACTGAAGATCTGTATTCTTTTTGGTGATGACTCAAAACTTTATTTTGGAGTTATTGAGTATTTTGTTAAACAGGGGAGGGTTTTTTTACATGTCGCGCTGTATCTCAAAAATAATTTATGATTATTGCTTAAAACTTTACACACTTCTTTGTTATATTAATCTAAAGATCTGTATACTTTTTGGTTTTGATTCAAAATTTTCTTTTAGTGATATCTAGTTTTTTGTAAAAAAAAAAACAGGGTTTCACATTTCCCGCTGTGTCTCAAAAACAATATATGGTTATTGCTTAAAACTTTCTCAGAAACTATTTATGATTATTGCATAAAAAAAAAACTGGGTTTGGGGTTTCACATGTCCCGCCGTGTCTCAAAAACAATATATGGTTATTGCTTAAAACTTTCTCAGAAACTATTTATGATTATTGCATAAAAATTCCACACAAGACGTCGGGCGTATCATGCGCTCATGGCGCAGCTGTTTATTAAGTGGTGTTATACGAAATCAATTATACATGGTATAGAAATTGTTTTAGCGTTTTGATACATGCGTTCTGAATTTTTCACCATAGTTTTGAGATTGATTTGTTCCCTTAACATCCACTAACAAATACTATTTCATGCATATTGAGGTCAATAAAAAAATATCACTAATTATAAAAGATAGGTTATGCTAGGCGGGTTCGACAAAGAATGTGTAAATAAAATGAGTTTATACAATTACGACTATAACAAATATTGTTTGTCAATTCTCCGCCCTCTTGTAAGGCAAAATTTAATTGATAAAAAAGACTGGAAAAGTAATATAAATACTTTTAAGACAAACATAAATGGTCTTTAACTGAATGTTGAGGCTGACTACCACTAAAGAAAAAATGAAGTGGAAAGGCGTACTGTTTGTTTTTGGTTAGTATAACTTCATTGATATACTTTTGAAAATGCAGTGTTGCATAAGGATAATATCGCTTTCTATCTAACTAACAGTATATATATATGATATAACTTCTGGTCGCGTTTTATCAAAATAGATATAAGAAGATATGGTATGAGACAACTCACCATTAAAGTCTCAATTTGCAAAACGCTTATTTTGTAATATTTTGAGATGATACGACAAGTACTTCCTATCTCAAATGTCAATTGATGGTTATAATCTATTCTACATCATCCACTTAAAGGTATGTAACATTCGGGTTTTTTTTATTGTCGCGTCAGTTGTGCTATTTTAGATATCGCCGCCATATAATCATAATATATTCCCCATTTCTATTCTCAATTTTATGTTTGTACTGATGTGGCCTTAAGCAATTCCCAATCAATCACTATATTTCACATTAAGGATATCAATCACTTTATATCAATCATTTTGTATCAATCATTTTGTATCAATCATTTTATATCAATCATGTTTTATTAATTATGTCGGCAATTGAATATAATATTTTTAAATCTATAAACAAAATATGTTTCGGCAGAGAATGAGTGACTCAATTGTTTAGACTCACAGATGTTATATCGGTTGGCAATTTAATCCAGTAAGAACTCCCTTTACGGCTAAAACGGAACCACTTTTACTAGAAGTCTAGTCCAAATCTTTATGACGTCTTGCAAGGCTATTTAGACAACAGCCGAAGGCCACCAATGGGTATTCAAGCAGCGAGAAAGTCCTTAAACTTATACTTTAATTTTGTACTACCCATACCTTCACTTCGGGACTCCCTCAAAATTCAAGCCTGTCGCTTTTTATTTTAGTTTATTTTGGTAACATTCACAAGTTATGTCTCAATGATATGAAACATAGAAATCATAATTTGGAACCAGTTTGTAAACAAAACAAAATATATACAAAAGAGGTGTGGTTTGTGAAACAGTTGTATTTACAAAGTGCAACCTACTAAAACATGTGTTCCATTTTTTATCATTTCGGGGCCTTTTTTAGTAGTTTATATGGTACACGGTTTTCTCATTGTTGAAGACAGAACAGGTGCCTATATTTGCGTACATCCACTTCATTTGAATGAATAATAGTTTTTTCACTGGCAGTCATATCATATCGCCTTATTTTTACAGCGAATGACCGTGAGGGCATTCCGGTGTATAATTGTTACCACAGATATTTCTACTCACGGGACTTGCGTTTTTGATTCATAACCGAACATATTTCGTGTAATTACACAGATTGTTTCGAGTGCAAAATAACGTTCCTTTTTGGATCGTTAATTTTATCAATAAATATGCATGAAAATAATTGTTAAGAACATAGATAAACGATATGAAAATGTTTTGTCGTGAGATATATATATAGAGAATAATACACGGCAAAATCTGTATCGCATGCTGTATCTCCACGAGAAACCAATATCATTCCGGAGGGTCGAAGATACGGATTTTGCCATGTATTATTCTGTTTAACATACTTTTTAAAAGAATCAGATTCGTTGGATTCCATTTTCTTTAAATCTTTAAAAGCAAGAATAGAACATTACGATCTTCCTGTATTTTTCCAGCTGACTTTTTTTTTATAGACTTCCCTTTTTGCTTAATATCCACATCGTAATGCCCCCTATACCTTTATTACATTCTTAATATACGTTTAAGACCATGAATTAAAATGCATCCACTAACGATACTGTGCTTTCAACTAAAATTAATTTAAAAAAAAACCTAAGTAACAACATGACTGATTTATATCAAATGAATATCATGAGATATAGAAATGTTTAAAAGTTTTATTGTTTATTTGGAGATGACATTATTCATGATCATCTTAATTCTATGACGAGGTGAACACCAAGAAAACTATTTCTTGAAAAATTGGCTATCTATTTTAACCAAATTAAAATCGTAAACATTTTCATTCGTTTTAAACCATCAGGTAATGAAAATAAACCTCATGAAAATTATGACCAAATACATAGAGAATAATACATGGCAAAATCCGTATCATATGCCGTATCATCCCGAGATACCAATATCAGCCCAAGGGCCTTTAGGCCTTTAGATATTGGTCGAGGGTGATACGGCATGTGATACGGATTTTGCCATGTTTTATACGCTTTATCATATATTTCTACAGGAGAGCATAATATATATAAATGAACTGCTTTTCTGATCCATAGCACCTGGGTTATCTTACAATTTGCGTGCTGTTGTTTTAAAAATATTTTGTTTATTGTATTGTTTTGTGTGTTTGTCTTTTTTATAGTTGCATTTCTTGTGTCAAAAAAAATGAAAACTTGACGTTCGTGACGTCGCATGCCAAACAATGACGTCATTTAATATGCGTCATGCCCGAATGACCGTTGATATCGGACAAAATTTAAGCCACTACTAAATATATGATAAATAGAGAATAATACATGGCAAAATCCGTATCATATGTCGTATCATCCCGAGACACCAATATCAGCCCAAGGGCCTTTAGGCCCGAGGGTGATACGGCATGTGATACGGATTTTGCCATGTATTATACGCTTTATCATATATTTCAACAGAAGAGTATTATATTATATGAACTGTTTTCTGATCCATAGCACTGGGTTACCTTCAGTTCTACTTTTGTCTTGTTTCAAAGGCCTTAAAAGAACTGCTCAATTACTTATCCGAAGCACCTGGGTTACCTTACAATTTGCGTGCTGTTGTTTTAAAAATATTTTGTTTATTATTGTATTAATTTGTGTGTTTTGTATTTTTCATAGTTGCATTTAGTGTGCCAAAAAATATGAAAACTTGACGTTCGTGACGTCACATACAATTAAAAACTCGACGTTCGTGACGTCACATACCAAACAATGACGTCATTCAAAAAATTTACCTATTTTGAGGAAAATTTGTCTTAAGCCAAAAAAAAACCAAAACTGACTTAATGTAAAAAAAAAAAAAAAAAAAAAAGGAGGGGTGTGATAAAGGGTATGCGATAAAGGGTAGGGGTGTGATATAGGGTATGCGATAAAGGGTGCGCATCAAAGTTGCGCGATATGGATTAAACAGCAGGCTATTCATCACATATGCAAAACTACTGTATTTACTACTAAATATATGATAAATATGAATATACAATAATACAGACCAAACGTGGACGTCATTCGATTTCTGACGTCACGCTATATTTGCAATACGGGTTTTGCTATGCCATACGGGTTTAGCTATGCGATACGGGGTATGCGATACAGGGTAGGTGATACAGACTGAAAAAAAGAACCTTTATCAGATATAAAAAAAATTGCTGTACTAAATATGTGATAAATATCAATAACAAATGAAAAATACCGAAAATGTTCAAAGAACAATTGAAGGTCTTTCCACCCATAAAGATCAATTTTGATATTGAACTATGAAAATTCAGTTTGAAATATCATATCCAGCGTCTAATGATAGCTTATTGTACACTGATTCCAAAAGTATATGGTTTCTATACATTTTTCTTCTAAATATGGGTGATAAATTAATACTTCTGGTTTGAAATATGTCAATTCCGGTTTTATTTGATAGTTTACTTGATACTTATTCCAAAAATATATATTGTTCAATATACTTTTTCATTAAAAATGTAAAAAAAAATAACTAGTTCCGGTTTATACAAGGTCACTTCCGGTTGGCTTTTCCGTGGGCAACTGACGTACAACGTAATGCAATAAGTCCCATGGCTTCTATCATGTATTGATATGAGGTAAAAGCAAAGGTCAAAATCTAGAACGTCAATTTTACATATGACCTTGAGGTCAATTTCAAGGTCATAAACCAAGGGCTTCAACTCAAAAGATTATAGGTCTGAATTATATATGTTGAATGAGTTATATCCCTATATGCCTAATTTTTAATATAAGAGAGGAGAAAGCTCCAATTTAATGTTACCGTACCCTTTCATCCAAATTTCATGTGTTAGGACATGACGCAACTTAAAATTTAGTAAAAATATGTTGTCGATTTCTTATACGGTTTTAGAAAAGAATTGAAAATAAGCCAAAATCAAAATTTAAAATATGACCTAGACCTCTGTCTTTAGCTTAATTTTCTTATTTTTAAATCAAGATCCTCAAATCAAAAGATCCTAGATCTCTATCATTTAAAGTTTACAAGATGGAAATGAAAATTACTTATATCACATGCATAAGGGGAAATAACTCTCATATGAAGTGTTCATATCGCTTCGGTCAAAATGGAACAAATCATGCAAAGGATATACCGAGCAACTTCATAAAAAAATTTGTAACTTTCTTTTGCGATTACGAAGGAGATTCAAAATTGTTCGGGGAGATAACTCTTACAAAGAAAATTGTTTGGCTTAGAATAGGTGAAAATAAAAAGCGCATAATTTTTATTATACTACAATGTATACAAGAAATATATTAGAGACATATTTCGAAACAAAAATTTTACGCGAGAACAGAATTTGGCGGAAGAAGACAAAAATAATAATAATCAAACCAAATACTATAGGTCTTTCTACAGAAAAGTGGAAAGACCTAACAAAATATATCAACAAACCAGAGTATACTGATAACAAATGATTATATCACTACAAAATAATAGTTATTACGATGAGGTTGAATTCGCTGTCATGTATTTATAATTCACATACGAACTTGTATCAGAAATAAAATATACCTATGTACTTTAACATCACTTTCAGGTATAGAGATGTGATTTTCTTGTGACCATCCACAAGAACTTGTGGTCATTCGAAGTTCAGTACATCAGTACTTTGATTATAATGATAAAGTCTTCACCATGATTGAATTTAAATCCACAGAACTAATAGCTAGGTTATACAAAGTGGGTCAACTGGGAATATGTACTAGAAATAGCTAACTATGTGGTATGTGCTTAGCTCATTGTTAAATTTCCTAACTCATTTGGTATTCACGAGCTTGTAACTGTACCGCAGACTTTGTTAAAAGTCACAACTGCTAAGTAGAAAGTTGATAATCCAGGGTTGTCAATCCGTCAGATGAAGGTACGGAATCAGTCGAGTTGTGACGAATGCCAGGGTTATGTCAAAGAATGTATCGTTCTTTTTCTTAAAAAGAATTAAATAAACGGATAAAACATAATGGTCTAGAAGTATAGATTCTAGGGACCGACGTTTTTAATCATATCAATTACGTGCGATCGTGTTCATTTTATGTGGCATGGTATATTTGAAACCTTTACTGTTTAATCCAGTTTTTGGTATTATGTATTCGGTATTTATACATCCCGCTATCGTGTTATTGTTTGATGGTCATTTTCTGTATTCTTGTCTGTCGTTTTTGCGTTTGTGCTTTGTCCATACAGTGCCTGTATGAATTTGTCTTTGCTTTGTTGATGAAGTTGTTTGTTTTTATGATTATTGAATTATAACACAATGTTTACATTCATTATTTGTCCTTTCAAATTTTTGTAATACATTATCAGAACAAAATTCACTAATTTCTTCTGACAAATAAACACAAGCGTTCTTCAGGTTGATTTTTTTGAGCACATGCTTCTTTGATGAGAATTTACTTTGATTTTTTTCCACTTCGCCTTAGCTCCTTTAGGAATATTTAACTGAGGTAATGCATCTTCAGGTAGTTTTGATCTGATAATAGATACAAACAAAAATCTTGGTTCATATCCTGTTTCAAAACTTCCAGACTTCGAATAGTGTGATCGATTTATAGAAAAATCTCTCAAACAAAAAATTTTGTTTGGTGGCGTTGGAAGATTTATTTATTGGTTATACAGAATATCAATCTTGTGTGTTTCGAAATTTTTCCTCTAATATGAGTAAAGAATAATTATCACTAGATAAAGTTAAACCTGACACAGCACGTTTAGCTTCTCTTTGTAGCTTGCTCCAAAGACAATTGAATTATTATCTGTCTTATCTGTCATTGCTCTGTTTTTATTTAGTAAAATGTCTTGTTTGTACTTGTCATATAAGATAACGTTGATGTAGTAAATGAAAAAATACTGGGGGTTTTTTTCTCCTCAAAATATATCTACTTGATGTTCTCAGTTTTGTTCTTTGAACGTTACGAACAGCCGTTCTATATAAATAATTCACGTTACGAACGGCTACCTTCGAAGTTACGTACGGCTTCTTGTTTTTTTAACGTCGTATAAAACCATTTGACGGAAATTACGAACAGCCGCTTGCACTGCACTAATATTAGAAAAGTAGAATAGAATGATATACAAAATGAATGAAAATTATATATAACTAATATTAATATAATAAATAACAACAAACCAGAGTATACTGACAACAAATGATTATATCACTACAAAATAATAGTTATTACGATAAGGTTAAATTCCCTATTATGTAATCATCATTAGCACACGAAATTGTGTCAGAAAACAATATATCTTTGTAGTCTTTTGTAGACGAAACGCGCGTCTGTCGTATATATATAATTTAGTCCTGGTATCTATGATGAGTTTATGTGTACCTTAACCTCACTTTCGGGTATATAAATGGGATTTTCTTTTCTGAGAAAAGTGCTTGTGACCATCCACCTGAACTTGCGGTCATCCGATGTTCAGTGCTTTGAAAAGTAAAGTGTTTGTTTTAATGGTTATTGGATTATGACACAATGTTTACATTCATTATTTGTCCTTTCAAATTTTTGTAATACATTATCAGAACAAAATTCACTAATTTCTTCTGACAAATAAACACAAGCATTCTTCAGGTTGAACTTTTTGGGCACATGCTTTTATGATGAGAATTTACTTTAATATGTTCCATTTCGCCTTAGCTCCTTTTGAAATATTTAACTAAAGTAATGCATCTTCGGGTAGTTTTGATCTGATAATAGATACAAACACGTCTTGGTTCACATCATGTTTCAAAACTTCGAATAATCTGTTAAATTTATAAAAAAAATCTCTCAAACTAGAAATTTTGTTTGATGGCGTTGGAAGATTTAATTATTGGTTATACAGAATATCAATCTTGTGTGTTTCAAAATCTTTCCATATATATGGGTAAAGAATGATATCACTAGACAAAGTTAAACCTGACTCTGCACGAGCATCACTGAAGAGACATGTATTGTCGAAATGCGCATCTGGTGCAAGAAAATTGGTACCGTTAATTTTATTACTACCACTGGGTCGATGCCTCTGCTGGTGGACTATTAGTCCCGGAGGGTATCAGCACCCCAGTAGCCAGTACTTCAGTACTGGCATGAAAATACGGATTTTTTTGTGTTATAAAAATTTACTGTTACAAAATGATAGAAATTATTATAAATTAAGGAATGTATCTCCCTCATGCAAAGCTCTGATTCCTTTCACGGATTTGGCTATACTTTTTGGACCTTTTGGATTTTAGCTCTTCATCTTTTATATAAGCTTTGGATTTCAAATATTTTGGCCACGAGCATCACTGAAGAGACATGTATTGTCGAAATGCACATCTGGTGCAAGAAAATTGGTACCGTTAATTTTAATACTACCACTGGGTCGATGCCTCTGCTGGTGGACTATTAGTCCCCGAGGGTATCACCACCCCAGTAGCAAGTTCTTCGGTACTGGCATGAAAATACGGATGTTTTGTGTTATTAAAATTTACTGTTACAAAATGATAGAAATTATTATAAATTAAGGAATGTATCTCCCTCATGCAAAGCTTTGATTCCTTTCGCGGATTTGGCTATACTTTTTGGACCTTTTGGATTTTAGCTCTTCATCTTTTATATAAGCTTTGGATTTCAAATATTTTGGCCACGAGCATCACTGAAGAGACATGAATTGTCGACATGCGCATCTGGTGCAAGCAAATTGGTACCGTTAATTTTATTACTACCACTGGGTCGATGCCTCTGCTGGTGGACTATTAGTCCCCGAGGGTATCACCACCCCAGTAGCCAGTACTTCGGTACTGGCATGAAAATACGGATTTTTTTGTGTTATTAAAATTTACTGTTACAAAATGATAAAAATTATTATAAATTAAGGAATGTATCTCCTTCATGCAAAGCTGTGATTCCTTCAGGGATTTGGCTATACTTTTTGGACCTTTTGAATTATAGCTCTTCATCTTTTATATAAGCTTTGGATTTCAAATATTTTGGCCACGAGCATCACTGAAGAGACATGTATTGTCGAAATGCGCATCTGGTGCCTGAAAATTGGTACCGTTAATGTTATTACTACCACTGGGTCGATGCCTCTGCTGGTGGACTATTAGTCCCCGAGGGTATCAGCACCCCAGTAGCCAGTACTGAAGTACTGGCATTTCAGTACTGGCATGAAAATACGGATTTTTTGTGTTATAAAAATTTACTGTTACAAAATGATAGAAATTATTATAAATTAAGGAATGTATCTCCCTCATGCAAAGCACTGATTCCTTTCACGGATTTGGCTATACTTTTTGGACCTTTTGGATTATAGCTATTCATCTTTTATATAAGCTTTGGATTTCAAATATTTTGGCCACGAGCATCACTGAAGAGACATGTATTGTCGAAATGCACATCTGGTGCAAGAAAATTGGTACCGTTAATTTTATTACTACCACTGGGTCGATGCCTCTGCTGGTGGACTATTAGTCCCCGAGGATATCACCACCCCAGTAGCAAGTACTTCGGTACTGGCATGAAAATACGGATGTTTTGTGTTATTAAAATTTACTGTTACAAAATGATAGAAATTATTATAAATTAAGGAATGTATCTCCCTCATGCAAAGCTTTGATTCCTTTCGCGGGTTTGGCTATACTTTTTGGACCTTTTGGATTTTAGCTCTTCATCTTTTATATAAGCTTTGGATTTCAAATATTTTGGCCACGAGCATCACTGAAGAGACATGAATTGTCGACATGCGCATCTGGTGCAAGCAAATTGGTACCGTTAATTTTATTACTACCACTGGGTCGATGCCTCTGCTGGTGGACTATTAGTCCCCGAGGGTATCACCACCCCAGTAGCCAGTACTTCGGTACTGGCATGAAAATACGGATTTTTTTGTGTTATTAAAATTTACTGTTACAAAATGATAAAAATTATTATAAATTAAGGAATGTATCTCCCTCATGCAAAGCTGTCATTCCTTTCACGGATTGGCTATACTTTTTGGACCTTTTGGATTATAGCTCTTCATCTTTTATATAAGCTTTGGATTTCAAATATTTTGGCCACGAGCATCACTGAAGAGACATGTATTGTCAAAATGCGCATCTGGTGCCTGAAAATTGGTACCGTTAAAGTTATTACTACCACTGGGTCGATGCCTCTGCTGGTGGACTATTAGTCACCGAGGGTATCATCACCCCAGTAGCCAGTACTACGGTACTGGCATGAAAATACGGATTTTTTTGTGTTATTAAAATTTACTGTTACAAAATGATAAAAATTATTATAAATTAAGGAATGTATCTCCCTCATGCAAAGCTCTGATTCCTTTCACGGATTGGCTATACTTTTTGGACCTTTTGGATTATAGCTCTTCATCTTTTATATAAGCTTTGGATTTCAAATATTTTGGCCACGAGCATCACTGAAGAGACATGTATTGTCGAAATGCGCATCTGGTGCCTGAAAATTGGTACCGTTAATGTTATTACTACCACTGGGTCGATGCCTCTGCTGGTGGACTATTAGTCCCCGAGGGTATCATCACCCCAGTAGCCAGTACTACGGTACTGGCATGAAAATACGTATTTTTTGTGTTATTAAAATTTACTGTTACAAACTGATAAAAATTATTATAAATTAAGGAATGTATCTCCCTCAAGCAAAGCTCTGATTCTTTTCACAGATTGGCTATACTTTTTGGACCTTTTGGATTATAACTCTTCATCTTTTATATAAGCTTTAGCATGTTTAGATTTCAAATATTTTGGCCACGAGCATCACTGAAGAGAAATGTATTGTCGAAATGCGCATCTGGTGCAAGAAAATTGGTAACGTTAATTTTATTAAGCTTCTTCTTGTAGCTTGCTCCAAAGATAATTGAATTTCTCCGTAGGGTCGAGGACCAATACAGCTGACCTGGAATCTATACCAGTTCCAACACGGAAACAGCCAGTTCATAACACTTTGATAAAATAATCCAACTTTTTCAATACAGATTTGTTCTGAATGCTGTATTACATACATCAAATGTGAATATAGGGCCAATACTTCCAATACGGACTGGCAATGATGTGAATATAGGGCCAATATTTCCAATACGGACTGGCAATGATGTGAATATAGGGCCAATATTTCTAATAAGGACTGGCAATGAATCCTGAATTACATGCACAATATATGTTTACATATAATTCAGGATTCATTGCAAGTCCGTATTGGAAATATTGGACCGGGCCGAAGAGAATTAGGTTATCGGATTTATATGATCAGGACGAAGTCACCAGTATGACACATGCCGTTTTGGTAGTATTGGGGTTGTTTTAATCGTATTATCTAATAAAGTCATATATGAGACAGTTGCACGAAATACAAATGAAGTACCTAAAAATGTTCACATATAATACAATCACCGGAGTCAAGGTAACAAAGAAAGGAAAAATTTCTAGTAACAATTAACGGAGCTAAAAAAAATAATTAGTGGATAATAACAGTCCATAAATTCAAATAATGAAACTTTCGCTATTCGAGACACTGCTGTACCTTAATTTTTGAAATTTTTACCTATTGTTTGGGTTTGCTTTGTTCAAACATTGTTGTTAATATATAAAGGAATTTTATGCGACTGTCGTACAGTGATAGATTAATGCTAGCTATACGACCAGGTTTAATCGACCATTTTCTACGTAAGGAAATGTCTGTACCAAGTCAGGAATATGATAGTAGTTTTCCATTTGTTTGTGCTTTTGATTTTTGCCATTTGATAAATGACTTTCCGTTTTGAAAGTTTCCTAGGAGTTCGGTTTTTTTAAACATGTTTATTAAGATATGTTAATATAAGTCGTTTATGAGTTAATTAAAATTCAATTATTGTCTTCTTGCAACAGGTATTCTTATCGGGTTATCGGAAGAGAGACGGGAAATAAATGATCTGATGATGTCAAAAGAGGAGCCTAACCCCTTGTACTTTTGGCAACTTAGATCGTCGAAACACGACCTGTCTTACCTCAGTCAACACAGGTAGGCATTATCCCTGTGTTTAGACATTGTACAACTGAATCCCGCCTAAGAAACAGGTAGGCATTATACCTGTGTTTAGACATGGTACAACTGAATCCCGCCTAAGACACAGATAGGCATTATCCCTGTGTTTAGACATTGTATAACTGAATCCCGTCTAAGACACAGGTAGGCATTATCCATGTGTTTAGACATGGTACAACTGAATCCCGCCTAAGAAACAGGTAGGCATTATCCCTGTGTTTAGACATTGTACAAATGAATCCCGCCTTAAACACAGGTAGGCATTATCCATGTGTTTAGACATGGTAAAACTGAATCCCGCCTAAGACACAGGTAGGCATTATCCATGTGTTTAGTCATTGTACAAATGAATCCCGCCTTATACACAGGTAGGCATTATCCATGTGTTTAGTCATTGTACAAATGAATCCCGCCTTATACACAGGTAGGCATTATCCATGTGTTTAGACATGGTACAACTGAATCCCGCCTAAGACACAGGTAGGCATTATCCATGTGTTTAGTCATTGTACAAATGAATCCCGCCTAAGACACAGGTAGGCTTGATCCATGTGTTTAGTCATTGTACAACTGAATCCCGTCTAAGACACAGATAGGCATTATCCATGTGTTTAGTCATTGTACAACTGAATCCCGCCTAAGACACAGGTAGGCATTATCCATGTGTTTAGTCATGGTACAACTGAATCCCGCCTAAGATACAGGTAGGCATTATCCCTGTGTTTAGTCATTGTACAACTGAATCCCGCCTAAGACACAGGTAGGCATTATCCATGTGTTTAGACATGGTACAACTGAATCCCGCCTAAGACACAGGTAGGCATTATCCATGTGTTTAGTCATTGTACAACTGAATCCCGCCTAAGACACAGGTAGGCATTGTCCCTGTGTTTAGTCATTGTACAACTGAATCCCGCCTGAGACACAGGTAGGCATTATCCCTGTGTTTAGTCATTTTACAACTGAATCCCGCCTGAGACATAGGTAGGCATTATCCCTGTGTTTAGACATTCTACAACTGAATCCCGTCTAAGACACAGGTAGGCATTATCCATGTGTTTAGTCATTGTACAAATGAATCCCGCCTAAGACACAGATAGGCATTATACCTGTGTTTAGACATTGTACAAATGAATCCCGCCTTATTTACAGGTTGGCATTATCCATGTGTTTAGACATGGTACAACTGAATACCGTCGTGGGTATAAAAAAACTCTGAGGCAGGTACCTGTGCGGAAAAGAGGAGAAACGATTGTAAAGAACACTGCACACCTCTTATGGTCACCGTTACGAAAGGTTGCCAGATGTGACAACTGTTACTCGATAGTGGCATGTTTTCCTGGTCTTTGATCTTTTGTTGTTATTGTTGTTATTGTATTTGGTAGGCGGCTTACTTATGTAGTAAAGTCTTAGATCTTGAAAATAGCAGGATAGTCGTCTGATCTGCACAGTAACTGGGTGTTTCCAATTCCATATCGTAATATTTTAATCAAACAAAGAATGCTGCATGCACAACTCTTCTGGTCTGGTTTCAGAATTCATGTGATTCTCCTTTGATTGGTGTATCATTAAAACTAGTTTTACGAGTTTTCAACAGAGGCGAAAGACACCAAAGGGACATCCAACCTACAAAGTCGAAAATAAACTGCTAACGTAATGACTATATGGGGAAAAGGCCAACAGACAAACAGTTATACACAAATCACAACATAAACATATAATAAGATTAAAGACAGAGTGACACGAACTTTTCCAAAACCTGGGGTGATCCCAGATGCTCCGGAAGGGGGAGCAGGTCCTGCTCCACATGTTTAACATCCGAATACTATATTAACTTTCAAAACTATTTAGACCTTTATTGTATTGTTTAACTTTTATTGTAGTTACGCCGTCTTGTACAACGTTAATGCTCCTCAGCTCTCCTCGATTACAACAGGAACCGAGGTGCTGGATTTTACCCCAACCAGCAATCAGTATGTCAAAATATCATCTATTCAAGATTATGCTACCGCAGGCTTTGTTAATGCAATGACTATCGCGGTTAATATATATTTTACTAGTGAAACACAAAACACGCCGTTAATTCAGTTGTTTGACGCTGCAGGACAATTGACCATAGATATACGACTTACAGGGATTGTTCTAAGTGTATACTATGTAGATAGTAATGGCATTTGGTACAATGGAGAAGTAACTAAACTAAAGCCTGGAGAGTGGTTTCTCGTCGGATTTACGTTTAATATGAAATGGACCGATGACGACCAGGCTGACTTATTCATTGTAAAAGATGGGAAAAAGGCAAGTGCTACTCAAATAGGGATGGGTAAACAAAGCATTACATTGCCTGCATTTGAATCGATTGTGATCGGTGGAGATGGAAGTACGAATTTCCAGGGTGAGATGAACTGTGTACAGTTTTATAATATTGCAATCATAGGACCAACCAGAGACGGTAGTGTAGGACTATGTGACCAGCAAACAGAAACCCCAGACAATGGTATGTATGTTAGTATAAGATAGCAGAAACCCCAGACAATGGTATGTATGTTAGTATAAGATAACAGAAACCTCAGACAATGATATGTATGTTAGTATAAGATAGCAGAAACCTCAGACAATGGTATGTATGTTAGTATAAGATAACAGAAACCCCAGACAATGGTATGTATGTTAGTATAAGATAACAGAAACCCCAGACAATGGTATGTATGTAAGTATAAGATAGCAGAAACCTCAGACAATGGTATGTATGTTAGTATAAGATAACAGAAACCTGAGACAATGGTATGTATGTTAGTATAAGATAACAGAAACCTCAGACAGTGGTATGTATGTTAGTATAAGATAACAGAAACCCCAGACAGTGGTATGTATGTTAGTATAAGATAGCAGACACCTCAGACAGTGGCATGTATGTTAGTATAAGATAACAGAAACCTCAGACAGTGGTATGTATGTTAGTATAAGATAACAGTAACCCCAGACAATGGTATGTATGTTAGTATAAGATAACAGAAACCCCAGACAATGGTATGTATGTTAGTATAAGATAACAGACACCCCAGACAATGGTATGTATGTTAGTATAAGATAACAGAAACCCCAGACAATGGTATGTATGTTAGTATAAGATAACAGAAACCTCAGACAATGGTATGTATGTTAGTATAAGATAGCAGAAACCTCAGACAATGGTATGTATGTTAGTATAAGATAACAGACACCCCAGACAATGGTATGTATGTTAGTATAAGATAACAGAAACCCCAGACAATGGTATGTATGTTAGTATAAGATAGTAGAAACCCCAGACAATGGTATGTATGTTAGTATAAGATAGCAGAAACCTCAGACAATGGTATGTATGTTAGTATAAGATAACAGAAACCCCAGACAATGGTATGTATGTTAGTATAAGATAGCAGAAACCTCAGACAATGGTATGTATGATAGTATAAGATAACAGAAACCCCAGACAATGGTATGTATGTTAGTATAAGATAACAGACACCCCAGACAATGGTATGTATGTTAGTATAAGATAACAGACACCCCAGACAATGGTATGTATGTAAGTATAAGATAACAGAAACCTCAGACAGTGGTATGTATGTTAGTATAAGATAACAGACACCCCAAACAATGGTATGTATGTTAGTATAAGATAACAGAAACCTCAGACAATGGTATGTATGTTAGTATAAGATAACAGAAACCTCAGACAATGGTATGTATGTTAGTATAAGATAACAGACACCCCAGACAATGGTATGTATGTTAGTATAAGATAACAGAAACCCCAGACAATGGTATGTATGTAAGTATAAGATAACAGAAACCCCAGACAATGGTATGTATGTTAGTATAAGATAACAGACACCCCAGACAATGGTATGTATGTTAGTATAAGATAACAGACACCCCAGACAATGGTATGTATGTTAGTATAAGATAACAGACACCCCAGACAATGGTATGTATATTAGTATAAGATAACAGAAACCTCAGACAGTGGTATGTATGTTAGTATAAGATAACAGAAACCTCAGACAATGGTATGTATGTTAGTATAAGATAACAGACACCCCAGACAATGGTATGTATGTTAGTATAAGATAACAGAAACCTCAGACAGTGGTATGTATGTTAGTATAAGATAACAGAAACCCCAGACAATGGTATGTATGTTAGTATAAGATAGCAGAAACCTCAGACAATGGTATGTATGTTAGTATAAGATAACAGAGAAACCTGAGACAATGGTATGTATGTTAGTATAAGATAACAGAAACCTGAGACAATGGTATGTATGTTAGTATAAGATAACAGACACCCCAGACAATGATATGTATGTTAGTATAAGATAGCAGAAACCCTAGACAATGGTATGTATGTTAGTATAAGATAACACAGAAACCTGAGACAATGGTATGTATGTTAGTATAAGATAACAGAAACCTGAGACAATGGTATGTATGTTAGTATAAGATAACAGACACCCCAGACAATGATATGTATGTTAGTATAAGATAGCAGACACCCCAGACAATGGTATGTATGTAAGTATAAGATAACAGAAACCCCAGACAATGGTATGTATGTTAGTATAAGATAACAGAAACCTCAGACAATGGTATGTATGTAAGTATAAGATAACAGAAAAACCCCAGACAATGGTACGTATGTTAGTATAAGATAACAGAAACCTCAGACAATGGTATGTATGTTAGTATAAGATAACAGAAACCCCAGACAATGGTATGTATGTTAGTATAAGATAGCAGAAACCCCAGACAATGGTATGTATGTAAGTATAAGATAACAGAAACCCCAGACAATGGTATGTATGTAAGTATAAGATAACAGAAACCCCAGACAATGGTATGTATGTTAGTATAAGATAACAGAAACCTCAGACAGTGGTATGTATGTTAGTATAAGATAACAGACACCCCAAACAATGGTATGTATGTTAGTATAAGATAACAGAAACCTCAGACAATGGTATGTATGTTAGTATAAGATAACAGAAACCTCAGACAATGGTATGTATGTTAGTATAAGATAACAGACACCCCAGACAATGGTATGTATGTTAGTATAAGATAACAGAAACCCCAGACAATGGTATGTATGTAAGTATAAGATAACAGAAACCCCAGACAATGGTATGTATGTTAGTATAAGATAACAGACACCCCAGACAATGGTATGTATATTAGTATAAGATAACAGAAACCTCAGACAGTGGTATGTATGTTAGTATAAGATAACAGAAACCCCAGACAATGGTATGTATGTTAGTATAAGATAGCAGAAACACCAGACAATTGTTTGTATGTTAGTATAAGATAACAGACACCCCAGACAATGGTATGTATGTTAGTATAAGATAACAGACACCCCAGACAATGGTATGTATGTTAGTATAAGATAGCAGAAACCTCAGACAATGGTATGTATGTTAGTATGTATAAGATAACAGAAACCCCAGACAATGCTATGTATGTAAGTATAAGATAACAGAAACCTCAGACAATGGTATGTATGTTAGTATAAGATAACAGAAACCCCAGACAATGGTATGTATGTTAGTATAAGATAACAGAAACCTCAGACAGTGGTATGTATGTTAGTATAAGATAGCAGAAACCCCAGACAATGGTTTGTATGTTAGTATAAGATAACAGACACCCCAGACAATGGTATGTATGTTAGTATAAGATAACAGAAACCTCAGACAGTGGTATGTATGTTAGTATAAGATAGCAGAAACACCAGACAATGGTTTGTATGTTAGTATAAGATAACAGACACCCCAGACAATGGTATGTATGTTAGTATAAGATAGCAGACACCCCAGACAATGGTATGTATGTTAGTATAAGATAACAGAAACCTCAGACAATGGTTTCTATGTTAGTATAAGATAACAGAAACCTCAGACAGTGGTATGTATGTTAGTATAAGATAACAGAAACCTCAGACAATGGTTTGTATGTTAGTATAAGATAACAGAAACCTCAGACAATGGTATGTATGTTAGTATAAAATAACAGAAACCCCAGACAATGGTATGTATGTTAGTATAAGATAACAGAAACCTCAGACAATGGTATGTATGTTAGTATAAAATAACAGAAACCTCAAACAGTGGTATGTATGTTAGTATAAGATAGCAGAAACACCAGACAATGGTTTGTATGTTAGTATAAGATAACAGACACCCCAGACAATGGTATGTATGTTAGTATAAGATAGCAGACACCCCAGACAATGGTATGTATGTTAGTATAAGATAGCAGAAACCTCAGACAATGGTATGTATGTTAGTATGTATCAGATAACAGAAACCCCAGACAATGGTATGTATGTAAGTATAAGATAACAGAAACCTCAGACAATGGTATGTATGTTAGTATAAGATAACAGAAACCCCAGACAATGGTATGTATGTTAGTATAAGATAACAGAAACCTCAGACAGTGGTATGTATGTTAGTATAAGATAGCAGAAACCCCAGACAATGGTTTGTATGTTAGTATAAGATAACAGACACCCCAGACAATGGTATGTATGTTAGTATAAGATATAAGAAACCTCAGACAGTGGTATGTATGTTAGTATAAGATAGCAGAAACCCCAGACAATGGTATGTATGTTAGTATAAGATAGCAGAAACCTCAGACAATGGTATGTATGTTAGTATAAGATAACAGAAACCTCAGACAATGGTATGTATGTTAGTATAAGATAACAGAAACCCCAGACAATGGTATGTATGTTAGTATAAGATAGCAGAAACCTCAGACAATGGTATGTATGTTAGTATAAGATAACAGAAACCTCAGACAATGGTATGTATGTTAGTATAAGATAACAGAAACCTCAGACAATGGTATGTATGTCAGTATAAGATAGCAGAAACCTCAGACAATGGTATGTATGTCAGTATAAGATAGCAGAAACCTCAGACAATGATATGTATGTTAGTATAAGATAACAGAAACCCCAGACAATGGTTTGTATGTTAGTATAAGATAACAGAAACCCCAGACAATGGTTTGTATGTTAGTATAAGATAACAGAAACCCCAGACAATGGTATGTATGTTAGTATAAGATAACAGACACCTCAGACAATGGTATGTTTGTTAGTATAAAATAACAGAAACCTCAGACAATGGTATGTATGTTAGTATAAGATAACAGAAACCCCAGACAATGGTATGTATGTTAGTATAAGATAACAGAAACCTCAGACAATGGTATGTATGTTAGTATAAGATAACAGAAACCTCAGACAATGGTATGTATGTTAGTATAAGATAACAGACACCCCAGACAATGGTTTGTATGTTAGTATAAGATAACAGAAACCTCAGACAATGGTATGTATGTTAGTATAAGATAACAGAAACCTCAGACAATGGTATGTATGTTAGTATAAGATAACAGAAACCTCAGACAATGGTATATATGTTAGTATAAGATAACAGACCCCAGGACATTAATTGTGTTTAGATAAACCGATAAAACCTTGGCATATAAAAATGAAAATTGACGGGGAAAAAACAATTATCAACAAATCACAACATCAAACTTAAGACAAAGCAAACACGAACCCCTGCGATATATTAGATTTTTTCTACGAAAAAGAGCGCAGACATTATAAGATAGATATCAGTGCCTCAACGACTCATCAGCTGAAATAGGAATACTATAAAATTGTATGATTGCAATTTAAATCCTTCTTTATTTATTTTATTAGCATATTCAAATTTTGTTTTAAATCTGAATTCGAGGCATATTAAATATTTTTTAAAGTGTTGTTTTCATATTTTTATTTTGTCTAGACTCGGTTTAGGACATATCATATTGTATGGAAACTGGTTTATTTTAATTGGCCGATTGCTTTCTCACTGTAGAATCGCTTATATGTCCTTTCATTTATATTCTGACTTGTAAATGTTTAAATTAACCATGACATACAAAGAGTCATGATTATGACAGGTTACTTCATGTAACTACACTCGAGGTTTGACATAAGCTCAGTATATATGGACAGTACCCGGAGTGACTGCCATTAGAGGGGTCCCCTACAGTCATGCTCCAGTAGTTCTCTATATAATCAACCAATTTTTTCCCAAAAAAGGGGGGCAGGGCCACATGCCCCTGTCTAAATCAGCATCTGACAGTTAAGTAAGCATATAAATATTCAATATAAACATTATGTACATATCCCAAGTCACGATCACCCTGTAATTAAGACATTTTTAAAAGGGAAAATAATAATTTGCTCTAGTTATCATTTGCGAAATTGTGTTTAGACTTTAGACACAGTCATTGTTCACCAAAAATACCTGTAGCTAATTTGGTGTTGGCATCCCATATCTTGTTATGTCTTTTCCCAGTTGCAACATTGTTTATGTGAAGACATCTGGTATTATAACATGGTATCTAAAATGTTAAGAAAAAATATTCTTACAAATTCATTATAATTTAATGTAATGCAATATGTACTTACTACATGCAGTGTATTTTATACATTCAACAGTAAAAACAATGATTGTCGATGCAGATTGTGTATACTATTTGGAGTAAAATGATTGTTATTACTTTTTACTTGTAAGCTTTACAGAATTAAGCGATTGACTAAGAGTCATTTTGTTTCTATTACCTGACCTCAGCCCCCATAAGCTGTGTTTGTCCATTTTCAATTAAGCACTATCTTTAATAGTTTTAATTTATCTTTAAATTAACCCAAATGATTTGTTTTATGTTACAAGTCTTTTTTGTACATCAATATATAAGTATACAAAAAATTAAGTGACTTCAAAAAAAGATTGATAGTTTTCCAAATTATTACCACCAGCTTTATTGAATCCGGGTCCATTCGCCCTGATTCATGTTAGCCCTAGTATCTGTTCGCCCTGATACCAGTTCGTCCAGGGTCCATTCACCCGGATTTTTATTTTTTTCTAATTGTTGTCTAGTTGCATTGATTTAAGTATTTGAACAAAATATGTTAAAGTTTGTTGAAAAATTGACAGAATATTTATATTGCCGCAATCAATTGTTACTATTAATTTCAAGCTGAATATTTTATCAAAACAAAACGTTTGTTTTTATTATTAATCCATCAAAAGACAAGTATCACAATAATTAGTGATCCGAATTATTTTTTCTTTGAACAATCTAAAATGATCCTTAACAAGCAATAAACTCTTAAATATTGCAATGTTTCCATAAATATCAAGAATATACATGATATATATACATGTACCATAGAAATATCTGAATAAATTTATTCAACTTCAATTCATATTGATATTTTTATAGTAGGGCGAACGGACTCTATGGGCAAAACTCAGAGCGAACGGACCTAGGGCGAACTTGTCATTAGGGTGAACGGTCCCGATACCAGTTTTATTTCACCCCGTCACTGTCCATTATTCAAGTTGGTTTATAATGCAGATTAGTTATGTATTAAATACAAAACAAAAACGTTTTCTGTAATAATCCTGTGTTTGGTAGAGTTGTTGATATTTTACAAATATTAAATCCTGGTGCAGTCCATTCGACAAATTGATTAGATGCATTATTTTAGTCACAGCTAGACCCAACCTTTATGGTCACTTTAAAAGATGAGATTCCACCATAACCAAGTATTAGAAAGCTACCATTTGATTTTTAGGGGAGGGGGACTAGGATAGAATTTGAAAAAGGCAAGACAAATGTCTTGATTTAAAAAATTCAGAATAGTGAAAAAAGGAAGGATGAAAATCTATAAAAAAAAAAAGAGAGTAGGATATGAACAAATGAAAAAATCCAGATCATGAGAATGGATTTGTAAAAAATAATAAGGCAAGTCAGAGATTACAAATTAAAAAATGCAGGGCATTATAATTCATACTTCTCCTAAAAAAAATCAAATTCTTGTCCAAAAGAGAGGGGGTTGCTATGATGAAAAATTCTAAAGATAAGCGGTTCAACATTAAAAAAAAATTGGGCAGCATAACCACTCGAAAAACACATTTCTCATATATGCATGATCACTTAAAGGTTGGTTGTTTAAAGTTTGTGAATTTGAAGAGAGAGAGCATGTGCAAAAGAAGGTGGGCAGTTCTCCTTATCCTAAAGGAACATCTTCTTCATACAAAGAGATAGAATATAAATGTCTGTGAGTTTTTACCTTGATAATAGCTGACAATCCATATGTCACAATGCCAGATGCATGAGTCAACTGCAGATGTAGTCCACACTTTTTACAACCAGACAGACCCTCTGCAAGAACACCAAGTTATATAGAAATCGTTTAGCTTCTTTTGATACATGCGTTCTGAATTTTTCACAATAGTTTTGAAATTGATTTGTTCCCTTAACATCCACTGACAAATACTATTTCATGCAAATTGAGATCAATAAAAAATAAACACTAGATTGTAAAGGATAGGTTATGCAAGGCGGGGTCGACAAAGAATGTGTACTTAAAATGAGCTTATAGAATTACAACTAAAACAAAATATAAGTTTGTGTCGAAGTTGAAAACAACTGCTCTGCGACGTTTATGGGGGGGGGGTGACATCATTCGCGGATGCATAGGAATGGTCCTTCAAAACGGAAAGAACTTTGTCATCTGTTGCACGTTTTTCACTTCTCCGATCTACTATAGACCCTGCAAAACCTTCCGTAACCGCTCCGTCTGCTTTTTACTCTTAAAACCTTTCACTTTGCGTACCATAATCAATGTAGGTGGCACGGTAGTATTTGCATCCCATAATTTAGGTTGCTCTTTTGTGTACCCTACTTAGGTTAATGTATCTAAACAGTGCGATTGGACAAAATATACAGTATCAACTGAACTTACTTTTCCCAAACTGAGGGATGAATAAGGTGTAGAAAAATATGAAACAATTTTACATACAGATGAAAATGAATTTTTGAGAATTTTTTGAAATTTTGTATTAACTGCACCATAAAAGACCTAAAAGTACTAGTAGTAGTGGCCTTAGGTTTTTAAAAATAGCAAAAAAAGTAAACGGTCATGATACATATTCAAATTCATTTGTGAATAGTAAAATGAAAGTACTTCAGTTAACTGTGAATTTAGAATTTTTCGCAGTGTTAGAAAGTGGTTAAAATTCTAAAAAGGCTATCATTATCCCTTATGGGCCAGGAAATACTACCGTGCCACCTGTAAACAATATCTACCGGCAGACGATTGTTTACATTGCCGACTCACATCCGGGACTTTGAGTAAGTCGTTCTATTTTTATACAACCATTTCTATTTACCTTTTATTAATTTATTTTTGACTAAATGAAAATTTGGAAACAATTATCTCCCTCATGCAAAGCTCTGATTCCTTGCACGGATTTGGCTATACTTTTTGGATCTTTTGGATTATAGCTCTTCATCTTTTATATATATTTTGGATTGCAAATATTTTGGCCACGAGCATCACTGAAGAGACATGTATTGTCGAAATGCGCATCTGGTGCAAGAAAATTTGGTACCGTTAATTTTATTAGTGTACATTTAAACGATAATATTTATCTTCTGCGAAATATGACTTTTTCAGCCATTTTGCGACATCGAAGTCAATCGCGAGTTATCTCCCGTTGACCACTTCCAAATTACGTTAAAATCGTCATAAGAGTACATCCTTAATAGAGATTACCAACAGCAAATACATTTCAAGACTTCGGACTCTATGTGTCATACTGGTTCAGTCAGCACTAGATCACCTGACCATGTATAGATTTCTGCAGTTCCAATATTTCCAACAAATGCGTTCATAGACATAAGAAGATGCGGTAAGAGTTCCAATGAGACAACTCTCCATTCAAGTCACAATTTATAAATTAAAGTAAACACTTATACTTGTACTCAAAGTCTTCAACACGGAGCATTGGCTCACACCTATCAGCATGCTATAAAGGGCCTCAAAAATTTCTAGTGTAAAACCATTTGAACGGGAAAACCAACGATTTAATCTATATAAAAAACGAGAAACGAGAAACACTTATGAAACACATCACAAAGAACTAGGTTTGAACATCAGATTGCATTTCTTTGCTATCCCCACTAGAAAACATTGGTACATTGAAATTAACAACGGCAGCAAGCTCCAAGCGTAGCATTACACCCTATGCAAAAATCCTCTAATGACTTATCTTTATAATCGGTTCTCAAAATGTATTATCAACAATACATTATACCGATAATAATGTAACATGACTTCCATATTCAATGCAATGTGCTTCGTGTATTTTTTCCAGGTGATTTCTCAATAGATTCATTTAACTTACCAATTCTAACCACCGAAGGACCAACAACAACAGAAGAAATAACGACAGAAGAAGCAAGTACCATCGCAGAAACAACATCAAAAACAATAACTACAGAAGCAGCAAGTACCGTCGTTGAAACAACAGAAACCGCAAATACCGTCGTTGAAACAAGAACGGAAGCAAAAACTACAGAAGCAGCAAATATCGTCGCAGAAACAACATCAGAAGCAATAACTGCAAAAGCAGCAAATACCGTCGCAGAAACAACAGAAGCCGCGAATACCGTCGCAGAAACAACATCTTTTATACCGCGTAAGTGCTTTTTTATAACTTTAAATACTTACTTATGTTTAGGTTATTCTACAATTTTATACCATTTCGATAGTTTAATTGAAATGCAGTGGATCTGAATATAAACATTTCAATCTGAATCGTGATTTGTTTTTCTTCTTTTTGAGCACTCTTGTTTATAAATACCTTATTGTGGTATGCATATTTCATATCTTTGGTTCTGTACATGCTAGAAAAAAGTCTAAACCATCAGTGCTCACAAATCGCCTCAAAATAGGAACGTCTTATTAAGTGCATTTATTCTAAAATCTTATATATATATATATATATATCAAAAAGAAAATGTATTAATGATCAAATAAGAATTGTAACATATTCATATTTTGTCCAAAATACTACATACATTTACGTCATTCTTTCGATGGTCGCTCCCATAAATAGATATAGAACTTTAAAATACCAGTCTTATAATTTAGAACCCCAGACGCAATTGCTCTTCGTTGGACTCATCACGGGCGCTCGTTTCAAAACAGTTCAAATGCAAATCAATAACGAGGTTTAAAAGCATTAAAAATGAAGTTCTCAAAAGTTGTCTGTCAAATTTGGCTGATACCATCTCGGCCTTTGGAAGTTAAACATTAGTATTTTCTCAAAATCTTCAAGTAAATGTTTAATAAAGTCTTAATTTACAAGAAATTACCGTAACATATTGAACGTATTTTTGTCATGGGTAACTCAAGACGCTTATCTATTTTTAGACAGAGGACACACTCCGGTCACTGAAAGCTGTTCGTATCTACGAAAACAAGGGAATGATGTCAGTTTATTATATCCACTTGAAACTGTAACTGTGACGTCACCTGAAAGGTCTGTATCAGCTTGCATGCGGGATGTTAGATGCAGTGTCGTCAGTACTACGACAAATCTGTATGGGGAAATCACGTGTAGAATCAGTAACATATCAGATACCACATTTATGCTTAATTCGGTTGTTTATCTGGTAGAGTGATAGAACAATCGTTTAAACTTTTTTGGCAGGTATCTATGTTGAATTTATTTGTAACAATCCAGTATTTGTATTTTACACAAATAAAAATGTTGACTTGATTTGATTTGATATTGAAATTTTGCCTACAAAACTACCTACTTTGCATCGTAAGCACTAAGTCAACATACAAAGTTTTTAGTAGAAGGGTCGATATATCGAATTCGTACACTCATCAACTGGGAGATGAACTTCAGGTTACTGATAGATGCAGTTTAGGACTATGGTAATGGGTAAAGCGCGAGGCAGATAAACCGAAACAGGATACTTTATCTGAATGCACCGATGCGCTTTTTTGTCATGTATTCAAAATCAAATAAATCTGTTTGTACATTCTTACCCTATTTTTTAATGTCTCACTTAGAAACGTGGAATTCACAACAAAACTAGAAATCCCCCATGTACCCGTAAATCATTCACGAAGGAAGAGATTTTAGTGCATCACAAATTTGTCATTCTCTCTTTGGTATAAACAATGTTAAGGACGCTTTTTAGTATGAACATAAAAAAGGGCGATCAACATCTCTAATATTTATACTGTATAACTAAACTTCACAAAAATCCTTAGAAAGAGCGATATATAACAATGACTTTAAATTATTCGATCAAACCTCTTTTGTAAAGTTCATACCACCATGTACGTGCTAAACTGATATCTTCGTTCAAGTTATTATATGGATATGTCTTATACCTGGCTTTCCCAAAAATGTTATTACAAATATAATGCATTCCGAGTAATGTCCTCAAAAATGTACGCCAAACATTATCTTTATTCATCTACTAATATACAATCAAAGTGCAAACATTTCTTAGAAAGACCGTAATATACCTGCTTAATTTTATTTTTTTAATTGCGACGTTTATAAATTTAAAACGAAATAGGTTTGGTATGATAAACAATGAGCTTACAGTTTTCTGTGCCTTCCAAGAATCCTGCGTTTTGTGGACATGTGTCATCTCGGCATGGAAAATATTCTAGCAGCTAAAGAAAGACACTATTAATTCTGTGTTTCTGTGGAAAACTTTCTATTTGGAAACATGGAATTCACAACAAAACTAGGAACCACGCCTATACCCTTACATCATTCACAAAATTGGAAATTTTTGTAAATTACAAACTCGTTCTTTATCTCCTTTGGTACAAACTATAAAAAAAAAAGACGCCTTTAGTATGAATGTTAAAAAAGACGATCAACATCTCTCATATTTTACTGGATATCTACAATTCACAAAACTCCTTAGAAAGACCGATATAAAGCTGGGTCTATCAAGATATTCGACTAAACATCATTCTAAAGTTCTACTATCATCAATGTTTACAGTAAAAGATGACCGTACGAATTATTGTGATGAGGTTTATTCAACTAGTGGTATCAATCAGATATGTAATATCAGGGACTCTGGTGGGATAAACTATCTTTAGCTTTTCGTGTGATAACCGTCACAAGCAGCAGAAGAAGTATATTATGTATAAAAAAATGTAAATAAGTTCGCGCTAAACTAACATTTAAATAAAAATTAATCAAAGGATTTTTCTTATATGCATGTAACTACCTCGGCTTCTCCAAAAATGTTATTTCAAAATATTATGCATTCCGGACGTACGCCAAATATTACTTTATTCCACTATACAATCAAATTGCAAAAATTTCTTAGAAAGACAGTAATATGTATGTTGAATTTATTTTCTTAATCGATGACATTTCTTAAATTCAAAAAGAAATGTGTATGGTTAATTCTACATTAAGTTGATTAGCATAAATGAGACCACCATGAAACAGATCTTCCTTCGTTATAATGAATTACGTACAAAAATAAGATTTTCCCAGTTTATTTACTGGGTGAAAAGAAACTATGGGTCAAAGGTAGGTGTAGATGAGGACTATGACAGAAAATGGGTAAAAAAGCAGATAGCCCGGAACTACACACTTTATCGGAATGATTCAAAGTATTCAGAAATTATGATGCACATGTGATAATTGTCATAAGTAGCAGAAGAAGTATAGATAAAAACATATACAAGTTGGCGCTTAGCTAACATTTGAAGAACAATTAATCAAAGAATTTTCCAATGTAGATATAGGAAGATGTGGTATGAGTGCCAATGAGACAACTCTCCATCCAAATAACAATTTATAAAAGTAAATCATTATAGGTCAAGGTATGTCCATGTCACTGCATGCCTCGGCTTCTCCAAAAACGTTATTTCAAAATATATTGCATTCCGGGTAATACAAATCAAAACGTACGCCAAACATTGATTTTATTCAACTTTTCTTAGAAAGACAGTAAACTGTATAAAATTAAAAACGAAAAAATACTAGATAGGTAGATACTTTTTTTTCTAAAAAAATATATCCCTATAAATTGGGAAGGCCATATAAAAAAATATATTTCCCTAATTCATTAACTGGCAAAGGAACCTCAGGTTAATGGCGGGTACAGGTGAGGAACATCACAATGAGCGAATCGCGGAACTAGACACTTTATCGGAATGCAGGAAAGTTGTTTGGTCATGTATTCAAAATTTATGATGTACAATGATCTCATTATGTTTTAGTCCGTTCAATAAGCCTGATGTTATGGAAGTGTGTTATTTCTTCATGGAGAATATATTACCAGCTAGAAAAGACCTAATAATTTATTTCTCCGTTTTTTATAATGTCTCACTACGAACCACATCTTCCTATATCTTTATATGATTTTTTTCAAATTTCATCTTAAATGTTTCAAGCAAAACATAAACAAAACATAACATCATATTATCCCACAACATTCAGTAATTACACGTTTAAACATGAAACAAGAACATAGTAACTTAGTGTTTAACTTTTGAAGGACATGATTCTTATTATCGCAGCACTAAAGATTGGTTTATAAAGTCATTAACCGTTGCCACATGTACAGCTTGAGGTTTTAAAAGTTGTTTAACATTTTTAAAACCAGACTTTAAATTATTGAGTTTTAGAAAATAACTGATCTCTTAGAGGTGAGTTCAGTTTACAATCTAGAAAAAAAATATATTCATCATCATCATAAATTTATTACAAAATTTAACTAGCCTTTGGTCTATGTGTTATTTCATTATCTTTTTATTTTAATTTCTAGATTAGGGCGACTTACATGAAAAAGGGGCGAAAGATACCAGAGGGACAGTCAAACTCATAAATCGAAAATAAACTGACAACGCCAAGGCTAAAAATGAAAAAGACAAACAGACAAACAATAGTACACATGTCACAACATAGAAAACTAAAGAATAGGCAACACGAACATCACCAAAAACTAGGGATTTTGAATTAGATGTTTACAACTGTTTGGCTTTTAAAACCAGATGCTCCGCAAGGCGCAGCTATATACGACCGCAGAGGTTGAACACTGAACAGTTGGGGCAAGTATGGACACAACATTTAAGCTGGATTCAGCTCTAAATTTGGATTGTGATTAAATAGTTGACACAGCATAGGTTTCTGACACAGAATGAATGTGGTCTAATGAACTTAAAATATGTTTTTGCCTTTGAGCAATTCACTATGCTGTTGAATATTAATCCTCTCAAAAAAATGTTTGAAGAAATTTTCTTTTTATTTATGAAATCTGAAATGAGAAACATTTAACCCCCCCATTTTTTTTTCACATCCCCCTTTCCCTTTTTCCAAAACTGATCTCAATTCAAATTCCTAATGGAGTTTGCAACAATAACTACTCATTTAAATACATCATAAAATATTAAAATGTAAAATAAAGTGCTTGTTATCACTGAATGGTAAAGATTGTTTTAATTTATCAGTTGGTAGTAAAAGTGAATAAACATTGTATATTGTATAAAACAATGATTTAAGTTGATTCAACTACTATTCTGGACAAAGAAAGATAACTCCAATCAATTGAAAATTTCTTGCTATTGCACAATACTGTGCAATTGAAGATTTCTTGCTATTGCGCAATACTGTGCAATTAAAAATTGCTTGCTATTGCACAATACTGTGCAATTGAAGATTTCTTGCTATTGCTGAATACTGTGCAATTGAAAATTTCTTGCTATTGCACAATACTTAATATAATAATTTTGGATCCTGATTTGAACCAACTTGAAAACTGGGCCCATAATCAAAAATCTAAGTATATGTTTAGATTCAGCATATCAAAAAAGCCCAAAAATTCAATTTTTGTTAAAATCAAACGTAGTTTAATTTTGGACCCTTTGGACTTTAATGTAGACCAATTTGAAAACGGGACCAAGAATTAAGAATCTACATACACAGTTAGATTTGGCATATCAAAGAACCCCAATTATTCAATTTTTGATGAAATCTAACAAAGTTTAATTTTGGACCCCGATTTGGACCAACTTGAAAACTGGGCCAATAATCAAAAATATATGTACATTTTTAGATTCAGCATATAAAAGAAGCCCAAGGATTCAATTTTTGTTAAAATCAAACTAAGTTTAATTTTGGACCCTTTGGACCTTAATGTAGACCAATTTGAAAACGGGACCAAAAATTAAGAATCTACATACACAGTTAGATTCGGCATATCAAAGAACCCCAATTATTCAATTTTTGATGAAATCAAACAAAGTTCAATTTTGGACACTTTGGGCCCCTTATTCCTAAACTGTTGGGACCAAACCTCCAAAAATGAAACCCAACCTTCCTTTAATGGTCATAAACCTTGTGTTTAAATTTCATAGATTTCTATTTACTTATACTAAAGTTATGGTGCGAAAACCAAGAATAATGCTTATTTGGGCCCCTTTTTGGCCCCTAATTCCTAAACTGTTGGGACCAAAACTCCAAAAATCAATCCCAACCTTCCTTTTGTGTTCATAAAACTTGTGTTTAAATCATTGATTTCTATTTACTTATACTAAAGTTATTGTACGAAAACCAAGAATAATGCTTATTTGGGCCCTTTTTTGGCCCTAAATTCCTAAACTGTTGGAACCAAAACTCCCAAAATCAATCCCAACCTTCATTTTGTGGTCATAAACCTTGTATCAAAATTTCATAGATTTCAATTTACTTAAACTAAAGTTATAGTGCGAAAACCAAGAAAATGCTTATTTGGGCCCTTTTTGGCCCCTAATTCCTAAAATGTTGGGACCAAAACTCCCAAAATCAATCCCAACCTTCCTTTTGTGGTAATAAACCTTGTGTTAAAATTTCATACATTTCTATTCACTTTTACAAAAGTTAGAGTGCGAAAACTAAAAGTATTCGGACGACGACGACGACGCAGGACGACGACGCCAACGTGATAGCAATATACGACGAAAAATTAAAATTTTTGCGGTCGTATAAAAATGATTCTTTTTATATGCAGTCCTCTGTTTTTGTCTCAGATTATTTTTAGATATATAGAAGTAATTTTGAATTGTATGTATTCATCTTATTATAAAAAGAATATTTAATTTGGTTATATAGTTTATCATCAGTTTTAAATTCTGTAGCATCTAATCCTGTCTTTCAAATGTATGTAGAGCAAAATTGTACCGACTATGAATACCATCTTTATGCGGAGATACATTTAATCATCATGCTTCCTTCAACAAAGAGTTAGTATCATGGGTATACAACCTACAGATACATGTATATACATGTATATATAAACACAACTTGTGGTTTAATAAATAACTTTGCTATAGAAAATTTGCCCAGCTCTGTTTTGGTTGAAATATAACATATAGTTTTTTTTCAGTTCTTATACAGATTTAAAGTATTTATTATGAATCATTTCATAGATGAAAAAACTTATCTCCGTTATCCATAATGTTAATGTTGTTGACCTGTCAGGTAAAGGAAAGATAACTCTGAACTATTTATTAGACTCAAGATATAAAAAAAAAAAGATGTGGTATGATTGCACCGAAAATGGTAAATATTTGATTTAAAATAGTGAAACAAAGGTTCGTTCTAATCAAATATTTATTTAAATAGTAAAATATGAACGAAGAAAAGAAAAAAAACATATCATTTATATAAATGAATGTTAGCGTCAAGAGACTGTAGAAATACAATGCTATTCGACCTGAATATTTGACCATTTGTATTTGTTAAAAAAGATGAACTCGTTAATCAATCAATGCCAAGGACATGTATGTATAAATACATGCGTTCAAGTAATGTCTGACTAATATTTATTTATGGACATTATCAAAAGGACCGTCAATGAATTTGACGGAACATAACGTATCCTATATTATCTTACCTCCTATACATTTCCAGGAATATGATTGGTTAAAATCGTCCGCGTGCAGACCGTGTATATTTGATATTAGGTTAGTAGGGAGGCGGGGCTTATCTCATACACGGTTAGTAGTGGAGTTACGTCCCTTTATATTCCATATAAGGTAAGAAGGGGGCAGGGCTTATTTCATACACGGTTAGTAATGGTGTTATGTCCCTTTATAAAAACAAAACGGTACTGAGAAAAAATCTTAAAAGTTCCAACAGACGAAAAAATTGATGATTAAGATTGAAATAAATTCATAAAACACATTTAAACCTTACAAGTCGTTATTGTTGGCATCTGTTTTTGTAGGATCAATGGAAGTATTTTCTTAATGCTAACAGTATTGAAGACTTGCTCATTTTGAGAATCACTAGTCTTAATTTCACACGTTCAGATAGTCGGTAAGATAAATTCGTTACATAGTGTGCTAGTGACGTAATACGGTATATATGGGGTCAGAAAATTCCATATGGGGATTCGAGCTTCGCTCTCACCCCATATGTAATTACTGACCCCATATATACCGTATTAGGTCACTAGCACACCATGTAACTAATAATGCATTGCCAACAATTACTAACATCACCATATTTTCATTTGGAATACTAATGATTGCTTAGGGAGCTTCCATTTGATTTTCATAGGGGGAATACTATAGTTGTAAATAAGGGCTGAATGACCAACTTGTCAAAACAAAGGCAGGATTACAATTTATGTTAAAAAAAACCAAGGCAGGATAAACTTATCACCACCCCCACCCCCACATTCATTGACATTCAATGCATTTGGTCATTTTTCAAGATCCATTTTGGTCCTTTATCTCCTTACATCTCTACGTACTATTGCCTTCAAAATATTTGGATATGAACGTTCCTGGTGAAGTTTTAAAAATATCAAGAAAAGTGTGTTGGACTTACAGATTCAAAATATAGGAATAATGAAAAAAATCTGATTGGATGATTTTTTTGTCTATCAGCTCAAAGACATAATTTTATCATGTGACCGTGACTTCATCTGCGTTTATTTTCATGATTTACTCCTTAAAAATAGAATTAAGCTTTGAATTATAAGGAAAGATTAATATTAAATTATGTCTATTCGAAATAATATAAAACAAATGGGGTGCACACTTTTAAATAAACAACTACACGGATAATTTAGTGTGCATCTTTTTTTTTATGTTATTTCTGCTTAGACAAAAAAATATTACAGTCATTTGTTAAATGTTGCAAAGAAAGCTATGACATTTAAAGTTGTGGATATTATTTGAAACAAGAGTTATAAATATGAAAAAGAAGATGTGGTATGAATTCAAATAAAACAACTCTTCACAAGTGACATAATGACACAGACATAAACAACTACATAGGTCACCGTATAGAATAAAACATGGTGTGTAACTAGGGCGGAATAAGACATAAACAACTACATAGGTCACCGTATAGAATAAAACATGGTGTGTAACTAGGGCGGAATAAGACATAAACAACTATATAGGTCACCGTATAGAATAAAACATGGTGTGTAACTAGGGCGGAATAAGACATAAACAACTATATAGGTCACCGTATAGAATAAAACATGGTGTGTAGAAGAGCGGAATAAGACATAAACAACTATGTAGGTCACCGTATAGAATAAAACATGGTGTGTAACTAGGACGGAATAAGAATAAATAATCAACAATTATAACTTAAACATATACCGTATATTTACATATGCACATCAATAACTAAATAATTGTTTTCCAAATAAATAAATATCGTCGTTTTCAAAACAAATTCTCCAATTTGATGTTGGAAACCATTCAATCATAAGATTTTTTTCGTCTTCAAAAGGCTTACAATGATCATTAAAAATTTCAAGAAAGGCGTGTTGGATTTAAGTATCAGAAAAATAAATATTTTTTTTCTGATTGGATTGAATTTTTGTCTATCAGCTCAAAGACTTAATTTTGTCATGTGAATGACCGTGACTTCATCTTTGTTTATTTTCATGATTTCTTCCTTAAAAACGGAATTAAGCATTGGACAGGTTGAATTTTAAGGAATTACTTATATTTTGTTCTGTCTATTAAAAAAAACTAAAAAACATAAAAAAAAAACGGGGTTCACACTTTTAAAAACCAACTTCACGGGTATTTCAGTGTACATCACATTTTTTATGTTATTTCTGGTTAGACAGAACATAATATTTAAGTCATTTGTTAAATGTTTTAAAGAATGTTAAGACATCCAAAGTTGTGGATTTTAATTGAAACAAGAATTATAAATATAAAAAAGAAGACGCGGTATGGATTAAAATAAAACAACTCTAATAACATAGAAATAAGTAACTATATAGTATATACAGTATAAACATGGTTTGTAACTAGGTCGGAATAAGAATTAATAATGAACAATCAAACATAAACATAGGTTTCCATTATGTACATAAAACATATCTTTACATTTGCACATCAATAACTAAATCATTGTTTTTAATCAAAACAAATTTTCGAATTGGACGTTGGAAACCGTTCAATGATTAGAACGTGCGTTTAAAGATTTTATTTTCGTTTCCATAAGGCTTACAATATACATTTATATAAGATATACAAAATATATGTTTGTTCTCCTCCCAATTTCAAGTTTAGAGACAAAATGTCCAATACGCGATCTATTCGATATTTTCGTAGCAGTAACTTCAAAAAAGCATAAAATTAAAAAAAAATACGCATCATAAATATTTCTTTAATTTAAAATGTGAGAAGACCTACAGCGATAAGTAATTCAATTTTACAGACAGTCACACACTGCGAAGGTATTGTTAAGTTTGCTTTTATAGCACTAAGTAAACTTATTGGAGATCGAACGACGGGATCGTTATATAATCTTTCTGATCTTCACACCCGTTTTAGTCTTACTTATCAACGTCATCAACCGCTTCTCTTCAAAACATTACGTAATAGAGTATGATAGCCAATAAAACTATCAATGAAAGAGGAAATAATAAAGATTTAAACAACTTTAGTTCGCAGTAAGGTTTTCGAATGAACTAAAATGTAATAGAAAAGATTCTCAGATATCCAAATGTGAAGGTGAAACATTTAAACCAACAAAATGTCTGTCTGTTTCAATTTCGTTTGATATTGTCTGAATGTCAGTACTTATTTCAAGGGGTAAAGTACTTCAGAGAAATTAATTTTTGAGGTGATTATACCGATTTGATGCAATGCGGCCTATTACAATGTATTACGATTAGACAAGTTGATGCACCGCCTATTACAATGTATTACGATTATACCGATTTGATGCATTGCGGCCTATTACAATGTATTACGATTATACCGATTTGATGCACCGATTATTACAACGTATTACGATTATACCGATTTGATGCACCACGGCCTATTACAATGTATTATGATTATACCGATTTGATGCACCGCTTATTACAATGTTTTACGATTATACCGATTTGATGCACCGCTTATTACAACGTATTACTTTTGACGCGTTATGCAATGACGGAAGTAATGCAGTAGTATACAACCTGATAAAAAGTAAAACACCAAAAGTACCGATCGAAGTTCAAGAAAAATTCAAATCGCAAATCGATATATAAGCAGAATTAAGTAATGTTTTCATGAGCTTCTTTTTATAAACCGCCTGAATATAATTTATTCCAGTCCCAAGGGTGACTGGTGACAACATATTTTGACTTTGGTCTTCTTCCTCCCGGTTGTTTATACCTTAGCCATAATTGGGTGTCCGTTTGACTGTATGGGATGTATAAGTACGCAAACACGTCCTGTCAGAATCAGGACGTAAGATCCAATTTCTCATTTGAAAAAATGCAATGCTATTTCCACGTTAACACACCTTGAAACAACCCTTTTGGTGGATATGTAAGAGACCTACTGAATGGCATACTGCCTGTCCTTATCCAAGATACTCTCATATTGCAATTAACTAAGATACCCTCATTTTGCAGTTATCAAAGATACCCTCATTTTGATGATATCCAAGTACTCTCATTTTGACATTATCCAAGATATCCTCATATTAAAGTTATCCAAGATATTAATTTTTAATACCCTCATTTCTAAGTTGTCCAAGACACACTCATTTTGCATTAATCTAAAAAAAAAATCATTTTTGAAGCTATCCAAGATACACTCAGTTTGAAGTTATCCAATATACTCTCATTTGGAAGTTATCCAAGATACCCTCATTTTGAAGTTATCCAAGATACCCTCATTTTCAAGTTATATAAGATATCCTTATGTTTGCATTTGTCTAAGATACCACGGCCTGAATCATTATCTGCCTATTGTAAATTTGGTCTCGGCCTAAGCAAACATCAATCAATATAGTTGCAACTAACATTGATATACACAATTTATTCGAAAAGCATTACAATAGGATACTACAACTAAACCGACATTTATAAATTGATAAGCTTCTCCTTATTTTTGTCGTATGCGAATTATCCAAGCGCTTAGACAAACATGTTTTCATTTTACCCTTCCCCAAAAATCTAAATATTCGTAAATAAGATTATGTTCCCTACGTTATGAAAACATTTATGTTTTAAATCTGTTAGTTAAACAATCGACCGAAAAATTTAAGTCGTACAGACAGACACATAAATTTCAATTATAGACAGGCACATAATCGTATAAAGTTAGGTAGATGGGCATACTAGGTAGATGGGCATACTAGGTAGATAGGCAAACTAGGTAGATGGGAATACTAGGTAGATGGGCATACTAGGTAGATGGGCATACTAGGTAGATGGGCAAACTAGGTAGATGCGAATACTAGGTAGATGGGTATACTAGGTAGATGGGCAAACTAGGTAGATGGGCATACTAGGTAGATGGGCATAGTCGGTAGATGGGTATACTAGGTAGATGGGAATACTAGGTAGATGGGCATACTCGGTAGATGGGCATACTAGGTAGATGGGCATACTCGGTAGATTGGCATATTAGGTAGATGTACATACTAGGTAGATGGGCATGATTGACAATAAGACAATTATTTACCAGAGTGCAATATATGATGTTCAACTTTAGAACTTTTCTTTTCCGGAAATTTATTGATTCATAAGTTGGTATTTTCCTCAAGTTCAGGGACAAATATTTCATGCACATTTATTGACAGTTTGTTCTCGATTTTGAATATCGGTTAAATATATTTCGCCTATCTTCAGGACAAAATAAATCTAAACAATACATCCATCATATTAATTCTTAAAAAAGAGGTTCGACTGAGATGAAGGGGGAGGGGGCTAAGACTGTAACTGGGAAATGAGATATGTTCTATAAAGATGATGAAATTTATTACACACTGAACTGAAGTCATGTAAAAAAAAAAAATCCAATAAGATAAAAAAAAAGTTTCCCATTATTTTATGAAATATGTTGTTATAATATTTCGTTATTTACATATGAAATAACTGTGATACAAATTATAACTTTTTATACGCCCGTCAAAATTTTGACGGGACGTATTATGGTATACAAACGTCCGGTGTTCGTCCGTCCGTCTGTCCGTCTGTCCGGCGTAAACATGTCGCACCGTAACTTGAGAACGACTTATCCAAATTTCATGAAACTTAACATAGTTGTTTCTTATGATGGTCAAATGATCTGTATACTTTTTGGTGAAAATAAGATTAAAACAGGGGTGGTTTTTGTTCACATGTCGCACCGTATCTCAAAAACGATTCTTGATTATTGCTTAAAACTTTAAACACTTCTTAGTTATATTAATCTTAATATCTGTATACTTTTTGGTGATGATTCAAAATTTTGTTTTTGAGTTATTGAGTATTTTGTAAAAAAGGGGGAGGGTTTTTACATGTCGCACCATATCTCAAAAACGATTTATGATTATTGCTTAAAACTTTACACATGTCTTTGTTATATTAATCTTAAGATCTGTATAATTTTTGGTGATGATTCAAAATTTCATTTTTGAGTTATTGAGTATTTTGTAAAAAAGGGGGAGGGTTTTTACATGTCGCACCATATCTCAAAATAAATTTATGATTATTGCTTAAAACTTTACACACTTCTTTGTAATATTAACTTAAAATCTGTATTCTTTTTGGTGATGATTCAAAACTTTATTTTGGAGTTATTGAGTATTTTGTTACACAGGGGAGGGTTTTTTTACATGTCGCGCTGTATCTCAAAAATAATATGTGATTATTGCTTAATACTTTACACACTTCTTTGTTATATTAATCTAAAGATCTGTATACTTTTTGGTTTTGATTCAAAATTTTCTTTTAGTGATATCTAGTTTTTTGTAAAAAAAAAACAGGGTTGGGGGTTTCACATTTCCCGCTGTGTCTCAAAAACAATATATGGTTATTGCTTAAAACTTTCTCAGAAACTATTTATGATTATTGCATAAAACTTCCACACAAGACGTCGGGCGTATCATGCGCTCATGGCGCAGCTGTTTAGTAAGTGGTGTTATAGGAAATCAATTATACATGGTATAGAAATCGTTTTAGCTTTTTGATACATGCGTTCTGAATTTTTCACCATAGTTTTTAGATTGATTTGTTCCCTTAACATCCACTAACAAATACTATTTCATGCATATTGAGGTCAATAAAAAAATATCACTAATTATAAAAGATAGGTTATGCTAGGCGGGTTCGACTAAGAATGTGTAAATAAAATGAGTTTATACAATTAAGACTATAACAAATATTGTTTGCCAATTCTCCGCCCTCTTGTAAGGCAAAATTTAATTGATAAAATTGATAAAAAAAACTGGACAAATAATATAAATACTTTTAAGACAAACATAAATGGTCTTTTTAACTGAATGTTGAGGCTGACTACAACTTAAGAAAAAATGAAGTGGAAAGGAGTACTGTTTGTTTTTGGTTAGTATTACTTCATTTATATACTTTTGAAAATGAAGTGTTGCATAAGGTTAATATCGCTTTCTATCTAACTAACAGTATATATATATGATATAACTCCTGGTCGCGTTTTATCAAAATAGATGTAAGAAGATATGGTATGAGACAACTCACCATTAAAGTCTCAATTTGCAAAACGCTTATTTTGTAATATTTTGAGATGATACGACAAGTACTTCCTATCTCAAATTTCAATTGATGGTTATAATCAATTCTACATCATCTACTTAAAGGTATGTAACATTCGGTTTTTTTTCTATTGTCGCGTCAGTTCTGCTATTTTAGATATCGCCGCCATATAATCATAATATATTCCCCATCTCTATTCTCAATTTTATGTTTGTACTGATGTGGCCTTAAGCAATCAATCAATATATTTAACATTAAGGATATCAATCATTTTATATCAATCATGTTTTATTAATTGTGTCGGCAATTGAATATAACATTTTTAAATCTATGAACAAAATATGCTTCACGACAGATGTTATATCGGTTGGCAATTTAATCCAGTATAGAACTCCCTTTACGGCTAAAACGGAACCACTTTTACTAGAACTCTAGTCCAAATCTTTATGACGTCTTGCAAGGCTATTTAGACAACAGCCGAAGGCCACCAATGGGTATTCAAAGCAGCGAGAAAGTCCTTAAACTTATACTTTAATTCTGTACTACCCATACCTGCACTTCGGGACTCCCTCAAAATTCAAGCCTGTCGCTTTTTATTTTAGTTTATTTTGGTAACATTCACAAGTTATGTCTCAATGATATGAAACATAGAAATCATAATTCGGAACCAGTTTGTAAACAAAACAAAATATATACAAAAGAGGTGTGGTTTGTGAAACAGTTGTATTTACAAAGTGCAACCTACTAAAACATGTGTTCTATTTTTTATTATTTCGGGGCCTTTTTTAGTCGTTTATATGGTACAGGGTTTTCTCATTGTTGAAGACAGAACAGGTGCCTATATTTGTTTACATTCACTTCATTTGAATGAATAATATTTTTCTCACTGTCAGTCATATCATATCGCCTTATTTTTACAGCGAATGACCGTGAGCGCATTCCGGTGTATAATTGTTACCACAGATATTTCTACTCACGGGACTTGCGTTTTTGATTCATAACCGAACGTATTTCGTATAATTACACAGATTGTATCGAGTGCAAAATAACGTTCCTTTTTGGATCGTTAATTTTATCAATAAATATGCATGAAAATAATTTTTAAGAACATAGATAAATGATATGAAAATGTTTTGTCGTGAGATATATATATAGAGAGAGAATAATACACGGCAAAATCTGTATCGCATGCTGTATCACCACGAGAAACCAATATCATTCTGGAGGGTCGAAGATACGGATTTTGCCATGTATTATTCTGTTTAACATACTTTTTAAAAGAATCAGATTCGTTGGATTCCATTTTCTTTTAAATCGTCCGCAAAATGAAAGCAAGAATAGAACATTATGATCTTCCTGTATTTTTCCAGCTGACTTTTTTTTTGTAGACTTTCTTTATTGCTTAATATTCACATCGTAATGCCCCCTATACCTTTATTACATTCTTAATATACGTTTAAGACCATGAATTAAAATGCATCCACTAACGATACTGTGCTTTCAACTAAAATTAATTTTAAACAAAACCTAAGTAACAACATGACTGATTTATATCAAATGAATATCATGAGATATAGAAATGTTTAAAAGTTTTATTGTTTATTTGGAGATGACATTATTCATGATCATCTTAATTCTATGACGAGGTGAACACCAAGAAAAAAATTTCTTGAAAAATTGGCTATCTATTCTAACCAAATTAAAATCATAAACATTTTCATTCGTTTTTAACCATCAGGTAATGAAAATAAACCTCATGAAAATTATGACCAAATACATAGAGAATAATACATGGCAAAATCCGTATCATATGCCGTATCATCCCGAGATACCAATATCAGCCCTAGGTTTAGGGTGATACGGCATGTGATACGGATTTTGCCATGTTTTATACGCTTTATCATATATTTCAACAGGAGAGCATAATATATATGAACAGCTTTTCTGATCCTGGGTTATCTTACAATTTGCGTGCTGTTGTTTTAAAAATATTTCGTTTATTGTATTGTGATGTGTGTTTTGTCTTTTTTATAGTTGCATTTCGTGTGCCAAAAAAAATGAAAACTTGACGTTCGTGACGTCACATGCCAAACAATGACGTCATTTAATATGCGTCATGCCCGGAATGACCGTTGATATCGGACCAAATTTAAGCCACTACTAAATATATAATAAATATGAATATACAATAATACAGATCAAACGTTGACGTCATTCGATTTCTGACGTCACGCTATATATGCAATACGGGTTTTGCTATGCCATACGGGTTTAGCTATGCGATACGGGGTATGATACAGGGTAGGTGATACAGACTGAAAAAAAGATATAAAACATTGCTGTACTAAATATGTGATAAATATCAATAACAAATGAAAAATACCGAAAATGTTCAAAGAACAATTGAAGGTCTTTCCACCCATAAAGATCAATTTTGATATTGAACTATGAAAATTCAGTTTGAAATATCATATCCAGCGTCTAATGATAGCTTATTGTACACTGATTCCAAAAGTATATGGTTTCTATACATTTATTTCTAAATATGGGTGATAAATTAATACTTCTGGTTTGAAGTATGTCACTTCCGGTTTTATTTGATAGTTTACTTGATACTAATTCCAAAAATATATATTGTTCAATATACTTTTTCATTAAAAATGTAAAAAAAATAACTAGTTCCGGTTTATACAAGGTCACTTCCGGTTGGCTTTTCCATGGTCAACTGACTTACAACGTAATGCAATAAGTCCCATGGCTTCTATCATGTATTAATATGAGGTAAAAGCAAAGGTCAAAATCTAGAACGTCAATTTTACATATGACCTTGAGTTCAATTTCAAGGTCATTAACCAAGGGCTTCAACTCAAAAGACCATAGGTCTGAATTATATATGGCGAATGAGTTATATCCCTATATGCCTAATTTTTAATATAAGAGAGGAGAAAGCTCCAATTTAATGTTACCGTACCCTTTCATCCAAATTTCATGTGTTAGGACATGTCGCAACTTAAAATTTAGTAAAAATATGTTGTCGATTTCTTATACGGTTTTAGAAAAGAATTGAAAATAAGCCAAAATCAAAATTTATAATATGACCTAGACCTCTGTCTTTAGCTTAATTTTCTTATTTTTAAATCAAGAACCTCAAATCAAAAGATCCTAGATCTCTATCACTTATAGTTTACAAGATGGAAATGCATATTACTTATATCACATGCATAAGGGGAAATAACTCTCATATGAAGTGTTCATATCGCTTCGGTCAAAATGGAACAAATCATGCAAAGGATATACCGAGCAACTTGATAAAAAAATTGTAACTTTCTTTTGCAATTACGAAGGAGATTCAAAATTGTTCGGGGAGATAACTCTTACAAAGAAAATTGTTTGGCTTAGAATAGGTGAAAATAAAAAGCGCATAATTTTTATTATACTACAATGAGGGGGGGCTAGAGGGGGTCTCATCCCGATTTCCCGGTTTTAATATCAGAAAATCCCGAAATCCCGGACATATTTTGTTAAAAATCCCGATCCCGATAAACAAGAAATCACCATTTATTTATTAAAGAGGTCCTCCACTATTTTAGGTAACGAATAGACACATCTGACACATCTTTTAAAGGAGGCCGTCCTGGTAAACTTTGAAAATTAAACCCTCTGAGTAATGTTGTTCTTAATTATTTGCTTTCCTGAATTTCTGCATTTTGAACAATATATTCAGTACGTACATTTTAAACACGTCAAGTTGGGGTATTTGTTTTCTTCAAAATTGTAGAATGTCATAAATATTTTTATATGATATTCGATTATAGAGAAGACTGTGTCTATGAAATTATCTGTGTAGTAAGGCCAAGAAAAAATACAGGTGTTTCAGGTAACATCCCCTAAAAAATTAGGATAGGTAGGAAAGCAAAATTAATTTTTTTTCAAACGTTTTTGACTGGTTCATATGGAGAAAAAAATCTGACTTTATAAGTGCTTGTCCACATAACATCCAAAAAACTTTAGTTGTAGAGTTAGATTATAGGTACTTAAAATTGGGGTAGATATATTTAAGGGTACCGGAAACACATGTGTTTTCTTTTAGGTCTTACATAATCTTACTCTTATTGAAAATATCCAAAGCAAGTCTAACTTTTGGGAAGGGTTGTAAAGAGGCGTTATGTTCACGGACAAACGCGAAATAAAATTCAAATTTCACGATGAACGAAAAATAAAAAAATTGCTTGCACGTTGCCGTTTTTACCAATTTCACAGTGAAGCACGAACTGTTTTCACGGGAGGTTGAAATTAAAAATGGCAAAACATGTTGCACGAAAAAAAACCTTTACCACCCTCTTTGGGTATACTGATCCTCTAAATCAGAGCGACACTAATACCAAGGAGATTAGACATTTATCATGAATTTTGGTTAGCATTTCATTCACGTACAGTGGATATAAAATATATGGCACTGGCTACGGTTACTTTAAAACAAGAATGTGTCCAAAGTACACGGATGCCCCACTTGCATTATCATTTACCATTTTCAATGGACCGTGAAATTGGGTAAAAAATCTAATTTGGCCTTAAAGGTAAAAAGATCAACCAATAGGGAACATATGTACTAAGTTTCAAGTTGATTGGACTTGAACTTCATTAAAAACTACCTTGACCAAAAACTTTAACCTGAAACTCGCACTTTCATTTTCTATGATCAGTGGACCATGAAAATGGGGTCAAAAGTCTAATTTCGTTTTAAAATAAGAAAGATCATATCATAAGGAACATGTGTACTAAGTTTCAAGTTGATTGGACTTCAGCTTCATCAAAAACTACCTTGACCAAAAACTTTAACCGGAAGCGGGACAGATGGACGAACGAACGGACGGATGGACGGATGAACGGACGCACAGACCAGAAAACATAATGCCCCTCTACTATCGTAGGTGGGGCATAAACACGAGCAGAAAATAACAATAAGATCTGGATCTACTCTGTTTCTAGATGCGATTCGGATTGAAGTATTATGAAAATGGCACTTTTATCTGTCCAAGGTACAGTTTTTTGTCAATCCCGTTATATTTCAACATAAAAATCCCGATTTCCCATGGCTAAAAACGTGGGTTTCCCGTATCCCGATGTTTTTCTATCCCGAATTCCCGATCTTTAAAAAAAGCAATCCCAATTTCCCGTTGCTAAAATCGGTCAATCCCGGCGTCCCGAAAATGGTCTCGCCCCCCCCTCTACAATGTATATAAGAAGTACATTAGAGGCATATTTCGAAACAAAAATTTTACGCGAGAACAGAATTTGGCAGAAGAAGACAAAAATAATAATAATCAAACCAAATACTATAGGTCTTTCTACAGAAAAGTGGAAAGACCTAAAAAAAGATATCAACAAACCAGAGTATACTGATAACAAATGATTATATCACTACAAAATAATAGTTATTACGATGAGGTTGAATTCGCTGTCATGTATTTATAATTCACATACGAACTTGTATCAGAAATAAAATATACCTATGTACCTTAATACCCCAGTTCCACTAGGCCACGATCGCACTACGATCTGTGAAAAAAAATGCAAATTTTGATGATCGTAGTGCGATCGTGTAGATCGCAGTAAGGTCGTATCACGGTCGTGGTGAGGTCTTCAAGATCGTGAAGAGCGTGGCCAACTTTGAACATGTTCAAAACAATCGTGGTGCGGTCGTGGCGAAATCAGGTCGTAGAAGAAGCGTAGTGAGAGCGCACTAAGATCGTAGTAAGATCGCAAAGGTCGCTGTACAATCGTAGCGAGAGCGTAGCGAAAGCGTGATTCTATTCGGAGAGACTGCGCTACGATCGCACAGCGACGTTATCACGACCTCACTACGACCATCACGTTCTCATTGCGACCCAACTACGCATCCAATACGACTATACCACGCTGTTCACGACCATAGTACGATTCTAGCACGCCCTTGACGTCCTCATCACGCTCTTCTTACGACCTGACTACGTTCACACTACGACCATCATTCTCATTGTCATTTTCACATAAAATATATAAAAAAGCTCCCTAGATTTTGTTTGTAAATATCCATTTGCTCTAACGGCTCAACCATGCTTCTCGTTTTTATATAGATTAGACCGTTGGTTTTCCCGTTTAAATGGTTTAACACTAGTAATATTTTGGGTCCTTTATAGCGTGCTGATTGATGTGAGCCAAGGCTCCGTGTTAAAGGCCGTACCTTGGCCTATAATGGTTTACTTTTATAAATTGTTACTTGGATGGAGAGTTGTCGTCTCATTGGCACTATTGATACATCTATGTCATCTCTGCTATCGTTCACTAAAATATCGTCATTGAGCTTTATGGACCAGCAATAGGTTGTAATTTAGGTTGGATTGGTCGGTCCGACATCTGTGCTTGATCAGGATTCGTTACTTTGCTCCCTCTGCCTTTACATCAACTCCTACCACCATGCCCACGTGTTCTGGTAGATGTTGGTGGCATGACTGTATTTTTTCCGAGAAATCTACGATTTAATCAGAAATAGAAGGAATTGAAATGTACTGATATGGAACACGATGTTGACGTTATTGCTGAGAACGTAGTAAGATCGCGCTATGAACGTAGTATAATCGTGGTAAGAACGTGTTATAATCGCAGTAAGATCGTGTTGCAATCGGATAACTCGTGGTATGGTCGTAGTGAGAACGTGAAGAGCGTAGAAAGATCTTGATAAGCGTAGTGAGGTCGCAGAATAAGCGCGATGAGAACGTGGTATAATCGTAGCGGGATCTTTGAAGAAGCGTAGAGAGGACGTAGTAGCATCGTGAAAGCAAGAAAAAATTACATTTTCATGCCGCTCATACTGCCACCTCGTCACGATCTAAATTTATTTTAGATCGCGGTGAGCGTGGTGCGATCGTGGTCTAGTGGGACTGGGGCTTAACATCACTTTCAGGTATAGAGATGTGATTTTCTTGTGACCATCCACAAGAACTTGTGGTCATTCGAAGTTCAGTACATCAGTACTTTGATTATAATGATAAAGTCTTCACCATGATTGAATTTAAATCCACAGAACTAATAGCTAGGTTATACAAAGTGGGTCAACTGGGAATATGTACTAGAAATAGCTAACTATGTGGTATGTGCTTAGCTTATTGTTAAATTTCCTAACTCATTTGGTATTCATGAGCTTGTAACTGTACCGCAGACTTTGTTAAAAGTCACAACTGCTAAGTAGAAAGTTGATAATCCAGGGTTGTCAATCCGTCAGATGAAGGTACGGAATCAGTCGAGTTGTGACGAATGCCAGGGTTATGTCAAAGAATGTATCGTTCTTTTTCTTAAAAAGAATTAAATAAACGGATAAAACATAATGGTCTAGAAGTATAGATTCTAGGGACCGACGTTTTTAATCATATCAATTACGTGCGATCGTGTTCATTTTATGTGGCATGGTATATTTGAAACCTTTACTGTTTAATCCAGTTTTTTGGTATTATGTATTCGGTATTTATACATCCCGCTATCGTGTTATTGTTTGATGGTCATTTTCTGTATTCTTGTCTGTCGTTTTTGCGTTTGTGCTTTGTCCATACAGTGCATGTATGAATTTGTCTTTGCTTTGTTGATGAAGTTGTTTGTTTTTATGATTATTGAATTAAAACAGAATGTTTACATTCATTATTTGTCCTTTCAAATTTTTGTAATACATTATCAGAACAAAATTCACTAATTTCTTCTGACAAATAAACACAAGCGTTCTTCAGGTTGAATTTTTTGGGCACATGCTTCTTTGATGAGAATTTACTTTGATTTTTTTCCACTTCGCCTTAGATCCTTTAGGAATATTTAACTGAGGTAATGCATCTTCAGGTAGTTTTGATCTGATAATAGATACAAACAAGTCTTGGTTCACATCCTGTTTCAAAACTTCCAGACTTCGAATAGTCTGATCGATTTATAGAAAAATCTCTCAAACAAAAAATTTTGTTTGGTGGCGTTGGAAGATTTATTTATTGGTTATACAGAATATCAATCTTGTGTGTTTCGAAATTTTTCCTCTAATATGAGTAAAGAATAATTATCACTAGATAAAGTTAAACCTGACACAGCACGTTTAGCTTCTCCTTGTAGCTTGCTCCAAAGACAATTGAATTATTATCTGTCTTATCTGTCATTGCTATGTTTTTATTTAGTAAAATGTCTTGTTTGTACTTGTCATATAAGATAACGTTGATGTAGTAAATGAAAAAATACTTGGTTTTTTTTCTCCTCAAAATACATCTACTTAATGTTCTCAGTTTTGTTCTTTGAACGTTACGAACAGCCGTTCTATATAAATAATTCACGTTACGAACGGCTACCTTCGAAGTTACATACGGCGTCTTTTTTTTTAACGTCGTTTAAAACCATTTGACGGAAATTACGAACAGCCGCTTGCACTGCACTAATATTAGAAAAGTAGAATAGAATGATATACAAAATGAATGAAAATTATATATAACTAATATTAATATAATAAATAACATCAAACCAGAGTATACTGAAAACAAATGATTATATCACTACAATATATTTAGTTGTTACGATAAGGTTAAATTCCCTATTATGTAATCATCATTAACACACGACATTGTGTCAGAAAAAAATATATCTTTGTAGTCTTTTGTAGACGAAACGCGCGTCTGTCGTATATATAAAATTAGTCCTGGTATCTATGATGAGTTTATTTGTACCTTAACCTCACTTTCGGGTATATAAATGGGATTTTCTTTTCTGAGAAAAGTGCTTGTGACCATCCACCTGAACTTGCGGTCATCCGATGTTCAGTGCTTTGAAAAGTAAAGTGTTTGTTTTAATGGTTATTGGATTATGACACAATGTTTACATTCATTATTTGTCCTTTCAAATTCTTGAAATACATTATCAGAACAAAATTCACTAATTTCTTCTGACAAATAAACACAAGCGTTCTTCAGGTTGAACTTTTTGGGCACATGCTTCTATGATGAGAATTTACTTTAATATGTTCCACTTCGCCTTAGCTACTTTTGAAATATTTAACTAAAGTAATGCATCTTCGGGTAGTTTTGATCTGATAATAGATACAAACACGTCTTGGTTCACATCACGTTTCCAAACTTCGAATAATCTGTTAAATTTATTAAAAAAAATCTCTCAAACTAGAAATTTTGTTTGATGGCGTTGGAAGATTTATTAATTGGTTATACAGAATATCAATCGTGTGTGTTTCAAAATCTTTCCTCTAATATGGGTAAAGAATGATATCACTAGACAAAGTTAAACCTGACACTGCACGAGCATCACTGAAGAGACATGTATTGTCGAAATGCGCATCTGGTGCAAGAAAATTGGTACCGTTAATTTTATTACTACCACTGGGTCGATGCCTCTGCTGGTGGACTATAAGTCCCAGAGGGTATCACCACCCCAGTAGCCAGTACTTCGGTACTGGCATGAAAATACGGATTTTTAGTGTTATTTAAATTTACTGTTACAAAATGATAGAAATTATTATAAATTAAGGAATGTATCTCCCTCATGCAAAGCTCTGATTCCTTTCACGGATTTGGCTATACTTTTTGGACCTTTTGAATTATAGCTCTTCATCTTTTATATAAGCTTTGGATTTCAAATATTTTGGCCACGAGCATCACTGAAGAGACATGTATTGTCGAAATGCGCATCTGGTGCAAGAAAATTGGTACCGTTAATTTTATTACTACCACTGGGTCGATGCCTCTGCTGGTGGACTATTAGTCCCCGAGGGTATCACCACCCCAGTAGCTAGTACTTCGGTACTGGCATGAAAATACGATTTTTTTGTCTTATTAAAATTTACTGTTACAAAATGATAGAAATTATTATAAATTAAGGAATGTATCTCCCTCATGCAAAGCTCTGATTCCTTTCACGGATTTGGCTATACTTTTTGAACCTTTTGGATTATAGCTCTTCATCTTTTATATAAGCTTTGGATTTCAAATATTTTGGCCACGAGCATCACTGAAGAGACATGAATTGTCGAAATGCGCATCTGGTGCAAAAAAAAATGGTACCTTTATTTTTATTACTACCACTGGGTCGATGCCTCTGCTGGTGGACTATTAGTCCCCGAGGGTATCACCACCCCAGTAGCCAGTACTTCGGTACTGGCATGAAAATACGGATTTTTTTTTGTGTTATTAAAATTTACTGTTTCAAAATGATAGAAATTATTATAAATTAAGGAATGTATCTCCCTCATGCAAAGCTCTGATTCCTTTCACGGATTGGATATACTTTTTGGACCTTTTGGATTATAGCTCTTCATATTTTATATAAGCTTTGGATTTCAAATATTTTGGCCACGAGCATCACTGAAGAGACATGTATTGTCGAAATGCGCATCTGGTGCAAGAAAATTGGTACCGTTAATTTTATTAAGCTTCTTCTTGTAGCTTGCTCCAAAGATAATTGAATTTATCCGTAGGGTCGAGGACCAATACAGCTGACCGGGAATTTATACCAGTGCCAACACGGAAACAGCCAGTTCATAACACTTTGATAAAATAATCCAACTTTTTCAATACAGATTTGTTCTGAATTCTGTATTACATACATCAAATGTGAATATAGGGCCAATACTTCCAATACGGACTGGCAATGGTGTGAATATAGGGCCAATATTTCCAATACGGACTGGCAATGGTGTGAATATAGGGCCAATATTTCTAATAAGGGCTGGCAATGAATCCTGAATTACATGCACAATATATGTTTGCATATAATTCAGGATTCATTGCAAGTCCGTATTGGAAATGTTGGACCGGGCCGAAGAGCAATATAGATCACGTGATTCATATGACCAGGACGAAGTCACCAGTATGACACATGCCGTTTTGGTAGTATTTGGGCTGTTTTAATCGTATTATCTAATAAAGTCATATATGAGACAGTTGCACAAAATTCATATGAAGTACCTAAAAATGTTCATATGTAATACAATCACCGGAGTCAAGGTAACAAAGAAAGGAGAAATTTCTAGTAACAATTAACGGAGCTAAAAAAGATAATTAGTGGAGAATAACAGTCCATAAATTCAAATAATGAAACTTTCGCTATTCGAGACACTGCTGTACCTTAATTTTTGAAATTTTTACCTATTGTTTGGGTTTGCTTTGTTCAAACATTGTTGTCAATATAAAGGAATTTTATGCGACTGTCGTACAGTGATAGATTAATGCTAGCTATACGACCAGGTTTAATCGACCATTTTCTACGTAAGGAAATGTCTGTACAAAGTCAGGAATATGATAGTTGTTTTCCATTTGTTTGTGCATTTGATTTTTTCCATTTGATAAATAACTTTTTTTTAGTAAACATGTTTATTAAGATATGTTAATATAAGTCGTTTATGAGTTAATTAAAATTCAATTATTGTCTTCTTGCAACAGGTATTCTTATCGGGTTATCGGAAGAGAGACGGCAAATAAATGATCTGATGATGTCAAAAGAGGAGCCTAACCCTTTGTACTTTTGGCAACTTAGATCGTCGAAACACGACCTGTCTTACCTCAGTCAACACAGGTAGGCATTATCCCTGTGTTTAGACATTGTACAACTGAATCCCGCCTAAGACACAGGTAGGCATTATCCCTGCGTTTAGACATTGTACAACTGAATCCCGCCTAAGACATAGGTAGGCATTGTCCCTGTGTTTAGACATTGTACAACTGAATCCCGCCTAAGACACCGGTAGGCATTATCCCTATGTTTAGTCATTGTACAACTGAATCCCGCCTAAGACACAGGTAGGCATTATCCCTGTGTTTAGACATTGTACAACTGAATCCCGCCTAAGACACAGGTAGGCATTATCCATGTGTTTAGACATTGTACAACTGAATCCCGCCTAAGACACAGGTAGGCATTATCCATGTGTTTAGACATTGTACAACTGAATCCCGCCTAAGACACAGGTAGGCATTATCCCTGTGTTTAGTCATTGTAAAACTGAATCCCGCCTTATACACAGGTATGCATTATCCCTATGTTTAGTCATTGTACAACTAAATCCCGCCTAAGACATAGGTAGGCATTATCCCTATGTTTAGTCATTGTACAACTGAATCCCGTCTAAGACATAGGTAGGCATTATCCATGTGTTTAGTCATTGTAAAACTGAATCCCGCCTAAGACATAGGTAGGCATTATCCCTGTGTTTAGTCATTGTACAACTGAATCCCGCCTAAGACATAGGTAGGCATTATCCATGTGTTTAGTCATTGTACAACTGAATCCCGTCTAAGACATAGGTAGGCATTATCCATGTGTTTAGTCATTGTACAACTGAATCCCGCCTAAGACACAGGTAGGCATTATCCATGTGTTTAGTCATTGTACAACTGAATCCCGCCTAAGACATAGGTAGGCATTATCCATTTGTTTAGTCATTGTACAACTGAATCCCGCCTAAGACATAGGTAGGCATTATCCATGTGTTTAGTCATTGTACAGCTTAATCCCGCCTAAGACATAGGTAGGCATTATCCATGTGTTTAGTCATTGTACAACTGAATCCCGCCTAAGACATAGGTAGGCATTATCCCTATGTTAAGACATTGTACAACTGAATCCCGTCTAAGACACAGGTAGGCATTATCCCTATGTTTAGACATTGTACAACTGAATCCCGTCTAAGACACAGGTAGGCATTATCCATGTGTTTAGTCATTGTACAACGGAATCCCGCCTAAGACACAGGTAGGCATTATCCATGTGTTTAGTCATTGTACAACTGAATCCCGCCTAAGACATAGGTAGGCATTATCCATGTGTTTAGTCATTGTACAAATGAATCCCGCCTTATTTACAGGTAGGCATTATCCATGTGTTTAGACATGGTACAACTGAATACCCCCTTAGACACAGGTAGGCATTATCCATGTGTTTAGTCATTGTACAACTGAATCCCGCCTAAGACACAGGTAGGCATTATCCATGTGTTTAGTCATTGTACAACTGAATCCCGCCTAAGACATAGGTAGGCATTATCCCTGTGTTTATTCATTGTACAACTGAATCCCGCCTAAGACACAGGTAGGCACTATCCCTATGTTTAATCATTGTACAAATGAATCCCGCCTAAGACACAGGTAGGCATTATCCCTGTGTTTAGACATTGTACAAAAGAATCCCGCCTTATACACAGGTAGGCATTATCCATGTGTTTAGTCATTGTACAAATGAATCCCGCCTAAGACACCGGTAGGCATTGTCCCTGTGTTTAGACATTGTACAACTGAATCCCGCCTAAGACACAGGTAGGCATTATCCATGTGTTTAGACATTGTACAACTGAATCCCGACTAAGACACAGGTAGGCATTATCCATGTGTTTAGTCATTGTACAACTGAATCCCGCCTAAGACATAGGTAGGCATTATCCATGTGTTTAGTCATTGTACAACTGAATCCCGCCTAAGACATAGGTAGGCATTATCCATGTCTTTAGTCATTGTACAAATGAATCCCGCCTAAGACATAGGTAGGCATTATCCATGTGTTTAGTCATTGTACAAATGAATCCCGTCTAAGACACAGGTAGGCATTATCCATGTGTTTAGACATGGTACAACTGAATACCGTCGTAGGTATAAAAAAAACTCTGAGGCAGGTACCTGTGAGGAAAAGAGGAGAAACGATTGTAAAGAACACTGCACACCTCTTATGGTCACCGTAACGAACGAGGCATTATCCATGTGTTTAGTCATTGTACAATGGAATCCCGCCTAAGACACAGGTAGGCATTATCCATGTGTTTAGTCATTGTACAACTGAATCCCGCCTAAGACATAGGTAGGCATTATCCATGTGTTTAGTCATTGTAAAACTGAATCCCGCCTAAGACATAGGTAGGCATTATCCATGTGTTTAGTCATTGTACAACTGAATCCCGTCTAAGACATAGGTAGGCATTATCCATGTGTTTAGTCATTGTACAACTGAATCCCGCCTAAGACATAGGTAGGCATTATCCCTGTGTTTAGTCATTGTACAACTGAATCCCGCCTAAGACATAGGTAGGCATTATCCATGTGTTTAGTCATTGTACAACTGAATCCCGCCTAAGACATAGGTAGGCATTATCCATGTGTTTAGTCATTGTACAACTGAATCCCGTCTAAGACATAGGTAGGCATTATCCATGTGTTTAGTCATTGTACAACTGAATCCCGCCTAAGACATAGGTAGGCATTATCCATGTGTTTAGTCATTGTACAACTGAATCCCGTCTAAGACATAGGTAGGCATTATCCATGTGTTTAGTCATTGTACTAATGAATCCCGTCTAAGACATAGGTAGGCATTATCCATGTGTTTAGTCATTGTACAACTGAATCCCGTCTAAGACATAGGTAGGCATTATCCATGTGTTTAGTCATTGTACAACTGAATCCCGTCTAAGACATAGGTAGGCATTATCCATGTCTTTAGTCATTGTACAAATGAATCCCGTCTAAGACATAGGTAGGCATTATCCATGTGTTTAGTCATTGTACAAATGAATCCCGTCTAAGACACAGGTAGGCATTGTCCCTGTGTTTAGACATTGTACAACTGAATCCCGCCTAAGACACAGGTAGGCATTATCCATGTGTTTAGACATTGTACAACTGAATCCCGACTAAGACACAGGTAGGCATTATCCATGTCTTTAGTCATTGTACAAAAGAATCCCGCCTTATACACAGGTAGGCATTATCCATGTGTTTAGTCATTGTACAAATGAATCCCGCCTAAGACACCGGTAGACATTGTCCCTGTGTTTAGACATTGTACAACTGAATCCCGCCTAAGACACAGGTAGGCATTATCCATGTGTTTAGACATTGTACAACTGAATCCCGACTAAGACACAGGTAGGCATTATCCATGTGTTTAGTCATTGTACAACTGAATCCCGCCTAAGACATAGGTAGGCATTATCCATGTGTTTAGTCATTGTACAACTGAATCCCGCCTAAGACACAGGTAGGCATTATCCATGTGTTTAGTCATTGTAAAACTGAATCCCGCCTAAGACACAGGTAGGCATTATCCATGTGTTTAGTCATTGTACAACTGAATCCCGCCTAAGACATAGGTAGGCATTATCCATGTGTTTAGTCATTGTACAAATGAATCCCGCTTAAGAAATAGGTAGGCATTATCCATGTGTTTAGTCATTGTACAAATGAATCCCGTCTAAGACACAGGTAGGCATTATCCATGTGTTTAGACATGGTACAACTGAATACCGTCGTAGGTATAAAAAAAACTCTGAGGCAGGTACCTGTGAGGAAAAGAGGAAAAACGATTGTAAAGAACACTGCACACCTCTTATGGTCACCGTAACGAACGAGGCATTATCCATGTGTTTAGTCATTGTACAACGGAATCCTGCCTAAGACACAGGTAGGCATTATCCATGTGTTTAGTCATTGTACAAATGAATCCCGCCTTATTTACAGGTAGGCATTATCCATGTGTTTAGACATGGTACAAATGAATCCCGCCTTATTTACAGGCAGGCATTGTCCATGTGTTTAGTCATTGTACAACTGAATCCCGCCTAAGACATAGGTAGGCATTATCCATGTGTTTAGTCATTGTAAAACTGAATCCCGCCTAAGACATAGGTAGGCATTATCCCTGTGTTTAGTCATTGTACAACTGAATCCCGCCTAAGACATAGGTAGGCATTATCCATGTGTTTAGTCATTGTACAACTGAATCCCGTCTAAGACATAAGTAGGCATTATCCATGTGTTTAGTCATTGTACAACTGAATCCCGCCTAAGACATAGGTAGGCATTATCCATGTGTTTAGTCATTGTACAACTGAATCCCGTCTAAGACATAGGTAGGCATTATCCATGTGTTTAGTCATTGTACAAATGAATCCCGTCTAAGACATAGGTAGGCATTATCCATGTGTTTAGTCATTGTACAACTGAATCCCGTCTAAGACATAGGTAGGCATTATCCATGTGTTTAGTCATTGTACAACTGAATCCAGTCTAAGACATAGGTAGGCATTATCCATGTCTTTAGTCATTGTACAAATGAATCCCGTCTAAGACATAGGTAGGCATTATCCATGTGTGTCATTGTACAAATGAATCCCGTCTAAGACACAGGTAGGCATTATCCATGTGTTTAGACATGGTACAACTGAATACCGTCGTAGGTATAAAAAAAACTCTGAGGCAGGAACCTGTGGGGAAAAGAGGAGAAACGATTGTAAAGAACACTGCACACCTCTTATGGTCACCGTAACGAAAGGTTGCAAGATGTGACAATTGTTCCCCGATAGTGACATCTTTTCCTGGTCTTAGATCTTTTGTTGTTATTGTTGTTTTTGGATTTGGTAGGCGGCTTACTTATGTAGTAAAGTCTTAGATCTTGAAAATATCAGGATAGCCGTCTGATCTGTACAGTAACTGGGTGTTTCCAATTCCATATCGTAATATTTTAATCGAACGAAGAATGATGCATGCACAACGCTTCTGGTCTGGTTTCAGAATTCATGTGATTCTACTTTGATTGGATTATCATTAAAAATAGTTTTACGAGTTTTGAACATAGGCGAAAGATACCAAAGGGACATCCAACCTCAAAAGGCGAAAATAAACTGCTAACGTATTGACTATATGGGGGAAAGACCAACAGACAAACAGTAATACACAAATCACAATATAAGGTCCTGTTCCACATGTTTAACATCCAAATACTATATTAACTTTCAAAACTATTTAGACCTTAACTGTATTGTTTAACTTTTTTTGTAGTTATGCCGTATTGTACAACGTTAATGCTCCTCAGCTCTCCTCGATTACAGCAGGAACCGAGGTGCTGGATTTTACCCCAACCAGCAATCAGTATGTCAAAATATCATCTATTCAAGATTATGCTGCCGCAGGCTTTGTTAATGCAATGACTATCGCGGTTAATATATATTTTACTAGTGAAACACAAAACACGCCGTTAATTCAGTTGTTTGACGCTGCAGGACAATTGACCATGAATATACGACTTACAGGGATTGTTCTAAGTGTTGACTATGTAGATAGTAATGGTATTTGGTACAATGGAGAAGTAACTAAACTAAAGCCTGAAGAGTGGTTTCTTGTCGGATTTGCGTTTAATATGAAATGGATTAAAGACGACCAGGCTGACTTATTCATTGTAAACGATAGGGGCAGTACAACTGCTACTGAAATAGGGATGGGTACAGAGATCATTACATTGCCGGCATTTGAATCGATTGTGATCGGTGGAGATGGAAGTACGAATTTCCAGGGTGAGATGAACTGTGTACAGTTTTATAATATTGCAATCATAGGACCAACCAGAGACGGTAGTGTAGAACTATGTGACCAGCAAACAGAAACCCCAGACAATGGTATGTATGTTAGTATAAGATAGCAGAAACCCCAGACAATGGTATGTATGTTAGTATAAGATAACAGAAACCCCAGACAATGGTATGTATGTTAGTATAAGATAACAGAAACCTCAGACAATGGTATGTATGTTAGTATAAGATAACAGAAACCCCAGACAATGGTATGTATGTTAGTATAAGATAGCAGAAACCTCAGACAATGGTATGTATGTTAGTATAACATAACAGAAACCTCAGACAATGGTATGTATGTTAGTATAAGATAACAGAAACCTCAGACAATGGTATGTATGTTAGTATAAGATAGCAGAAACCTCAGACAATGGTATGTATGTTAGTATAACATAACAGAAACCTCAGACAATGGTATGTATGTTAGTATAAGATAACAGAAACCCCAGACAATGGTATGTATGTTAGTATAAGATAGCAGAAACCCCAGACAATGGTATGTATGTTAGTATAAGATAGCAGAAACCTCAGACAATGGTATGTATGTTAGTATAAGATAACAGAAACCTCAGACAATGGTATGTATGTTAGTATAAGATAACAGAAACCTCAGACAATGGTATGTATGTTAGTATAAGATAACAGAAACCTCAGACAATGGTATGTATGTTAGTATAAGATAACAGACACCCCAGACAATGGTATGTATGTTAGTATAAGATAACAGACACCCCAGACAATGGTATGTATGTTAGTATAAGATAGCAGAAACCTCAGACAATGGTATGTATGTTAGTATAAGATAACAGAAACCTCAGACAATGGTATGTATGTTAGTATAAGATAACAGAAACCCCAGACAATGGTATGTATGTTAGTATAAGATAACAGAAACCCCAGACAATGGTATGTATGTTAGTATAAGATAATAGAAACCCCAGACAATGGTATGTATGTTAGTATAAGATAACAGAAACCCCAGACAATGGTATGTATGTTAGTATAAGATAACAGAAACCCCAGACAATGGTATGTATGTTAGTATAAGATAGCAGAAACCCCAGACAATGGTATGTATGTTAGTATAAGATAACAGAAACCTCAGACAATGGTATGTATGTTAGTATAAGATAACAGAAACCTCAGACAATGGTATGTATGTTAGTATAAGATAACAGAAACCTCAGACAATGGTATGTATGTTAGTATAAGATAGCAGACAACCCAGACAATGGTATGTATGTTAGTATAAGATAACAGAAACCTCAGACAATGGTATGTATGTTAGTATAAGATAGCAGAAACCTCAGACAATGGTATGTATGTTAGTATAAGATAACAGAAACCTCAGACAATGGTAGGTATGTTAGTATTAGATAACAGAAACCTCAGACAATGGTAGGTATGTTAGTATAAGATAACAGAAACCTCAGACAATGGTATGTATGTTAGTATAAGATAACAGAAACCTCAGACAATGGTATGTATGTTAGTATAAGATAGCAGAAACCTCAGACAATGGTATGTATGTTAGTATAAGATAACAGAAACCCCAGACAATGGTATGTATGTTAGTATAAGATAGCAGAAACCCCAGACAATGGTATGTATGTTAGTATAAGATAACAGAAACATCAGACAATGGTATGTATGTTAGTATAAGATAACAGAAACATCAGACAATGGTATGTATGTTAGTATAAGATAGCAGAAACCTCAGACAATGGTGTGTATGTTAGTATAAGATAACAGAAACCCCAGACAATGTTAGTATAAGATAACAGAAACCTCAGACAATGGTATGTATGTTAGTATAAGATAGCAGAAACCCCAGACAATGGTATGTATGTTAGTATAAGATAACAGAAACCTCAGACAATGGTATGTATGTTAGTATAAGATAGCAGAAACCTCAGACAATGGTATGTATGTTAGTATAAGATAGCAGAAACCCCAGACAATGGTATGTATGTTAGTATAAGATAACAGAAACCTCAGACAATGGTATGTATGTTAGTATAAGATAACAGAAACCTCAGACAATGGTATGTATGTTAGTATAAGATAACAGAAACCCCAGACAATGGTATGTATGTTAGTATAAGATAACAGTAACCTCAGACAATGGTATGTATGTTAATATAAGATTGCAGAAACCTCAGACAATGGTATGTATGTTAGTATAAGATAACAGAAACCTCAGACAATGGTATGTATGTTAGTATAAGATAACAGAAACCTCAGACAATGGTATGTTTGTTAGTATAAGATAACAGAAACCTCAGACAATGGTATGTATGTTAGTATAAGATAACAGAAACCCCAGACAATGGTATGTATGTTAGTATAAGATAACAGAAACCTCAGACAATGGTATGTATGTTAGTATAAGAAAACAGAAACCCCAGACAATGGTATGTATGTTAGTATAAGATAGCAGAAACCCCAGACAATGGTATGTATGTTTGTATAAGATAACAGAAACCTCAGACAATGGTATGTATGTTAGTATAAGATAACAGAAACCCCAGACAATGGTATGTATGTTAGTATAAGATAACAGAAACCTCAGACAATGGTATGTATGTTAGTATAAGATAACAACGGACCTAGGGCGAACATGTCATTAGGGCGAACGGTCCCGATACCAGTTTTATTTCACCCCGTCTACGGGGCGCCGAATGGGACTCTTGTGGTTTTGTACAAAATTCAATTGTGTCATAACAAAATCATTTTTGTCTTACAAAACTATGTGCTACAGACTTGTTTTATGAGAACTTCAATTTTGTGATGACAAAATTCATTTGTGTAGACAAAATTCATTTTTGTCATGACAAAATTCATTTTTGTAGACAAAATTCATATTTGTCATGACAAAAGTCAATTTTGTCTAAAAGGTATGCAAATATACAAATATAATCATATTTGCATACAAAATTGACTTTTGTTACCTGATATTGAAATTAAATCACAAAAGTCAATTGTGTGAGATAAGATTGAATTTTGTGAGACAAAATTAACTTTGGTGAGACAAAATTAACTTTGGTGAGACAAAATTAACTTTTGTGAGACAAAATTAACTTTGGTGAGACAAAATTAACTTTTGTGAGACAAAATTCAATTTTGTCAATTTTGTTGAGACAAAAGTCAATTTTGTTAATTTTGTTGAGACAAAAGTCAATTTTGTCAATTTTTTTGAGACAAAAATCAATTTTGTCAATTTTGTTGAGACAAAAGTCAATTTTGTCAATTTTGTTAAGAAAAAATCAATTTTGTCAATTTTGTCAATTTTGTTGAGACAAAAGTCAATTTTGTGACGACAAAATTCATTTTTGTGACGACAAAATTCAATTTTGTAACAAAAAAATTGACTTTTATGAGACAAAATTGACTTTCGTGAGACAAAAATCAATTTTGTTGAGACAAAATTCAATTTTGTTGAGACAAAATTCAATTTTGTCAATTTTGTTGAGACAAAAGTCAATTTTGTCAATTTTGTTGAGACAAAAGTTAATTTTGTTGAGACAAAAGTCAATTTTGTCAATTTTGTCTCACATTGGTCAATTTTGTCTCACAAAAGTCAATTTTGTGAAACAAAAGTCGATTTTGTATGCAAATTAGGTCACAGAATCCCAACTAAACTAATTTGAAAACAAAATTGACTTTTGTCGCCCAATTTTCAAATTAGGTAACAAAACTCAAGTCTGTGTAACAAAAATGAATTTTGTCATGACAAAAGTGACTTTTGTCCGCTGATAGCTAATTTTGTATGACAAAATTTTAAATTTGTAGTATGATACAAATTTTGTTAAACTGAACTCATTTTTGTTGAACAAAAGTCACTTTTGTCCGTACAAAATTGAATTTCGAGTACAAAACCACAAGAGTCCCATTCGGCGCCCCGTACCGTCAATGTCCATTATTCAAGTTGGTTTATAATGCAGATTAGTTGTGTATTAAATACAAAACAAAAAAGTTTCCTGTAATAATCCTGTGTTTGGTAGAGTTGTTGATATTTTACAAATATTGAATCCTGGTGCAGTCCATTCGACAAATTGAATCGATGCATTATTTTAGTCACAGCTATAGACCCAACCTTTATGGTCACTTAAAAAGATGAGATTCCACCATAACCAAGTATTAGGAAGCTACCATTTGATTTTTAGGGGAGGGGGACTAGGATAAAATTTGAAAAAGGCAAGACAAGTGTCTTGATTAAAAACTTCAGAATAGTGAAAAAAAAGGAAGGATGAAAATCTATAAAAAAAAAAGAGAGTAGGATATGAACAAATGAAAAAATCCAAGATCATGAGAATGGATTTGTAAAAAATAATAAGGCAAGTCAGAGATTACAAATAAAAAAATGCAGGGCATTATAATTCATACTTCTCCTAAAAGAAATCAAATTCTTGTCCAAAAGAGAGGGGGTTGCTATGCTGAAAAATTCTAAAGATAAGCGGTTCAACATTAAAAAAAATTGGCCAGCATAACCACTCGAAAAACACATTTCTCATGATCACTTAAAGGTTGATTGTTTAAAGTTTGTGAATTTGAAGAGAGAGAGAGCATGTGCAAAAGAAGGTGGGCAGTTCCCCTTATCCTAAAGGAACATCTTCTTCATACAAAGAGATAGAATATAAATGTCTGTGAGTTTTTACCTTGATAATAGCTGACAATCCATATGTCACAATGACAGATGCATGAGTCAACTGCAGATGTAGTCCTCACTTTTTACAACCAGACAGACTCTCTGCAAGAACACCAAGTTCCACTATGCGTCTGCCCATAGACCATGAAGTTTGTGTCGAAGTTGAAAACAACTGCTCTGCGACGTTTATGGGGGGGGGTGGAGGGGGGGTGGGGGTTGACATCATTCGCGGATGCATAGGAATGGTCCTTCAAAACGGAAAGAACTTTGTCATCTGTTGCACGTTTTTCACTTCTCCGATCTACTAGACCCTGCAAAACCTTCCGTAACCGCTCCGTCTGCTTTTTACTCTTAAAACCTTTCACTTTGCGTACCATAATTAATGTAGGTGGCACGGTAGTATTTGCATCCCAGAATTTAGGTTGCTCTTTTGTGTACCCTACTTAGGTTATTGTATCTAAACAGTGCGATTGGACAAAATATACAGTATCAACTGAACTTACTTTCCCAAACTGAGGGATGAATCAGGTGTAGAAAAATATGAAATAATTTTACATACAGATGAAAATGATTTTTTGAGAATTTTTTGAAATTTTGTATTCACTGCACCATAAAAGACCTAAAAGTACTAGTGGCCTTAGGTTTTTAAAATAGCAAAAAAAGTAAACGGTCATGATACATATTCAATTCATTTGTGAATAGTAAAATGAAAGTACTTCAGTTAACAGTGAATGTAGAATTTTTTGCAGTGTTAGAAAGTGGTGAAAATTCTAAAAAGGCTATCATTATCCCTTATGGGCCAGGAAATACTACCGTGCCACCTGTAAACAATATCTACCGGCAGACGATTGTTTACATTGCCGACTCACATCCGGTACTTTGAGTAAGTCGTTCTATTTTTATACAACCATTTCTATTTACCTTTTATTAATTTATTTTTGACTAAATGAAAATATGGAAACAATATCTCTCCCGCATGCAAAGCTCTGATTCCTTTCACGGATTTGGCTATACTTTTTGGATCTTTTGGATTATAGCTCTTCATCTTTTATATATACTTTGGATTGCAAATATTTTGGCCACGAGCATCACTGAAGAGACATGTATTGTCGAAATGCGCATCTGGTGCAAGAAAAATTGGTACCGTTAATTTTATTAATGTACATTTAAACGATAATATTTATCTTCTGCGAAATATGACTTTTTCAGCCATTTTGCGACATCGAAGTCAATCGCGAGTTATCTCCCGTTGACCACTTCCAAATTACGTTAAAATCGTCAGAAGAGTACATCTTTAATAGAGATTACCAACAGCAAATACATTTCAAGACTTCGGACTCTATGTGTCATACTGGTTCAGTCAGCACTAGATCACCTGACCATGTATAAATTTCTGCAGTTCCAATATTTCCAACAAATGCGTTCATAGACATAAGAAAATATGGTTAGAGTTCCAATGAGACAACTCTCCATTCAAGTCACAATTTATAAATTAAAGTAAACACTTATACTTGTACTCAAAGTACAGTCTTCAACACGGAGCATTGGCTCACACCTATCAGCAAGCTATAAAGGGCCTCAAAAATTTCTAGTGTAAAACCATTTGAACGGGAAAACCAACGATTTAATCTATATAAAAAACGAGAAACGAGAAACACCAATGAAACACATCACAAAGAACTAGGTTTGAACATCAGATTGCATTTCTTTGCTATCCCCACTAGAAAACATTGGTACCTTTAAATTAACAACGGCAGCGCTCCAATCGTAGCATTACACCCTATGCAAAAATCCTCTAATGACTTATCTTTATAATCGGTTCTCAAAATGTATTATCAACAATACATTATACCGATAATAATGTAACATGACTTCCATATTCAATGCAATGTGCTTCGTGTATTTTTTCCAGGTGATTTCTCAATAGATTCATTTAACTTACCAATTCTAACCACCGAAGGAGCAACAACAACAGAAGAAATAACGACAGAAGAAATAACGACAGAAGCAAGTACCATCGCAGAAACAACATCAAAAACAATAACTACAGAAGCAGCAAGTACCGTCGTTGAAACAACAGAAACCGCAAATACCGTCGTTGAAACAAGAACGGAAGCAAAAACTACAGAAGCAGCAAATATCGTCGCAGAAACAACATCAGAAGCAATAACTACAAAAGCAGCAAATACCGTCGCAGAAACAACAGAAGCCGCAAATACCGTCGTTGAAACAAGAACGGAAGCAAAAACTACAGAAGCAGCAAATATCGTCGCAGAAACAACATCAGAAGCAATAACTACAAAAGCAGCAAATACCGTCGCAGAAACAACAGAAGCCGCGACTACCGTCGCAGAAACAACATCTTTTATACCGCGTAAGTGCTTTTTTATAACTTTAAATACTTAGTTATGTTTAGGTTATTCTACAATTTTATACCATTTCGATCGTTTAATTGAAATGCAGTGGATCTGAATATAAACATTTCAATCTGGATCGTGATTTGTTTTTCTTCTTTTTGAGCACTCTTGTTTATAAATACCTTTTTTTATTGTGGTATGCATATTTCATATTTTTGGTTCTGTACATGCTAGAAAAAAGTCTAAACCATCAGTGCTCACAAATCGCCTCAAAATAGGAACGTCTTATTAAGTGTATTTATTCTAAAATCTTATATATATCAAAAAGAAAATGTATTAATGATCAAATAAGAATTGTAACATATTCATATTTTGTCCAAAATACTACATACATTTACGTCATTCTTTCTATGGTCGCTCCCATAAATACACATAGAACTTTAAAATACCAGTCTTATAATTTAGAACCCCAGCGCAATTGCTCTTCGTTGGACTCATCACGGGCGCTCGTTTCAAAACAGTTCAAATGCAAATCAATAACGAGGTTTAAAAGCATTAAAAATGAAGTTCTCAAAAGTTGTCTGTCAAATTTGGCTGATACCATCTCGGCCTTTGGAAGTTAAACATTAGTATTTTCTCAAAATCTTCAAGTAAACGTTTAATAAAGTCTTAATTTACAAGAAATTACCGTAACATATTGAACGTATTTTCGTCATGGGTAACTCTTACAAGACGCTTATCTATTTTTAGACAGAGGACACACTCCGGTCACCGAAAGCTGTTCGTATCTACGAAAACAAGGGAATGATGTCAGTTTATTATATCCACTTGAAACTATAACTGTGACGTCACTTGAAAGGTGTGTATCAGCTTGCATGCGGGATGTTAGATGCAGTGTCGTCAGTACAACGACAAATCTGAATGGTGAAATCACGTGTAGAATCAGTGACATATCGGATACCACATTTATGCTTAATTCTGTTGTTTATCTTGTAGAGTGATAGAACAATCATTTAAACTTTTATGGCAGGTATCTATGTTGAGTTTATTTGTAACAATCCAGTATTTGTATTTTAAAATAAAAATAAAATAAAAATGTTGATTTGATTTTATTTGGTATTCAAATGTTGACCTACAAAACTACTTGGTTGTCTTTGCTAACCTTAACCCCTGAGGGATATTATGTAAAATCCAAACCTGTGGATCACAATTGTGCATCGTCGCCATTAAAATCAAGTATCGCTTGTCATTTTTCTAAATGGAGACCTTGACATCGTAAACATTTTATTAGGTTTGATAGTTGTTAGTCAAAGGTTTGATATATCAAATTCCAAAACCTATCAAGTGACAAGGAACTTCAGGTTACTGGTGGATGTTGCTGAGGATTATGGCAATAGATAATGCGCGAAGCAGATGAACCGAAACTGGACTCTTTATTGGAAGGCATCGAAGCTGTTTGGTCATGTATTCAAAATCTATGATGTACAATGAGCTCACGGTTTGATGATCCTGTCAAGAAGCCTGAGGTAGTGGACATGTGTAATTTATTCATGAAATATATTCCAGCATCTAGAAAAAGCCCTTATAATTTTTTCTCCATTTTTTAAAATGCATCACTAAGAAACATTAAATTCACATTATAACAAGGAACCACACATATATACCACTACATCATTCACAGAAGAGAAGATTTTAGTAAATCACAAACGCGTCATTTATCTCCTTCACAAAAATCCTTATAAAGATCGATATAAAACCTATTCTTTAAGATTTTCTCAAGTTCTTACTACCTATGTGTTAACAGTAAAAGATTACCGTAAGAATTATTGTTATGAGGTATATTCAACCAGTGGTATCAATCAGATATGTAATATCAGACTCTCTAATGGGATCAACTATCTTCAACTTCTCATGTGATAATCGTCATAAGTAGCAGAAGAAGTATATATAAAAAGATGTATAGAAGTTGGCGCAAAACAAACATTTGAATAACAATAAATCAAAGGAATCTTTCTTATGAATTTATGTGCATGTGACTATCTCGGCTTCTCCAAAAATGCCCTTTTCAAAATATGATGCATTCCGGACGTACGCCAAACATTGCTTTGATTCAACTATACAATCAAAGCAAAACTTTCTTAGAAAGACAATAATATGTATGTCGAATTTATTTGTTAAAATCGACGACATATCAGAATCTTTAAATTCAAAACGAAATGTGAATGGATAAGTCGATTAGCATAAATGAGACCACCATGAAACAAATCTGACTTCAATTATGAATTGCGTTCAAAAATAGATTTCCCCAGTTCATTTACTGGGAAAGGCATTACGGGTGAAATGTACTTAGTAGGTGCAGGTGAGGACTCAGACAGACAATGGGTAAAAAGGCAAATGCATAGGATCTACACACTTTATCGGAGTGATTCGAAGCTGTTTCGTAATGTATTCAAAAACTATGATGCACATTGACTCTACTGTTTTCTGGTTCTTCAGTGAAAGCAATGGTTGTAAACGTGTGTCATCTCTTCATGGAAAATTGTCCAGCAACTAAAAAAAGACTCTATCAGTACTGTGTGTATGCAAAATCTATTAGTTAACGATGTCGTAACTACAATCCCGTTCCCTTTTCACGAATGTGACCTACCGAATTAGACTACTTATCGGGTTTGTTAATAACATGAGCAACACGACGGGTGCCACATGTGGAGCAGGATCTGCTTACACGTCCGGAGCAATGGAGATCACCCCCAGTTTTTGGTGGGTTCATGTTGCTTAGTCTTTAGAATTCTAAATTGTGTCTTGTGTACTATATTTGTCAGGTTTTTCTTTTCTTTTTTTAGCCATGGCATGGTCAGTTTATTTTCGATCTGTGAGTTCGACTGACTCTCAAGTATCTTTCGCCCCTCTTTTATTTGGAATTTGGAATTCATAACAACAAAAAAAGGAATACCCCATATTTACGGGGCGCCGAATGGGACTCTTGTGGTTTTGTACTCAAATTCAATTTTGTACGGACAAAAGTGACTTTTGTTCAACAAAAATAAGTTCAGTTTAACAAAATTTGTATCATACTACAAATTTAAAATTTTGTCATACAAAATTATCTATCAGCGGACAAAAGTCACTTTTGTCATGACAAAATTCATTTTTGTTACACAGACTTGAATTTTGTTACCTAATTTGAAAATTGGGCGACAAAAGTCAATTTTGTATCCAAATTAGTTTAGTTTGGTTTCTGTGAACTAATTTGCATACAAAATCGACTTTTGTTACACAAAATTGACAAAAATGAATTTTGTCTCAACAAAATTGACAAAATTGACTTTTGTCTCAACAAAATTGACAAAATTGAATTTTGTCTCAACAAAATTGACAAAATTGACTTTTGTCTCAACAAAATTGACAAAATTGACTTTTGTCTCAACAAAATTGACAAAATTGACTTTTGTCTCAACAAAATTGACAAAATTGACTTTTGTGAGACAAAATTGACTTTTGTCTCGACAAAATTGACAAAATTGACTTTTGTCTCAACAAAATTGACAAAATTGACTTTTGTCTCAACAAAATTGACAAAATTGAATTTTGTCTCAACAAAATTGATTTTTGTCTCACGAAAGTCAATTTTGTCTCACGAAAGTCAATTTTGTCTCATAAAAGTCAATTTTGTTGTTACAAAATTGAATTTTGTCGTCACAAAAATGAATTTTGTCGTCACAAAAATGAATTTTGTCGTCACAAAATTGACTTTTGTCTCAACAAAATTGACAAAATTGACTTTTGTCTCTACAAAATTAACAAAATTGACTTTTGTCTCAACAAAATTAACAAAATTGACTTTTGTCTCAACAAAATTAACAAAATTGACTTTTGTCTCAACAAAATTGATTTTTGTCTCAACAAAATTGACAGAATTGACTTTTGTCTCAACAAAATTAACAGAATTGACTTTTGTCTCAACAAAATTAACAAAATTGACTTTTGTCTCAACAAAATTGACAAAATTGAATTTTGTCTCACAAAATTGAATTTTGTCTCACAAAAGTCAATTTTGTCTCACAAAAGTTAATTTTGTCTCACAAAAGTTAATTTTGTCTCACAAAAGTCAATTTTGTCTACACAAATGAATTTTGTCATCACAAAATTGAAGTTCTCACAAAACAAGTCTGTAGCACATAGTTTTGTAAGACAAAAATGATTTTGTTATGACAGAATTGAATTTTGTACAAAACCACAAGAGTCCCATTCGGCGCCCCGTAATATTCCCCTTCATCATTCACGAAAGAGAAGATTTTAGAAAATCTCAAATCCGTCCTTCTCTCCTTTGATATAGGTAATAAAAGTTCTGCCTGCATTATGAACATAAAAAAGAATGATCAACCTCTCTCATATGTATACTGGACAACTATTAACTTCACAAAAAAAACTGATAAAGAGCAATATTGAGCCGGGTCTTCTTTATTTTATTCGACCAGATGAAACATCTGTCTAAAGTTCATACCACCATCAATGTTCACAGTAAAAGATAACCGTAAGAAGGGGTATATTTAACCAGTGGTGTCAATTAGATGTGTCATATCAGACTTACCATATTCAGCTTCGCATGTGATAACCGTCACAAGTGACAGAAGAAGTATATATAAAACCATTTATAAGTACGCACTAAGCTAACATTTGAAAAACAATTAATCAAAGGATTTTTCCTATGTAGATATAGGAAGATTTGGTATGAGTGCCAATGAGACAACTCTTCATCCAAATAACAATTTATAAAAGTAAGCCATTATAGGTCAAGGATTGTCCACATCACTGCATGTCTTGGCTTCTCCAAAAACGTTATTTCAAAATATATTGCATTCCGGGTTATATCGTCAAAACGTACGCCAAACATTTGCTTTTATTCCAACTATACTGTCAAAGTGCAAACATTTCTTAGAAAGACAGTAAAATGTATAAAAATTAAAAACGCTAAAATACTAGATAGGTAGATAGATAAGTCCCCGAGGGTATCACCAGCCCAGTAGCCAGTACTGTGTTATTAAAATTTGCTGTTACAAAATGATAGAAATTATTATAAATTAAGGAATGTATCTCCCTCATGCAAAGCTCTGATTCCTTTCACGGATTTGGCTATACTTTTTGGACCTTTTGGATTATAGCTCTTCATCTTTTATATAAGCTTTGGATTTCAAATATTTTGGCCACGAGCATCACTGAAGAGACATGTATTGTCGAAATGCGCATCTGGTGCAAGAAAATTGATACCGTTAATTTTATTATTGTCTAAAAACTTAACACAATGTTACAGAAAAACATACAACATCAATACATAAACAAATACAATAGTTGAGGTGAAAAAATGCAGTACGATATTCAAAAATGATGAACAAAATGATGATGGTATATACATGTCTAGTAACATGTATTACACTAGATTTAACTCAATAGAAAGAAACAGTACGATGATTATGCGTATATATTTTCATGGAAAGACTATCTTTTTTATTAATAAACACAGTTTTCTTAAACCTTATTGTTTTTTAGTATTAAACAGTGAGCAGAACAACATAATTGAGATCGGAGGAAAATTCAAAACGGAAGTCCCTAATCAAATGGCAAAATCAACGTATGTTTAATTTTTGTTTCTTTTGTAATTGAACTCTTAAAGTTGAGATCAGTTTACAATCTAGAACAAAAACTATTCATCATCATCATAAATTTATTACAAAATTTACCTAGCCTTTGGTCTCTGAGTATTTTTACTATATCTTTTTATTTCAATTTCTACATGAGGGCAACTTACACGAAATTAATATGTTTACAACTGTCTTGTTTTAAAATAAAATGATTCTTTTTATATGCAGTCCTCTGTTTTTGACTCAGATTGTTTTTAGCTATATAGAAGTAATTTTAAACTGCATGTATTCATCTTATAGGAATATTTAATTTGATATATAGTTCAACATCAGTTTTAAAATCTGTAGCATCTAATCATGTCTTTCAAACGTATGTAGAGCAAAATTGTACCGACTATGAATACCATCTTTATGTGGAGATAAATTTCACGGGTGTCGTTCGGTTTAACGAGAGAAATGATCATGAAAGAATATCTAACGGGGGTCAAGTTTTGCGAGACGATCGTGAAAGCTCCTGTACCGGATCGTGAAAGATATTTATTGTAAATTCTAGTTTCAAATTGGTGAAAAAATCGCTTAATTTTCAAAACGCGGAACAAACCCAAACCAAAAAATGTGTCTGTCAAAATGGTTCAACTTCCTCAACATTACTGTGGAATAAGATAAAGAAAATATGAAGTACTTTATGAAAAAACACAAAAGGCGCAATGCATGTCTGTGGAATTTATTTTTAAAAAAACACGCTATTTGTACCTATAATGGTCATATTTCAATATATCATGATATATTTGAAATTTAATCCTTGGTGTATCTGATAGTACAATAAAATAAAAGTATGCTCTTCCCTTAAAACAGTTAATCTGTTTATGAAAACCTTGAATTTTATTGAATTTTCATCAAACTTGATCGTGAAAGATCAGGCAACGCATTATTTTGATAAGTAAGTAAGTAAGGACTTTATTTAAAGAGGGTGACTCAATAAGCTTTCGCTAATATACCTTGAGGCCCTCACAAAGAACAAACAGTACAGATATTACAAAGCTTACAGTTTCCAACATATTATGTAAATGCACTATTCATACTAACTATAAACTGTCTGTAACACAAGAGAAAAATAAATTCATATATATATATATATATATATACAACTCGTCTAAACATCAACCCAACAATGTTAGATCTGTAAATTTGCTTTCGCAAATTTTTTGTTCTTCCCTCGCCACGATTCGAGCCCATGCTACTGAGATATCGTGACACCTAATCGCCTGCAGTGTAGCCGTCCCGTTAGACCACACGACCACCTGAGCTTCACAAAAATAAAGCTTTCGGTGGCCGTGTGTTGCTTTTCCTCGTCAGTTTTAATCTAGCGTCGTACTACAGTACATGATATATAAGGCATGGAGATGTAATTGTTACAGATGTACACAGCCATGTATCACCATCATTGCTGGTGATCCGATGGATAAATCTGTTGTAGAGTTGTCACTGACTCAGACTGTAGTTTTCTGGCATATGTTTATCACCATTTTTAAATATTGGAGTTACTTTAGCTAATTTAAGATTTTCTGGGAAAACACCCTCTAGTATACTTAAGTTTATTAAATACGTTATACTTGGGGCTAAAGCTTCCGATGACAATTTAATGAAAAACGGACCAACTTCATCAAGTCCAGTTGCTTTTGATGTTTCTAGTTTAGAAAGTAATTTCTTAGTTTCGTCTAGTTTAATAAACGGAATCGTAAATCTAACACCAGCGGGTATTTTATCTTGAACATCATCATTTAATTTATTTGCTTGATATTGCGTGTTATTTGTAACATATTTATCACCTATTGTTGTAAAGTGAGTGTTGAAATGATTAACTATATCTTGCACATTATCATACTCTATTGTCAAAATGCATGGTAAATGGGATTTCATTTTGGGTTTTGGGTTTTAAATCTTTGAGTAAAGTCCAAATTTCTTTAGGTTTTTGTTATTTTCTATTGCTTGCTTGAAATGGGACTGTTTAGATTTTTCTATTAATTTAGTACATTTGTTGCGCCAATAACGGAATTTTTCCCAATCCCTCTTGCTTTGATGATAGTTTTTTTTTCTTTTGAGCGTCTTTTATCTCATCTGTAAGCTAGTCTGGTTGGTGTATATGTTTAATTCTTTTTACTTTGACAGGAGCGTGCCTGTTAATAACTGACAGAAATAGTTTATACCACATGTCAGTGGCAGATTGAATGTCACTTATTTGTTCAATTTGAGCAAAATTTGTCTTATTTAAATCCTCCAAAAACTTGTTTTCATTAAAAGTTTTTGAAACATCGATACCTAATTTGTTTATGCTGTAAGCTTGGAACATCTTTTTGGTTTATTTGTCTCGTAATAAATACTTGATAGTGATCACTAAGGGCTATTTTTGGGACATTTGTTTCAACTATATTTTCAGGGTGGTTAGTATAAACATGATCAATGATAGTACTTGATGTTGATGTGATACGGGTAGGAGTATCAATTAATTGTACAGTAGATTGTGTTAGTAAAAGATTTCCACATTTATTGTCCCAGCACCCCCTGTAAAATCGATATTGATATCGCCCATTATTATCATTTCTAGTTCTAATTCATTTGCCTTCTCGATTTCCTTTTCAAATTCATCAATCTACGATTGTGGCATATCAGGAGGTCTAGCTGTAGATAAAACATATTAATAGGGATTTGGAGGTTTTGAAATGAATCTGAAGCCATATACTTTCCAGTGAACTTATTTCTAAATCAGTTCTTCTTTTGTATTTTAAAGAGCTAGAAACGTAAGCAACTACACCCCCTCCCTTTTTCTCACTTGTTTCACATCGATCTTTGCGTTCAAGTTCAAATCCTTTAATACTAATAAAACTGTCTTCCGTGTTAATTGTGAGAAATGTTTCACATATTCCCATAATATGTGTGTTATTTTTTTGATTTATAAATAATTTCATCTCATCAAATTTAGATAGGACCCCTCTTATGTTTAAATGAGAAATTTTTAATCCACTTTTCTAAGGCCAAAATATGTTTCTTCTAAACATTTTGTAGTTTTATTTTCATTATTTTGATATTTTGTTGCTTTTATTGATTCTTTTCTGTTATTATTTAAAGATCTGTTGTTCTTTAAAGTAGTGTTTTGTAAGCGTAAAGTTTTTTCTGCACTTATGGCAGAATAATATTGATCATTTTCCATTCCTTTAAATTTACATTCAATATTATCACACAAGGTACATATGTTATTTAAATATTCAAATTTGTTCATTGTTTGTAAAAGAAAAGTTTCGGCATAACATGCATTGCCAGTGTCCTAATTTGATGAATACCAGCAGTTTTTCATTTTATGTCCATATTTTGAGCAGGTCCAACACTGTATTTTTGTCTCATGGCGGCAAAATCGAGAGTTGTGTCCCTCTTCACCACAGAAAAAACAAACACCAACGTAAGAGTTGTTGTGATTTAAAGATGTTGTGTCCGACTTTTCTTTGGTGACTTTGACAAGTGTATCGTATAGTCTGAGAAGAGTTGCCGTTCCTCTGTCAGTGAGGTGAATTCCGTCACGCCAGATTTGTTCGCTGTTGAGATGACCATTTTGTCTAATAAAGCTTTGGACAGTTTGTAGACATTCCACATCATAACTTTTGGCTACTTTCCCAATTATGTGGTTAACGATTTTTACGTTTGCATCTCGTCGTGGTGGACATTCGGCTAAAATAATTCTAGCATTCCTAGTTGTTTTACGAATTATGTTGATCATATTAACAAATTCACATTCAACGAGTTCAGGATCATGCTTGTTGCTAGCATCATTGCCTCCTACTTGTATGAAAAATGTTTAAAATCTTTTAAATCCATATTTTCTAGTTCGTGTCTAATGTGTGATGTATTAGCCCCACGAATTGTCTTTACGGCGGTGTTTTTCATGATCGTGAAAGATAATGCGTGACCAGACCTAATACTAGTAATCAGAAATCAATATTTCTTTTACCACTTGATATACATGCAACTGGTTGAAGTCTGTAACTATTTTGATAAGAATGAACATATTAAAGCTGACATGTGTTTTTTACTTCGAAAGTTAAAAAAAACACAACAAAAAACGTGTCTAAATCAGTGTGAAAAATTCAGCTCCGAGAACGGTACAACTCAGGCAGACCGCCATTATTTAGCTATTTAATATGGGTATGCAACGTTAAAACCAAAATGTTAACCATCAACCAAAAACTTATAGCAAAAACAGCATCTTTCATGAACAATTTGAGATTGAACGATAACTAAATTTTGTGCAACAGTACTTTCTTATTAAGTTCTATGTATCTTTATATACAACGTAGCAGATGTGGATTGATTTCCAATGAGATAACTATATACTACAGACTAAAGAATACCAGAGCGCAAATGCTGAAATGTCTCTTTTGCTTTACTTGGGATAGAATATTTGTTGAACGTCTGTAATATTTAGGGTTTGACTAAAAATGTCAAATACGCTTAAAATTGTCAATGGTTAATAAAAAAGATCAGATGAACCATGCCATACAGAACCAGTCCATACAGATCTCTACAAACATTCCGTAAACCGAATACAGGTGTTCCGATCCTTACAGTACCTAAGAAACTGACAAATGTACAAGTTATGTTTGGGCAATTAATTTGGAACATAAGGTCGAAAGTATATGAACCCTGACCGACAGCTAGACTTAGACATCTTACTATCATTCAATATATCAAATTCAATTGACGTCATATATGAAACAAGCAGACAGACATGTACACAATACACCAAATACCGTGGCGCTATAAGATACAGGTATGTTCTTCTCATATATGTTATGATGGTATGATACTAAACCCCTAAAGGGAAGGATTGTGCCTGATGTTCATATGATGAAATCATAATCTTTCAGTCAGTTTAATTGAAGTCTGGAGCTGGCATGTCAGTTAACTGCTAGTAGTCTGATGTTATTTATGTATTATTGTCATTTTGTTTATTTTCTTTAGTTACATCTTCTGACATCAGACTCGGACTTCTCTTGACCTGAATTTTAATGTACGTATTGTTATACGTTTACTTTTCTACATTGGCTAGAGGTATAGGGGGAGGGTTGAGATCTCACAAACATGTTTAACCCCGCCGCATTTTTGCGCCTGTCCCAAGTCAGGAGCCTCTGGCCTTTGTTAGTCTTGTATTATTTTAATTTTAGTTTCTTGTGTACTATTTGGAAATTAGTATGGCGTTCATTATCACTGAACTAGTATATCTTTGTTTTGGGGCCAGCTGAAGGACGTCTCCGGGTGCGGGAATTTCTCGCTACATTGAAGACCTGTTGGTGACCTTCTGCTGTTGTTTTTTTCTATGGTCGGGTTGTTGTCTCTTTGGCACATTCCCCATTTCCATTCTCAATTTTATATAAGCAAAGGGCCAAACAACATAAAACGAACATTGCCAAATGATGCATGATAATGAGGTCAATGTTATTTGAAACCTTGCAGAAGTCGACAATGTACACCTTACAATCATAACAACAGACAGTTATCATATAGCTTAACGAATCCGGGATACGGACTTCACCACAAAACTAAACCTTCATCCATGAAATGATGTAAAGTCGAGGTCAGATGAATTCTGTCTGACGGACATGTAGATTATAGGATCTAACATACAAAAAGTAGTTATCCTATAACTCGTGATAAGTGAGTACTTCGCATGGAAATGAAAACCTTCGTCCTACAATACGCCAACTTTTATACAAATAACATGTTCAAAAATGCACAAATAATAATTTGTTTGTATTATTTTTACTTGTACAAATAAAATCTCCTGTTACCCATTTATATCACGAGCAAGCGAAACTATGGATTGTCTTTTTGTGTAATAGTTCACTTTTGGCTCCTCTTCGAGTACCATGTTTAATAAAAGTTTCAAGTGCCGGGTGAACATTGCAGGATAATAACAATATACATACATTGGTGGATAATATAAAATTTACTTTTTGGGCGACTACACTATGTCCTACAGTGAATTATCGGAAGTTGTGTGGCACCAAATCATCATTACAAGTAAGGCCTAAAAAAAAAGATATGTGTTTCCGGTAACATCATTTTGAAAAATAGGGTCGGTAGGTCGGAATTCTTTTTTTTTTTTTTGACATCGTAAATGAAATCCGGAAAATTATCATGGTTTTTCCAAGTCCGGATCCGTAATTAAAAAAGATTTATTTTAATAACTACATTTATATCATTTAAAAATATAAAATTGAGTCAATTCTGCTGGTTTTTTTTTTATAGAGAATAAAGTATTTTTCGGCGTTTTGTTGACCATCATCTTTTCTTATTGCCGTAGTTGTTATTTCTTTTAATTTTCTGAAAATATTAATACTTTGAAATGCTCAAATGTATTGAGGATCTTGGCCAAACTAGTTTTTCTCAATTAGTTCAATAAAAAATATTAATTATCATATAATCGAAGAATAATTTGAACGTCTTCGTAGCATCAGATCTTTCACGATCATGTTTCACGATCTTCAAAACGCGGTACGTGTTCTTTCACGATCCGAAAAATCAATTTTGTGTAAATATTTATTTGTTTACCAAGTTTCAGAAAATTTTTATACAAAATAACTATGAGAACCATTTCATTCATTCAAATAGAATGCCTTTATGTGGAGAAAAGTAGTTAACTATATTCGAATTTGTGAGAAAAAAAAATCATGTTTGTTTACATTTTTTATGTCATTGAAATGTCGAGAAGCAATCTGACTTTTGTTTGGTTTGTATAAACTATGTACTTTTAAAACTGGATATTCTCACATACTGATCATAATCTTTGACCATTTTGACAGTCAGTTTTATTTTTTTTGGTAAATTTGACTGTGTAATTAATCAAATTAGATTATTTACTGACATTTCCAATATGTCTTCTCAATTAAATGTTTTTTTCACGATCCGGTACAAGAGCTTTCACGATCGTCTTGCAATACTTGACCCCCGTTAGATATTCTTCACGATAATTTCTCTCGTTCAATCGAATGACATCCGTGAATTTAATCCTCATGCTTCCTTTAACAAAGAGTTAGTATCATGACAACAAATGGAAGGCGATTGGTGAGCGTTTAAATAATGTTTGCCAACATCGGTCAGGAACAGGTGGTGGTGGCCATTTTTGAGGTCGCCATCTTGGTTTTTTGAGTTCTTTATGGTTTGTTTACTATTATGTTGTTATTTCTTCACAACGGCTGCTTTCAGGGCCAGTTTGGTCAGCTTGGCAGCCCGCTAACCTCGATGATGGAGTACTGGTAGATGCGTCTTGGACGTAGTACTAAAGAAGCGTTATCAGGACTAAAGCCGTGAGGCAGTGAAATGAAGGTCAATCATCTAACACCTTGGACGTTAATCGGCATAAAACTCTCCCATCTACAATGGGTTTTAGAGTGCATGTTAACGCGGGAATACGCCAACTACTACGTTTACTGTACGGCGTGGGGTTTCTGTCATCTTAAGCAGTATGTCGTTTCATGATCGTTTATCTGCAAACCCTCATCAAGATGGCGGGTGTAGGACAGCTGGCCCAGCACGTCCGTTTAGCCGTAATGACTGAGACGAGACTGGGATTGGATATGGAGTATCATGGTCATTCAACCTACAGAAATATAAAACAACGTGTGGTTGAAAAAATTACTTGGCTAAAGAACATTTGCCCAGCTCTGATTTGGTTGAAATATAACATATAGTTTTTTTCAGTTCTTATACAGATTTAAAGTATTTATTATAAATCATTTCATAGAGAAAAAAAGTTATCTTCTAAAGACTCTTCTCTATTATCCATATAAATGTTAATGTTGTCAGGTAAAGGAAAGATAACTCTGAACGATTTATTAGACTCAAGATATGTGTAGATATGTATTAAAAAAAGATGTGGTATGATGATCTATGATTGCCAATGTGAAAAGTCTTCACAAGAGAACAAATGAAACAGAAAAAAACGTATGGTCACCATGCATACGGCCTTAAAAAATGCAAAACTCTTACCGAATAGTCAGCTATAAATGGACCCGAAACGACAATGTAAAACAATTCAAACGAAACAACTTATGGCCTAATTTATATACAAACAAGAATGTGTCCAAAGTACACGGATGCCCCACTCACACTATCATTTTACATGTTCAATGGACCGTGAAATTGGGTAAAAAAAATCTAATTTGGCATAAAAATTAGAAAGATCATACCATAGGGAACATGTGTACTAAGTTTCAAGTTGATTGGACTTCAACTTCATCAAAAAGTACCTTGACCAAAAACTTTAACCTGAAACTCCCACTTTCATTTTCTATGTTCAGTGGGACGTGCAATTGGGGTCAAAAGTCTAATTTGGCTTCTTCTTCTTCTTCTTCTTCTTCTTCTTCTTCTTCTTCTTCTTCTTCTTCTTCTTCTTCTTCTTCTTTTCTTCTTCTTCTTCTTTAAGGTCAACAAGGCTTCAATACTGAAGAATACATATTGTTGCGCATGCGTGATTGACAAAAATTTATACAAAATTTATAAAAATATTTTATAACAATTGAAGTGTTTGTATTTACAGATTGTGATTAAAAATATATGTACATCAGGGGCGTAGCTAGAAAGAAACGATATGCAAGCAAGTACCGCCGAGCGGAGCGAGGCGAAAAATTTTTGGGACCCTTTTATGCAGAAAAATGTTTTTTTTTCGGTTTTCGGTCATAGGACAGTTGAAAGAGGAGCTACATGTAGATAGGACTTATAAACAATTTATGAAAGTAAAACTATTCAAAAAGCTTCTGAATAGAGTAAAACATGGTTAATTGAAAACATAAACTACACATTTTTCTGATACAGAATTTACTCAACTGAACTCAGTGTCCAAAATCTGCTCTTCGGGTCTAGACAGAAACGAGCTTCTCTATTTATTTGTCAATATTCACACTGCAATCCCGATGAATATGCAGTAATGCTAGCGATGATAACCTGTCATTGTTCATTGTTGATCGTACATTTGATTTGAACAGACGTAGTACACTGATAGATCTCCACGGTAGCACTCGCGATATGTTATAAACCAGTGTACGTGTTCGCCATCGAGCGACCTCCCAATTGAATTCGTCAAAATTACATACCAGGTCAGTTTCGTATGTCTCAGACAATGTTGAGATTTGTTCGTTTGTTATATTTCCTACAACACGAGGAACCAGATACGGCACAAAGAAGCGATTTTCTGATAATACCAGACGCGACTCCACCTTCAGTTCCATTATCATATGGTCTATAAAACGCAAAATATAATGAGACTTTCCAAAACTGTTTTGGCGTGTTTGCAGGATGAGTGGCTCTGATAGTCCGTCGAACACATCGCCGTGGCATAATTTCAACGATATCGAAGGGTTCTGATAAATCTTATGCAGATTGGTTCATCTCATTCCAAACAGATAAACCGTACTCTGTAAAATGTGCTCCGAAACTACATGTAAATAGACTGAGTATAACAAATTCCAATCTTGTAAAAGATACAAGTTACTGTCCGATTTTGTCATGCATGATCTCCAATAAAACTTTTGAAACCAAATGCCGTTATTTTAATGACATTTCATCAATTAAAAAAGTGACAACATATGTGTTTCCTTTAAAATTTCCTTTATAAATTTTTAATTTTGCAATAATTTTTTTGCATGCCGAACCGATGTGCACGCAACTGCGTGTTAGCGTATAGGGAGCTACGCGCCTGTACATGTTTTGTTTGAATTTGTATATTTGAAGCTAGAGAGAACAGCTGGTGTTAGTCGATCTCTAAAGCTGTCAACAGTGGTGGTTTCAATTACAGTTTGTTAGTAAGCTCCAACAGTAGTGGAATCAGCGGGAACGTCAATAAAAACACACGCAAATCGAACCTACTGGGATGTGCACATCCATAAGAAAGAGTCAACGGAGGGAAAAATGTAATGCTTACTGAACATATGCATCGTCTAAATCGTCCACAGACTGGTATAATTATAAAAAGAATATATCAAGCGGTGTTTCATATAGTCTGTTACGTGTAGGAATGTTGCCTTTCTCTAACATTAATAATAGTAAATGAACTGGGATCTGCAATACAAGAGAGTCACAGATAGTTCCTAAAAACGACAGCAATATATATAAATACATCTAGTTTTATGAAAAGACACATTTTATTGTAGAGGAACATTTGTCAGTCTCTGATAAGATTGTATTGTACATCTGAAATTTTCTTGGAGTTCGATATTTTTGTAATTTTACTTTTTTCTACGTAGGTCTTCACGTGCTGACTTCTTTAATATTTTGTGTCAGGCAAAAACTTCTATACAAAATAAATTACAGACTTCCCAAATGGTACAACAATAATCCGGCGAGTATACTAGGTAAAACATATATAGAGGCATGTACATTGGAATAAATAATCCGTATATGCATAGGACATGTACATGATGCAGGAAGATACTTTAAACTTGAATTTTACCCTAAAAGACGCATAGGATAAAATAAATATGATTTGGAGATGTTCAACAATTTGTGAAAAAGTGAAAAATTATCAGTTTTATTTAATTGCATTTTTCATAATGTTTATTTCGTTTATTTCTATTTTCTAGGTTTTAGGTTAAAAAAAAAATTTATAAAATACTGTATCACTTTAATCGTACATCACATAATTTATCATCTTAAAAGTTAAAATGTACATGTACATAGTGAACTTAATAGCGTTCCCTTTCCTTTTCTAAACTTGGGTAATTGGACGCACTCCGATCCGCTCTACGACTCAAAATATCCATTTCCGGATCAAAACAAAGATGGCGTCCGGGACAAAATGGTAAGATCAATCAAATGTTGCCAAAATTGGATGTTATACTTGCCTCAAAGCATACTATTTTGGCGGTTTCATTATCTTGAATGAATGATAAATCGGAAATATGAATGTCGGTACATTTTGTCCTGAACTTTTTAAATACTGACCACTTGAATAAGTAGGTCATCGAAGGGGGGAGTTAGTTGCCATGTAAATTTGTAATGTGATCCTTACGTTTGATAGCAATTTGTCCGAATAGTTATAAAATAATGTAATTCAAACGACTACCCAACATTTATTTGATAAGTTTATACCATGCCTTCAATATGAAAGAAATCGTGACGGCATAACATATTATGTTCCTCAAATTTTGAAAGACGTCCATAACCGATTAACCGTTATACATTTTTTCTGACAAACAAAAGAAACCTTTAATTTCTAAATTACATGATTCATTGCAGTATTTCCATTTACAATATGATTCCTCTATATGCTAAGATAGTTTTATATAATTAATTATAGAACATGGATGCAGAAATGTAGTCAGTGTTGACCTTATAGTTATAAATCTGATGTGTTCAATTTTACAAAATCTACATATGACTGCATCTTTAGTTTATTGTCTCCCAATGTAGAACCACAATGTTATTCAGATAGTTGGTTGTCATTATACAGGTTTTGTACAACCAATCATATATGAATTATTCCAAAATGGATATAGTTTCATCATTTTGATGCTTTGTATAACAAGGGAATGAAAGGGAAACAACTGTGATTTGTTGATGTCAGTTAAAAGCTCATTAGAGTTTATGTTTCAGGGGTGTGGAAATGTTATGCCTGACTCGCCCGACTCGTACATTTGAACAACCGGACAAGTAATTATTTTTGTCTTGTTGCCCGTGGACAAGTAAAAAAATATACAAGACAAAGTTCAAATCCAACAAAAACATAAAATTAATTTCAAAACGTATAAAGATGTTTAATTTATGTAAAAGAAACCAATGTTCAGCAAGTAAAAACATGAAATGTTCATGACGATGAATATTACAGGACCAATATTACTTGATACCAGAAATAGATCGATTACGAAAATAAATAAAAATAAGTATGCGAACCAGAGTCGCATAACATTGCATTGGCTTTTTCCATTGACCGGGGATTGTCGATTAGGTTTTATCCATCATTTACCGGAAGTGTCATTTCTTTAAATTTTGCATCAAGATTCAGATTGATAAATACTTAATAAAAAGCTGGGCAGGCAAGACAAAAAGAGTCATGAGTTGTGTAGAAAACCTTAAATGCAAATGAAGGACACAAAGCTCGAGTATTTAAAAATAACATAAAAACGGAAGCGAGAATTTCAGACCGTGGATATCAGGTTGCCCCTGGCTATCTATGGAAATTTGGAAAATAAATTAAGTTTTTGTCTTATTTATAGATGAAAGGTCAATACTATTTGTTGTCAAAGTTGTGAATAGAAGGGACGCTTTAAAGTCCATCAAGACAATAATAAATAATCAAGAAAAGAACAAGTGTATCATTTGAGAGAAACACCACAAAATCTATAGTTTATCTATTATTTAGTTTACATTTCTTCAATCACTGTCCTCAAATTTAGTATATATATGTACCTACTGGCTACAATTTTTATTCAAAAACTGCTGCAAAATTGTCCTTTACATGTATGTCATTTCATGGGTTGGTTTGTTGTTAGGTTTCTGTCCCATTGGTGTTCACCCATTTCCTACTTTTCTATTTTTTTACAAATATTTAAACAAATGGATTTCATTTGTTTGTGATGCACAACAGTGCTAAGTAAGAATCATACATTATATAACAAGAAATACTTCAATATTTATTGGGATCATCAGCATGATCAGGGCAAGTAAATTTTTTTCCGGACAAGTAAAATTTTTAGTTTTACTTACCCAGGGACAAGTGCTCACAACAAATATTTCCACACCCCTGTGTTTGTCTATGTTTGTATACCTTGCCGACTCTAAATAAAGCTTATTTATGGGCAATCAACGGCAGTATGCTGTTACAAGAGTTGATACTTTCTTAAAAGATTTTTCCCAGCAGTGGGGGTATTTTTCCTGTGAAGTTCAAGGTTTAATCTTTCAGATTATGTCATAAAATTCTACTGTTCGCAATAAAAATTTCACTGTTCAGGGGTGTTGAAATTAGTGGGGGTTATTAAAAGAATGATACTTAAAGAAGTGATTTTTGGGAAGGAAATTGAGGTCTGATACTTAAACAAGTGATTTTTATGTCATTATCCAAGATTCAGTTCAAGGTCATCACCTGAAATGACCTGGTCATCCTAGACAACACAGATGTTGGTTCTGATAAGTTTAGAAACATAATTAGTCCCTGGATCATTAGTATTCTATATTTAAAGCTATAATAAAATTAAATCACTTCTTCTAGTGATTTATTTGTACTACTTAAATAGGTGATTATTAAAGAAAGACAACTCTAACTTCCAACCTTTATGGAAATAATCTTACTTGAATCAGTGATTTAGAAAATCACTTATTAAAGTAAGTCCCCTGACTGATATGTATGAAAGAGATACACTTACAAGTAACTGAAATAAATTAAAAAAAAAATATCTATCTGTCTATACAAATTGCAGCTCACGAAAAACTAACACTTTTTATACGACCGCAAAAATTGAAATTTTTTTGATCGTATATTGGTATCACGTTGGCGTCGTCGTCTGCGTCGTCGTCGTCGTCATCCGAATATTTTTAGTTTTCGCACTCTAACTTTAGTAAAAGTGAATAGAAATCTATGAAATTTTAACACAAGGTTTATGACCACAAAAGTAAGGTTTGGATTGATTTTGGGAGTTTTGGTCCCAACATTTTAGGAATAAGGGGCCAAAAAGGGCCCAAATAAGCATTTTTTTGGTTTTCGCACTATAAATTTAGTTTAAGTAAATAGAAATCTATGAAATTTTGACACAAGGTTTATGACCTCAAAAGGAAGGTTGGGATATGATTTTGGGAGTTTTGGTTCCAACAGTTTAGGAATTAGGGGCCAAAAAAGGGCCCAAATAAGCATTATTCTTTGTTTTCGCACAATAACTTTAGTATAAGTAAATAGAAATCAATGAAATTTAAACACAAGGTTTATGACCTCAAAAGGACGGTTGGAATGATTTTGGGAGTTGAAGTCCCAACAGTTTAGGAATTAGGGGCCAAAAAGGGGCCCAAATAAGCATTATTCTTGGTTTTCGCACCATAACTTGAGTATAAGAAAATAGGAATCTATGAAATTTAAACACAAGGTTTATGACCATAAAAGGAAGGTTGGGTTTGATTTTGGAAGTTTTGGTCCCAACAGTTTGGGAATAAGGGTTCCAAAGGGTCAAAAATTGAATAATTGGGGTTCTTTATTATACCAAATCTAACTGTGTATGTAGATTCTTAATTTTTGGTCCTGTTTTCAAATTGGTCTACATTAAGGTCCAAAGGGTCCAAAATTAAACTTAGTTTGATTTAACAAAAATTGAATCCTTGGGGTTCTTTAATATGCTGAATCTAAAAATGTACTTAGATTTTTGATTATGGGCCCAGTTTTCAAGTTGGTTCAAATCAGGATCCAAAATTATTATATTAGGTCAGTGTTCCAGCTAGGTTTTCAAAAGGGCAGGGTGCCAATCCTGAAAAAGGGCATTTAACGCGCGATATGATAATATGAAAAGGGCATATTTTAATAAAAGATGTTAATCAAACATTTGTGTTTATTCGTTGAATCACAGGTTATACAAGAACAACATCTTTAGCCCATATAGAACTCTATCTTTCTACTTTTAAGGCTGAAAAACTTGTCAAGCAGCTTGTCACACAAGTTTTTTTATCATTGCTTGGCACAGTTGAACTTTATATGCAGTATGTTTTGAAAGGAGATCTGTTTCATACTGTTTCTATGGTCTACCACATTTTACCAGTTTCACCTTTCTACCCCTGCTGTGCGTGATGGCAATACAGCACAAAACAGCTGTGCTCAGTAAATTCACAATTTTAGGATATAAAGCAACAGTGAAAAATAGTATCAAAAATAAAGAATACAGAAAAAGATGACCAAGGCACCCTACCAACACTGCTACTAAGACCCTCTTTAACTTTTCCCATAACTCAAAATAAATACCTAAACATATATATTCTTAAGCAAGAAGTATGGAGACACATTTTAGAATATGTAAATGGGTTACTCAATGCTAGGAAAAAAATCAGATTGAGTTATCTTTCTTTATTCGGGTGTGCTCCTTCTTTGGAGGATTATAAACAGTACGTAAATATGATGTAAATATGATCACAATATGGCCGCCGATTTTGTTAATTTCGTATCAAAAATGAAGGCAGTCAATGACAAATACGTCTGAATTTTCTGATTATTTTACAGAAAACAAATAAAACAATGTCTTCAACGAGTTTATAATGGTTTTCCAACTTTCTGTCATTACGTTTCTTCCATGAAACTACGGTAAACATCGCAAATTGTGCCCAAGTTGTTGTATGCACATTTCTTCAAAGATAATTGCCGACTGACCGATTCTATTTGAACGAATTGATGTTGATGATCATTAATGACCCATCCGATAAACGGATTACCTATAACAACAGATTATGACACCAGTTGTAACCATTGATTAGCTTGGGGTGGTAAACAAAGTCATAATCTTTTCCCCAGGTAAAATTTAGTAATTAGCGTATCATATCAATACGCAAATTAATATGCAATCGATCTTCAAAAAAGGCAGGGCGCCCTGGAAACTGTAAAAAGGGCACAGGGCGCCACTCGGAAAAGGGCGGGCGCCGCGCCCTCTGAAAACGGCCTAGCTGGAACACTGTAGGTACATGTATTGTGCAATAGCAAGAAATTTTCAATTGCACAGTATTGTGCAATAGCAAGAAATCTCCAATTGCACAGTATTGTGCAATAGCAAATATTTTCAATTGCACAGTATTGCGCAATAGCAAGAAATGTCTAATTGCACAATATTGTGCAATAGCAAGAAATTTTCAATTGGAGTTATCTTTCTTTGTCCAGAATAGTAGTTGAATCAACTTAAATCATTGTTTTATACAATATACAATGTATATTCACTTTTACTACCAACTGATAAATTAAAACAATCTTTACCATTCAGTGATAACAAGCACTTTATTTTACATTTTAATATTTTATGATGTATTTAAATAAGTAGTTATTGTTGCAAACTCCATTAGAAATTTGAATTGAGATCAGTTTTGGAAAAAGGGAAAGGGGAAAGGGGGATGTGAAAAAAAATGGGGGGGGGGAGGGTTCAAATTTTTCTCATTTCAGATTTCATAAATAAAAAGAAAATTTCTTCAAACATTTTTTTGAGAGCATTAATATTCAACAGCATAGTGAATTGCTCCAAGACAAAAAAAATAGTTCATTAGACCACATTCGTTCTGTGTCAGAAACCTATGCTGTGTCAACTATTTAATCACAATCCAAATTTAGAGCTGAATCCAGCTTAAATGTTGTGTCCATACTTCCCCTACTTGTTCAGGGCTCAACCTCTGCGGTCGTATAAAGCTGCACCCTGCGGAGCATCTGGTTGTAATATGATATTGAGCTGATTCTTGCAAAAACCTTGAGTTGTCAGAAAGTTAATCATGCATGCATGTCGGGTTTCACATACAATTATTATCTGTTCTAAACAAAAATATAGTTGTGCACTTTGTACTTGTATGTCATTAATGTTTGATATCTTTACAGGTCCATGTTGACATGTAGGACGCCACACAACTAATCATGTTATTACAAGGATGGAAAAACTGTTTTCTCCCAGACCCTAAACATGGAAAATCAAGATTCAGATTCAATAAAAAATGTAGAAAGTAACCTAGTGGATAAAACAGAAAGTAACTCACAAACAATAAATGGAGTGAAAAAAGAAACTTATGATGGATCTAGTAATAATATAGTACCATTATCTAGTACACAAGAAATTACAAACAATGTTGACGCAGTGTCAAACAAAGTAATAGAAAATATTCATCCCACAAATAAAAACGTGTCAGAGTCTTTGAAAGAATCTCCATTTGATGATCATTCCAAAGTTTTAACAAATGTAGAGAAAGATATCTCGACACAGAAAGATAGTGGTCAAACTAGTGTGAATCAGGATAATGTAGTTAGTGAACAGGGAGAGAATTTGACTTTACCGAAGCATTCTTTGAATACTACAAATATCTTATCCTCAAAAGAATCATTCAAAAATAAAAATGTAACAGTTTTTCAGAACAGTTTACCAGCAGGAGAAGCTGATAGTTTGACCTCTATAAGTGTTACTGTGTCAGACAAGAATATGTCAGCGGATTCACAACCAGTGTCAAGTATAGCAACAACAACTCACACAGATAGTAAACAACATGAACAAGGGACATTACTCTCTGATTCATCACAGACAATAAAAAGTGAGATGCCTAGTCATGTAGAACAACAATCGCATCAGACTATAGTCAACAACAGTGGACCAGTATCCCATGCATCATCGGTTTCTAGTCAACGCATAGATGTACCATTAAATGGCTCATTGAAAGAAAGTCTTCCATCCAACAATGCCGACAACAGCTTAAGTAAGGTTTCTTCAACACCAAGTCAGATTGTTGACAGTAGACAAATACCCTCAACTCAACCAACTCAGGTGGAGAGGAAGCATCCTTCATCTAGCTTAGCGGAACATCCTCCTGAAAATAAAGGAGCACCACCCAAACTATCAACTACATCATCTCTACCACAAGACTCTGAAGCAAAATCTTCATTGCCTTTACATCATGCATCGGAAGGTAATCAAAAGACAGCAGACAAAGTATCTGTACCTTCATCTTCACACAGTTCATCATTACCACCGTCATCAGTGCCACATAGCTTACCAATGCCTCCTCAGGCACACGATAATAAGAGTAATCCACATTTAATACCCATTCCTTCATTACCAAATTCAATGATGTCTCCAGGTATGGCCATGCCAGCTGGAATGAATATGTTTCCACCACACTTGATGAATCCATATTTCCCAGGAATGATGTTTGATCCTAGGATGGCAGCAGCATTTCAGCATCCAATGTTCAGAGGAATGCCTCCTCTCCATCCTCGGTACCAACAAACTCCTCCTCAAAGAGCTCCACGTTCACGTGGACCAAGAGGGCCTCGTCAGAGCAAAGCTCACCAACAACATTTACCACCAGAAATCTTGAGACATCATGGACGACATCCAGCATCAGATTCAGCACAGATCAAAATTGATCCTCTTCTTGAGAATCCCACAGCACCACACAGCAGTGTTGGTTTTACAACAACATCACACGAATCGTCTCAAGCATCTTCATCAAGGTCATCTACGCCAAGAAGTCATGCATCTATGACCTCACCGGTCACCACACAGGCAGATGGTATGCCTCATTTAGAACCTGGCATACCAACAAACATGGTCCATCCATCGTCTCAACAGCCGCCACCAGCACATTCCCACGGTAAATTAGATATACCACCTTCACTACCAGGGATGATGCCAATGGCACATTCTTATGGAAAACATGACATGCCACCACATACTTTAGGTGGAATGTCATCCACACATGAATCTCTACCTCCACCTGCACATTCCTTTCATCCAAGTATGTCAGCATCAAAACCAACTGTGACAACAACATCTTCACCATTTACAGATACACTAACTGTGACTACTGTCATAACAACACATTCAAACAACGTACCAACAACGAATGTCTCTGGGTCACTGAAACAACCTTCTTCATCTGATGGAATACCATTCCTGGCCATGTCTACGTCAGGTTCTATGTCAATACCAACATCAAGTCATAGTGTTAGTGTAACAAGTACAGACATGTCTGTCCAGCAAGATAGTGCTAAGGTCGTTTCTACAGCTGAAACGTCTTTGCCCTTACCAGCCCACTCGCACCCTATGACAGCACAGAAAATGTCAACATCTGGGTCTATTCCTATGCCTGCCCATGTTCATACAATGGTATCTACTAACAGCAATCAAATGGTTACACAAACAGCACCGATCAGTAGTGCTTCAACATCAACTAATGTGACATCTGCTAGCCATCAAACTAACCAAGATGTGCCATCATCAAAGTCTGGAGCAGCAGAACCTGAACGTGTTCCTTCAAGAGGCTTGTCAACTTCAAGATTACCACCATCAGCTACTGATCAGAATCAAGGACCGATGCCATCAAATGCTACTACACCAATGTCAATGCCATCTAATGCTAATACACCAATGTCAATGATGTCTCATGCTACTCCAATGTCAATGCCACATAATGTGAGCACACCAATGTCAATGCCACACAATGTGAGCACACCAATGTCAATGCCACATAATGTGAGCACACCAGTGACAATGCCACACAATGTGAGCACACCAATGTCAATGCCACATAATGTGAGCGCACCAATGTCAATGCCACATAATGTGAGCACACCAATATCAATGCCACATAATGTGAGCGCACCAATGTCAATGCCACATAATGTGAGCACACCAATGACAATGCCACATAATGCTGGTGCACCAATGTCAATGCCAGGACACTTTCATCAACAGGGTATGGTCCCCATGCATCCAGGTATGGGTCTACCATTTATGCAGCCAGGAATGAGGGTTCGAGGTCCGAGGATGTCAAGTGGGAAACAGAGAGGACCTACACCAGACATGCCTGCTGGAATGATGCCACAATTCGGAAGATTTCCTCCTGGTTTTAATCCATTCATGTCCCCACAGATAGCAAGAATGGCAATGTCTCAAGAAATGATGGCTTTGGCTCAGAAAATGTCTGCTGGTGGTCCAACTATATCAGAAGGAGAACAGGGAGCAGGTCCACCAATGCCTAAATTTGAAAACCTTACCCCAAATCAAATAGAATTTATCAGGGCAATGAGAATGAGGCCACCGTTTCCTCAAATTCCTGGTATGAGACCAGGTATGCCTATGCCACCAAGAAACATGCCACCTCCACCAAGATACCCTGGTCCTCCTATGACATCTCCAACAGATGCAGGAGCTCATCGGCTTCCTGCAATGCCACATCCATCTCTATCTGGTCAGACACCAATGCCACCTCTGGCCTCGCCAACGTCCTCAATAAGGAGTATTCCAGAGTCACAAAGTCCTCATCCTTCTGCTTCACCGATTGCTCCATCAGCAAGTCCTATGAGCTCTTTTACTGGAGACAAGACACCTAGTCCTGTTCCCAGGTCTCCAGCTAACAGTGACACCACATCAGTGGGATCAACACCAGTAAAACAGGAGCCAATGGACCATAGATTCAGCAGTAGTTGTAAGTTAAATCTTAATTAAAATCAGAAAAATATTGTGTAGAAATTAAATATTCTTTTAGACTTCATTTTGTTCTTTTTTTAAATTTTACATACACTTTACATGGCTACAGCATTCAGGGTTAATACTTATACAAGTCATCTTTATTTACTTGAAAATTTAGATAATTTTCACTTCCTTGCATAATGATCAATTTTAATTTTATTTTCAAGGTTTGAATAATCTCCCCTTTTTCTTCTAAAAAAAATTTACTTCTAAATTTTTCACAGCCTTGTTAATTATGCCTTATATAATATTCACATTATTTAGATTATTGGATGAGACCAATGACATGAATGAGAAGAAAAATGGTTTTGGCAATTAGTTCTTTTTATACATTTATAAGGCCCTTCAAGCATAAGCGTGATCATCCTTGGTTTATGGTTGATAGTTGTCTTTTAAAATTGAAATCATACCGCATCTTATTATTTAACAGTTTGTTTTTAGGAACAGGAGACAAATGATTTGAAATATTTTGTTAATTTTAATTTCAGGTTTGGGAGACGATATAGATGCTAGAACTGCCTCCCAGAATGCTCTTCTCAAATCACTGCTTGCTAACATGGCTGGTGGACGACCTCTAGGAACACCATTTTCAGAGGTAAGAGATTTGTCTGCGTTTAATTGTTCATTTGATAGCTAAAACAATTGTAAAAGCAAATATGTTTATAATTGGATACCAATTTTCTAGATTTTGTAGGTATGGGGACCCATAATTATAAATGATCAATGAACGGATGAATTGCAAATTTTTTTATAGAAATGCATGCAGACTTGTGGAAAACCACGGATCAAATACCCATGAAAATGAAAGTTTTCATCAGTCCATGAAAATTGGTACCCATATAAATTAATGAATTCACAGTACATGTACTTAAAATTTTGTTTAATGAGGCAACTCTTTACAAGAGACCAAATGACACAAATTAACAGTTATAGGTCACCATACGACCTTCAGCAATCAGTCTGTTTCTGCAGCAAGCCAGTCCTGACTGAATTAATTTAAAGTTACAGTTTGGACTTATCTCACCTTTATTTATTTAAGACATTTATAAGAGGAAAATAAATATAAACATTGATAGAAAATACATGAATGAAATTGAAAATTATAACTATGAGTCCTTGTGCACATTGAACATAAGTATACTGTCATTTTGACTGTTAATAAGTAAAACAAATTTACAATATTTCATCAGGACTCTGAGGATGGTTCTGCTCTTCAGTTGACGCCAGAACAACAAAAACAACTAGAAATGATTGAGCGTATGCCTGTCATCAGAGAGGTGGAGCTCTCTGCAGAAGATTGGGCATCAAAAACACCAGAGGAAAGAGAAAAGATTCTAGGTAGGTATATATAAAATATATGTTTACTATTGTAGATTTTAGAAATTCTGTCTTCATCATTATGTTCAACAATATTGGATTTTGTGTTTTAATATAAGAAAAGCAACTTGAAGTGGATTTTGTGTTTTAATATAAGAAAAGCAACTTGAAGTTTTAAATACGAAGTGAAATGTATAAAACAAAATTCTATGTAAACAAAAAAACTTTTTGACTTTAAATTTAACATCCAAGAAATGAATGGGATGACCATACACTTTCTGAAGAATTACTGTTTTGAACCACTTTTACATTAGTCACAATTAGATGACTTTAAAGTATAGTAATCAGTTTCTTTCTATGATTCATTCATGGAAAGAACTATTCTTATGATACATTTGGTCTTTCACTATTCAAAATTAGTTTGTAAAAAATAACTGTTCACCAGCTGTCCTACCCTATAATTCTATTGTGTCAGACAATTGGATAGTTTTGAACAACATATTTCTAAAATTTCTATTTTTTTTCTTGCTTTAAATGATCTGACTGACACTTTTCACAACCATTAGGAAAAATTGAATTTGGTTAACATTTAGTTTAACCGCCTTAAACCATTCACATTCTGGTTGTGCCTGTCTCCAAGTCCTGTTATTCAGTGGTTTATGTATGGTGACCTATAGTTGTAAATTTCTTTGTCATTTGGTCTGTGTGGAGAGTTGTCTCATTAGCAGTCAGAGCTCTGACATAAACAAGTCAGAATAAAATGACTTCTTCAAGTCAGAAAATGTTTTGAAATTCTGACCTGTACGGGTCAATTTTTGTTTTGCGTAGTTTTCCATTGAGTCCGTCAAACCAGAAGATATTTTGAATTTGCCGCCGATCTAAGACACATACAATCACGTGGTTTTCTGCAAGAGATCACGTGTTTGAAAGTCGTTGTTTTGGGAGTTTCTCGAACGAGAAGTTATTGAAAATATAGTGATTATTTACGTTTTTTTAGTGAAAATCTAGGTCAATGTGGTCATTTTCAGAAGGTAATACATATTACCTCCGTATTTTCATGGCCATTTTAATATTTTTTGCGTGTGAAGAAGGTCTTTGCAAGTGATTTTTTTGCTGTTTCATGAAGGCGCGTGACCTGTAAATACGGACGCGTGGCCTTTGAGATGACCTGGTGTCTGACAATTCTGACTTGTTCAGGTCAGAAAATGTTGTTATGATAATGAACTGTTATTTTCGGGAGACAACTCCTGTTGTCTTAAACAGTATTAACATTAATAACCAGTCGGTGCAATTTTAAAAGTAAAATATTGCTTCGAGCTGAACATCATCACGTGATTGTTCTATTTTTAAACTCAATCATGAAGTGACTTTTTAACCTTTCCGAGTTTGCGGCTTATAAATATATTTGTTTTTTCGTTTCTCCCAATGAGAAAAACGATCTTTTGAATATTGATATTAATGAAAATGAAATGAAATCGGAATAATTTTAATAAAAGGAAGGGAGGGTTTAACTAAAGTAAAAGAACCGAAATATTTTTTTATTTTTATTTTAAAATTGATTTTAACTTGAGAACATTATAAAGAGATTCACAAAACGGGTTTTTCAATTATGAACATGGAATATGATATTAAAAACAAATCAAATGAAATGTAGGGTAAGTCTCCAGGGATCACCCTACTCCTGTCATTTGACAATGTTGAACAGTCGAGATCCCTGCCCCCTAAACTCAATTTGTTCTCTCTTTAAAGTATAATGAAATATACCAGGCTAGTCTCTATGGGTCGCCCCACCCCTTGTTATTTGAGAATGATCTTATATCTTGAAAATGGTCGAGATCCCCACCTGTAAACCATATATATTCCTTTTTATACGACCGCAAAATTTGAAAAATTTTTCGTCGTATATTGCTATCACGTTGGCGTCGTCGTCGTCGTCGTCGTCGTCCGAATACTTTTAGTTTTCGCACTCTAACTTTAGTAAAAATGAAAGGAAATCTATGAAATTTTAACACAAGGTTTATGACCACAAAAGGAAGGTTGGTATTGATTTTGGGAGTTTTGGTCCCAACATTTTAGGAATTAGGGACCAAAAAGGGCCCAAATAAGCATTTTCTTGGTTTTCACACTATAACTTTAGTTTAAGTGAATAGAAATCTATGAAATTTTGACACAAGGTTTATGACCACAAAAGAACGGTTGGTATTGATTTTGGGAGTTTTGGTCCCAACATAATAAGGGGCCCAAAGGGTCCAAAATTAAACTTTGTTTGATTTCATCAAAATTGAATAATTGGGATTCTTTGATATGCCGAATCTAACTGTCATGACTGTATGTAGATTCTTAACTTTTGGTCCCGTTTTCAAATTGGTCTACATTAAGGTCCAAAGGGTCCAAAATTAAACTTAGTTTGATTTTGACAAAAAATGAATCAGTTAGGTTCTTTGATATGCTGAATCTAAAAATGTACTTAGATTCTTGATTATTGGCCCAGTTTTCAAGTTGGTCCAAATCGGGGTCCAAAATTAAACTTTGTTTGATTTCATCAAAAATTGAATAAATGGGGTTCTTTGATATACCAAATCTAACTGTGTATGTAGATTCTTCATTCTGGTCCTGTTTTCAAATTGGTCTACACTAAAGTCCAAAGGGTCCAAAATTAAACTTAGTCTGATTTTAACAAAAATTGAAATCTTGGGGTTCTTTGATATGCTGAATCCAAAAATGTACTTAGATTTTTTTATTATGGGCCCAGTTTTCAAGTTGGTCCAAATCAGGATCTAAAATTATTATATTAAGTATTGTGCAATAGCAATTCTTTTCAATTGCACAGTATTGCGCAATGGCAAGAAATATCTAATTGCACAATATTGTGAAATAGCAATTTTTTTTTAAATTAGAGTTATCTTTCTTTGTCCAGAATAGTAAACAAGAAATATCTAATTGCAAAATATTGTGCAATAGCAAGATTTTTTTTAATTGGAGTTATCTTTCTTTGTCCAGAATTAACTTAAATCTTTGTTATATACAATATACAATGTATATTCACTTTTTACTACCAACTGATAAATTAAAATAATCTTTACCATTCAGTGATAACAAGCAGTTTTTTTACATCTTAATATTTTATGATGTATTTAAATGAGTAGTTATTGTTGCAAACTCCATTAGAAATTTTAATTGAGATTAGTTTTGGAATAAGGGAAAGGGGGATGTGATTAAAAAAATTGGGTTCAATTTTTCTCATTTGAAGTTTCATAAATAAAAAAGAAAATTTCTTCAAACATTTTTTTGAGAGGATTAATATTCAACAGCATAGTGAATTGCTCTAAGAGAAAACAAAATTTTTAAGTTCATTAGAACACATTCATTCTGTGTCAGAAACCTATGCTGTGTCAACTATTTAATCACAATCCAAATTTAGAGCTGAATCCAGCTTGAATGTTGTGTCCATACTTGCCCCAACCGTTCAGGGTTCAACCTCTGCGGTCGTATAAAGCTACGCCCTGCGGAGCATCTGGTTATAATGTCAAATTGATTTGAATGAAATATACCGGGCTAGTCTCTGGGTTTACCCCCTCCCCTGCCATTTGCTAATGTTCTTATATTTTGTAAACGGTCGAGATCCCCTCCCCTAAACTATATATATTCTTGTATGGGAAAATAAAACAAACCCAATGTAATATAGGGGAAGTCCCTTGGGGGGGGGGGGGTTCACCCCTACTGTGTGAAAACATGTAAATGGTCAAGATCCCCACCCCTGAACCATATATGTTAGTGTAAGGGACAACAAGACAAATCAAATGAAATAAAGATAAAGTCCCTTGGGGCCACCCCACCCCCTCATGTTTGAAAACTTGTAAACGGTTGAGAGCCCCACCCCATAAGCCTATATATTATTATATGGGACAATACAACGAATCAAATGAAATAAAGGGAAAGTCCATGGGGGTCATCCCCATCCCCCTTTTTGAAATGGTCTGGATCACCACCACTAGACCATATAATATTCCTGTTCGTCATTTCAAGAAGATTTGAATGACATACAGGGTCAATCCCTAATTATATGGCATATATGTTTTACTATGAAGTTACACATCTATAATTCTTACCCCAGATGCTTAGCCACATAAAGCATTAACCTTTTATTTGAAATATTGGAAGTCAGTATGTTCTGACTTATAAAAGTCTGAATGTTCTGACTTATGAAAGTCTCAATGTTCTGACTTTAATTTAATAAGGCCAGAAAGACTCAGAATGATCTGAAGATAATGACTTGCTTTTAATGTTTAGAGTATTTAAGAATATGAATGCTCTTGTCATGCTAGTACCATAAGAAACCCTGACAAGATTTTGTTCCCAAAAAAATATATATTAAGAATAACAAGGGTACAATTGAACATAAATTACAAAGTTATAAATGTTGCTAAAAAATCTATTTAAAAAACACCCAATAGATAGTTGTAGTGAAAATATTATGTATTTATATGTACATGTACCACTTCTTGATGGACAACAAAGTCACCAAACTTAGTCTGATTTTCTAAGTATTTTCTCCTCAACATTTTTTTTATCAGAACATGATTTGACCTGTTTAAAGTCAGTTTACAGGAAAAAAATCCGATCAAACTAGGTTTCTTCATCTTAGCCCCCCCCCCTTTTCTCCTTATCTGAATCTGCTACTGTTGGGATAATTAATTTTTTTTTAAGAAACAATTCAGTCAAATGGTTTTTAGAATAATGTTTTTTACAACCAAAAGTTCTATATGTTAACTTTACAGAAAAAAAAGTCATGAAAATACAGAAATAAAATAAATTTTTAAGATATAAATTTGATGAAATTTGTTTAAAAAAATACATTTGAATATAAAATATACAAAATACATTTTTTTTATAGCCCTCAATATTGTGACTTGAGGGGACCATATTTCATCAGTCTTTTATCTGGTTTGTCATACATTTTAAAATCAATATGAAAATCCTAGACTTAAAAGTTGACATAAGTTTAGTTTTGACTGACTCTTTGGAGTCAGAACATGATTTGACCTGTTAAAGTCAGTTTACAGAGAAAATTAAATCCAATCAAAACTAGGTCTTCTTCTTCTAAGCCCCCCCCCCCCCCCCCCCCCCCCCCTTTTTTTCCCTTTTATCTGAATCTGCTACTGTTGAGTTAATTAATTGATAAGTTTATTAGAAACAATTCAGTCAAATGGTTTAAAATAACATATTTTACAACCAAAAGTTCCATGTGTTAACTTAACAGAAAAGAAAGGTCATGAAAATACAGAAATATAATAAAATTTAAAGATGATTTGATGAAATTTGTAAACAAAATATATTTGAATATAAAATATTAATTCTCATTATTGTGACTTTATTATTGGGTGTCTTTTATCTAGTTTTCCCATACGTTCTTAAATGCATATATTTATGACAATGCCAGACTTAACAGTTGTAATAATAAGTTAAAGTGAAGTTTTTGACTGACTCTTTGAAGTCAGAACATAATTTGACCAGTTTAAAACAAAATACATTTAAATATTGAATAATCAATATGCAAAATAAACTTTTTTATAGTCCTCATTATTGCACTGTATGGGGACCTTATTTCCTCTGTCTTTTATCTGGCTTTTCCGTACATTTTTAAATCAATATGAAAAAACTAGACTTAAAAGTTGAAATAAGTTTAAATGGGACTGACTTTTTGAAGTCAGAACACGATTTGACCTGTTAAAGTCTGTTGACAGGAAAAAAATGTCCTATCAAAGCTAGGTGTTCTTCCTCTAATCCCCCTCCCCACTAAATATCAATCTGCTACTGTTGAGTTAATTAATTACTGAGTTTTTTAGAAACAATTCAGTCAAATGGTTATTAAAATATAAAAATATTTTGCAACCACAAGTTCCATGTGTTAACTTAACAGAAAAGAAAAGTCATGAAAATACAGAAATAATACAATATATTTTTTTTTAGATAATTTGATGAAAATCTCTAAAAAACAAAATGCATTTGAATATTGAATATATCAAATAAAAATGTTCGATCCATTTTTAAATCTATGTGAAAATCCTGGACTTAAAAGTTGAAATAAGTTTAGTTTTGACAGACTCTTTGAAGTCAGAGCATGATTTGACCTGTTAAAGTCAGTTTACAGAAAAAAAAATCCAATAAAAACTAGGTTTCTTCATCTTAGCCCCCCCCCTTTTTTTCCCTTATTTGAATCTGCTACTGTTGAGTTAATTAATTGATAGGTTTATTAGAAACAATTCAGTCAAATGGTTTTTAGAATAATGTTTTTTACAACCAAAAGTTCCATGTGTTAACTTAACAGAAAAAAAGTCATGAAAATTCGGAAATAGAATAAATTTTTAAGATATTAATTTGATGAAATTTGTTAACAAAATACATTTGAATATAAAATATACCAAATACATTTTTGTATAGTCCTCATTATTGTGACTTAAGGGGACCTTATTTCATCAGTCTTTTATCTGGTTTCCCATACATTTTAAAATCAATATGAAAATCCTAGACTTAAAAGTTGAAATAAGTTTAGTTTTGACTGACTCTTTGAAGTCAGAACATGATTTGACCTGTTAAAGTCAGTTTACAGAGAAAATTAAATCCAATCAAAACTAGGTATTCTTCTTCTAAGCCCCCCTCTCCCCCTTTTTCCCTTATCTGAATCTGCTACTGTTGAGTTAATTAATTGATAGGTTTATTAGAAACAATTCAGTCAAATGGTTTAAAATAATATATTTTACAACCAAAAGTTCCATGTGTTAACTTAACAGAAAAGAAAGGTCATGAAAATACAAAAATATAATAAAATTTAAAGATGATTTGATGAAATTTGTAAACAAAATATATTTGAATAAAAAATATACCAAACACATTTTTTTATAGTCCTCATTATTGTGACTTTATTAGTGGGTGTCTTTTATCTGATTTTCCCATACATTCTTAAATGCATATGACAATGCCAGACTAAGAAGTTGTAATAATTAGCTAAAGTGAAGTTTTTGAGTGACTCTTTAAAGTCAGAACATAATTTGACCGGTTTAAAACAAAATACATTTAAATAATGAATATGCAAAATAAACTTTTTTATAGTCCTCATTATTGCGCCGTATGGGGACCTTATTTCCTCTGTCTTTTATCTGGCTTTTCCGTACATTTTAAAATCAATATGAAAAACTAGACTTAAAAGTTGAAATAGTTTAGTTGGGACTGACTCTTTGAAGTCAGAACACGATTTGACCTGTTAGAGTCAGTTGACAGAAAAAAAATGTCCAATCAAAACTAAGTCTTCTTCCTTTACGCCCCCTCCATATCTGAATCTGCTACTGTTGAGTTAATTAATTCATATTTTTTTTTAAGAAACAATTCAGTCAAATGGTTTTTAAAATAATGTTTTTTAAAACCGAAAGTTCCAAATGTTAATTTAACAGAAAAAAAGTCATGAAAATACAGAAATATAATAAAATTTTAAAATAATTTGGAGAAATTTGTTAACAAAATACATTTGAATATTAAATAATAGTATACCAAATACACTTTTTTATAGTCCACATTTTTGTGACTTTATTATAGGGTGTCGTTTATCTGAGTTTCTTAGGCCACGGTTATAATTGATTTGTCTATTTTTAGAAACGTAAACTGGAAGTTTTATTTTTTCACAACAGAAAGTGTTATCAATTTTGTTAGTGATTAATGCATTTCATTTCATAAAAAAAAATTATTTAATTATTTTTCAGGGATAATGCATTTGTTAGGGTCGGCGGGAATAAAAAAGCATGAAAAGTCAATTTTATTTTTATTCTGGAAATCGGAAAAATCGGGTCGGCGGATCCGTAAACCAACAAATTAAAAAATCCTGGCCTTATACATTCTTAAAAGCATATGTCACAATCCCAGACTTAAAGTTGCAATACTTAATTAAAGTATAGTCTTTTAATGACTCTTTGAAGTCAGAACATAATGTGACTTTCAGTTTGCACAACAGGATTTACCTCAATGAAATATTAAGATATCAAAAATATACCAAATTATCTTTTATATATATAGTTCTTATAATTGTGACTTAATTTTTTGTGATTTTTTTTCCTACTTGTATCCATACAGGCTAGAGGTATAGGGGAGGGTTGAGATCTCATAAACATGTTTAACCCCATCTCATTTTTGCGCCTGTCCCAAGTCAGGAGCCTCTGGCCTTTGTTAGTCTTGTATTTTTTTAATTTTAGTTTCTTGTGTACAATTCGGAAATTAGTATGGCGTTCATTATCACTGAACTAGTATATATTTGTTTAGGGGCCAGCTGAAGGATGCCTCCGGGTGCGGGAATGTCTCGCTACATTGAAGACCTGATAGTGACCTTCTGCTGTTGTTTTTTCTATGGTCGGGTTGTTGTCTCTTTGACACATTCCCCATTTCCATTCTTAATTTTAACAATCACATCACAATCATGACAATCATGATAATGCACGACTTTTACAGAACTTTGCAAGCAATTTAGTTTTTGACAGACTCTTTTAAGTCAGAACATGATTTGACCTGTTTAAGTCAATTTGTCCGAACATGCCCATTTGACCTGTTTAAGTCAATTTGTCTGAACATGATTTGACCTGTTCAAGTCAGATTGCAGAACAAATTTTCCAATCAAAGCTAGGTGTACTTCCTTTAAGCCCTGCTTCTGAATCTGCCATTTGTGAATTTATTTGATAAATGTTTAGAAACAATTAAGTCAAATGGTTATTTATTTTAGGGGATCTTACATATATTTCTTATGTCTGAGGTTCACATACTTTCTTTTAATATCATATGTCAGTGCCCCACTCTAAAAATTTCAATAAATTTAGTTTTGGGCTGACTGCTTTAAGTCAAAACATGATTTGACCTGTTTAAAAGAAATTGCATTTAAATATTGAATATACCAAATATTTTTTTTTTATAGTCCTCATTGTGACTTTAGGGGACCTTTAATATTTTCTCTGTCCTATATCTGGCTTTCCCATACATTTTTAAATCAATATGACAGTACTAGACTTAAAGGTTGAAATAAGTTTAGTTTTGACTGACTTTTGAAGTCAGCTTGTTTGAGTCAGTTTGCACAACAGTATTTACCTCAATGAAATATTAAAATAATAAATGTTTTGCTCTTGATAAATTTAGCTAAAAGTGGATGAGAATAGATCCCTTTTTTTTTCCTTGGAAGATTTGAAGTATTGTCATGGTACTAGTAAATGTATCCAATATTAATTTTGTATTTTATAAATCTTTTGATATTGACAGAAAATTGTATGATCCATTTTTTCTGCTTTGGTTTTTGTTTGTATTTTGAAATGATTGAATTTGATGAGAAAAAAATATTATGTTAAGATTCTGGAAAGAAGAAGGTATGATGAGCCCACTTTTTAAACTCTTTGATTCGAAACTAGTAATCACTATATTTTATGGAGATTGATAACAAAGTGGTAGTAATGACTGCTTCAAGTCAGAACAAAAATGACCTCTCTAAGTCAAAATGCATTAAAAAGGGACATAAATCTTATTAGAATATGAAGATATTAAGTCACAATATTTTATGCAAAAGCTGACCTGTGGAAGTCATTTTATGATAAATTAAAGTCTGACATAAACTGACCTGTACAAGTCATATTCTGTTGAGTGCAAGAAGGGAGACAACACTTACATCATATTAAATCTGACCTATGGAAGTCATTTTATTCTGACTTGTTTATGTCAGAGCTCTGACTGATTAGCGGTCATACCTCATCTGCTTATTTTCATGTTGTATAAAATTACACTTTACACGAAATAGGAATTGCTGTGCCTTTGATTAATGTTTTCAAAAAGTGATTTTTATCCTTTCATAAATGATGTGATGATTTAGAAAATTCTTGAGTATATAGACATTTTAATATGGAATATCAGTTTCAAAGAGTTCGATTGATAAGTTCCAATCGTCATAACCACAGTTCTGTTCTGTTATCCTCGAATATCACAATACTAATTTATATGTACTTGTGCAACACAATTAGTGTCACATGGAGAGCAGCTTACCTTTAAGGAGCACCAGAGAACGCCTCTGTTTTGTTCATATCTCTCAGACTTTATCTTCTGTGTTGTGTTTTGTAAACTCTTGTTTGTCTTTGTGTTGTTTTATTTTTTATTTATTCTTATGGTGTTTACAAGTTGTTGTTGGAACCTTCAATCTCCTTTCGAGAACAATGAACTGAAGTGCCTCGCACAATTCAAAATCAGTTAGGATTTTATTATAATTAGCACTCATTTCTTTCTGTGAGAACCTCATCAGGTTTCTGTATGTGACATTTGAGAAACTTGCGTCATGTAGAATGATCTTGATCAACAGTCTTAACTTGTACACACCTTTCAACTATTATTAGTTTCATTGACTTATGCTTGTTTTATGTCTAGTGGCAAATAGTTCATGCATATTTAGGACAATATATCATAAAATTAAATAGTTGTACATTTGAATTGGGGAATAATGTATTTTCACACCTTTCAACTGACCATGTTATTAGGTGCATTTAGTGGTGCTTGTTACTTCTTACGTTATTACTTAAAATCAATAGCTTTATATTTAGATTTGGGGGAAAAGTATTTTCGTGGATATTTGTAAATAGTTTTAGTATTCTAGATGTTTACAAATTTAAAGAAATGTATAGCTAAAAGGCTATTGTGTCTATAAAAATATGTATTAAGTTCAGTATTAAAATGCATAGTTCAACTATAACAACGAAAACCACAAATTATAAAGAATCCAAAGTAGTCAAAACAATTCATGTATAATAGTGGGCTATTCAGCATGTTCAGTAAGTAAACATTTGAAGTTAATAAAGGAGTCCAAGGTTGGGCGGTATTTACCGCCCCCGGTATTTACCAGTTGTATTTACCACCCTGGACAATACTCCAGAAGTGGTCAATACTGGCAAATACTGGTCAATTGAAATTTTCATGGTCGTTTTTATTATTAATTGAAGTAAAAACTTGATAAAAAGTCAAATATATTTAAACTTTAATCTTTATGCATGTTTTATTCATTTATAACACTTATTCCTACTGATTTAAAATTTAGTAACATGTACTATGAATTATGATATTTCATACTTTAGATATATAAAAATTGACATGTTACTTCAAAATTTATAAATCAATATATTTTTTAATCAAAATTTATGATTTTACAGGAAATTAGAATAAAAGTAATAAAACTACAGGTAAATGAAGTTACGTGTATCTTTTTACCTATAACCTGATTGCCAGGTGTGAAAATTTAATTACTAAAACAACAGCCCCCAATAAATATTGACAGTACATGGGTTGAAAGTAATAAAACAGATATTTGAAGACTCCCTTATAAACAATAAAATACCTCCTGTCTATTTAACTGTGTGACAAAAACGTCTTTATGCTGGAAATGGAAAGATTGAAGCATGGACAAAACAGTTTTTTTTCATCTTTTTATTATAATATTGTGTATACTTATTAATCAATGTAAATCACTGTTTATTAAGAATTTACAATAGAAATAGAAATGAAAGCATAAAAAATGATTTTAACTCTTTCTCTATTCCATTATTTCAATAGTAATTAACCAGGTAGAGAGAGTTTTTTTATAGTTATGACCACTAAAAATTTCAATCGACCAGTATTTGCCGGTATTTGCCAGTATTTTCCCGGTATATACCGGTATTATCCACTGGCATGTTGCGGGAATTTCTCGCTACATTAAAGACCTGTTGGTGACCTTCTGCTGTTGTTTTTTTTCTATGGTCGGGTTGTTGTCTCTTTGGCACATTCCCCATTTCCATTCTCAATTTTAGTATTGACCACTTTTTTGTCAACCTTGTAAAGGACCTATAGTCTGCAGTGACCAATAGTAATCACTTTATCTGGCTGTCTGTCATCTGTTCTTTGTTGTATGATATGCCAAGATTGACCTACCTATTTTCAGTTTTTATGCGTAGTGTTAAAAAGATATATATATATATAGATACATGATATACAGCAGGTACCTTTGAAAGTTTAATGTTTTGTAATATATTTGAAGTAAATATAAAAATTGTGCATGGTGGTAAAAAGGCTTAGTTTTTGTTTCAAATGATTTTTTTCTAAAAACCCATCTGGGCTAGAATTTAAAAAAAATTGTCATGTACATGTAAATTATATTATGTTATATATATTCAAAATTGATTTCCAATGATAACATTTTTATTTTGTGATGATAAGGGGGTAAAAAAAAATTTTAATTTTTTTTTTTTTAGTAAAAACATCTTTTTAGTGCTAGGATGATTCCAGGTGTCAAAAAACATGAAAAAGTGAAAAATGTGGTAAAAACTTACTTAATGCTGAAAATCACTCCACTGAGGCATAATCACTTTATAAATTTACAACTTTTGTAATAATAGTAAATAGGTAAATGATATTTATAAATAGTTGGCGTCAAAACGATTTCACCAAGAATGTCAATTATACAAGTGTTAACTGTGAATAATTCCACAAGTGTTAACTGTGAATAATTCCACAAGTGTTAACACGAGTGGAGGTTTGTTGACACCTATATGCAATTATTACTTTGAATAGTTCTTAAAACAATAAATTATTTTGTTTCATAGAGCTAAGAAAGCAGGCCTTTGAAGAGAAAAGAAAAGAATTTGAAGAGGTTAGAAAAAAAAGGAAGCCTCCGGCAGAACCCAGAAAGCGGAAAAAGAAGCCCATGGACCAGATATTCCCAGAAATGTTCAGTGATGGTCAGATGATGATGCCACAGCAGCAGCAGCCACTTCAGCCACCACCCAAGAAACGACAGAGACGACCGAAACAGAAAAAGGTGGACATAGAAGAGGATAAAGATGCTAAAGTGGAGAGCTTCTTGGCACAGTTACGAATGCTAGCAAACGTGCCACTCCAGGAACCTAAAGTCATAAGTGCTATTGTAAATAGTCCTGTACATGGCAGTCCATCTGTACTTACAGGTAAACTTTCTACTTTCTTCCATATTTTGTTAAGATATAAGACCAGGTCTATTAATTTTTTTGGAGAAAATGTTTAAAGTCATAGAAAACTACTTTTAATGTTTTTTAGGGTTTATTTGTAAAATTACAGAAATATAACATATTACTGAATCTAAAATTAAACACATAAAACTGTAATTATTAAAATGAACATTCAGACAACTTACAATGTATTACTGAATCTCAAATTGAACACATACAACTGTAACTATTAAAATGAACATTCAGACAACTTACAATGTATTCAAAATATTTGGGCATTGATGGCTGAGTTTTGTAAGTAGTTCAACTACTGTATTACTAGCCTGTCAACACTCAGCTTGTGAATTGAAACCCTGCACATGGCGGGTTGGACAGAGTTAGGAGTTATGGTTTAAATTAACATGTTGTTATAAATTTTATCACTAAAAAAGATATACAAAAGTTCATAAGTTAAAAAAAAAGAACCTCTTAATGAAGTGTTATAAAGGTATAAAACTTCTAATACTGCTAATACATGGCTCCATTGTTTTAAATCTTAACTTTGTAGCTTTCCTCTTCGTGCTCATGTACTTAAACTTTTTTCTTAAGTTTATGTTAAGCGCAAATAATTTCATTTCAAAACAAAACCTTAGCTTTTATTGGCTAGTGCTCAAAATTTATAGGTGCACACGGGTTTCCAAAAGTCATTAAGTACAAATAAAACAGGTACTTTTGTCCTGAGAAACAGGCCAAATAAGTGATTTAACTTCAGTTTCTTTCAAATGTAAGTTATTCTAAATAAAACTCCCAACAAGGGTGTACAATCAAGTCAGTAGAAAATTTAGATCCTAAAGCTTTCCTTTCTAACTAAAATAACAACACCCTTCAGTCATTTAGGGGTTCATTTTAACCTGTTTTCACTGTACAGCTAATGATAATGTATTACTAATGATTTGAAATTTTTTAGTATGGTTATTGTATTACAGGTGAAGGTCAATTAAAAGGAGATTTTGGTAATGCTTATTTAGATGGTGTAGCAGATTTCTATGGTAGTACCCTGTTAGGTGGATTACCTCCCCTCGGTTCATTAGTTGGTTTACAACCACCAAAAACTATGGAACCAGGAAGGAAATTAATAAGTGATGGACAGGAAATTGCCGGTTTGTTCAATTTTTTTTATCACATTTAAATATTTTAAAGTTTAGTTATGTTTACCATTAATTGATGATAAAGCTTTATTGTAATTAGTAAAATCACAAAAATACGGAACTCCGAGGAAAATTCAAAACGGAAAGTCCCTAATCAAATGGCAAAATCAAAAGCTCAATCACATCAAACGAATGGATAACAACTGTCATATTCCTGACTTGGTACAGGCATTTTCTTATGTAGAAAATTGTGGATTAAACCTAGTTTAAAAGACTTTAAAAGGGATGGATATGTTTATATAATTCCTACTGAAAAAGAGACAAAAATGAATCATACCTTCAAGGAAGCATAGCTTTGAATTTCAGGGAAATACATTCTTTTATTTAGAATTAAATCTAAAATTTGAATGATTCCTTATTAGAAAAACATATTATACAAATTTTGAAATAACCAATATTAAATGAAGTAAAAAGTTGATTATCTGATAAATGTATCCATGGTAATAATTAGTCTGAACTTACAAATGAAGATATCATTTGTGGAGTATGGATAGTAAGAGAACATGTATATATTGGTTTATTTCAACAAATCTCTGTTTCTTTCTCAATCAGTTGTTTATTATATTCAATAAATCAAGAATAAAAAAAAATCAAATATTTTTAACCTATTTCATGTCTTAAGGAAGTACACCACTAATTCATGGTCCCATTACTTTCTATGTTAAATTCCTCCATTTCAACCAAGCACACCTCTTTCATTTTAAGTTCAAATAAAGTGACAATCATTGCATTTCAAAGCAACACTTTATGGTGTCTTCTACTGAAAAAATCAACATACCTTACATGGCATATAAGAAAGAACTGGTTCCCGGAACTTCGGATGTACCAAAACAAGTACTTCAGATCTGACAAACAGACTAAATGTACCCTCTTTTTAAAATTTGGTGCAGTTTTTTTAATATTTTATTATTTAAAATTAAAAGTCCAAAAGTGTTCTACAATGATCACCAGTCCTTTAGCTTTCATTTGATGCCAAAAATACCTAAATATCCTACATATTTTGAAAGTTACACTCATGCGTAGGAACTATTTTGCGTTAAATATGTACTACTTTCTGGTATGTGCTTTCTGGCCGGCCCGAATTAGTGGTGTTACACCTTAACCATGACATACTAGTTCTGTTAAATTTCTTAATACAAGAAACTTACTAATTGTGATAATTTTATTTGTGAAGATAATTAATTATTCTTAACACTTTAGAGTAGTGTGAAAAGTTAGTTCATAAAAAATACAATTATCAGTTCTATGTACTAACATTTGTACCAACTGCTAAACCTTGTAGTTTGTGAAGTGGACAAATTTATTAATCAAAATTTTTATTTTATGTCAATGTTAGTAGAGGAGCATTATGAATTCTGGTCAGTGTGTCTGTTAGTCCATTTATCGTATTAAAGTTTTGATTAATGGTAGTATATGGTCACATTAAGTTGAAAGGTAGTACACTTACATATTAATTAATATGAAGTAAAGCGTTTAATACATGTGCCAAAATTAGAGTTTTGACCCAGATATCATGGTCCACTAAACATAAGTATGTGACTGTGTTGGCGGGGCATGGTGACCTATGAAAAAGTATTCTGTTTTCACTTCATATTTAACATGTTTAATCTTTATTCACGTTCTTATTCGCAGATCATCTGAAGCAAAAACCAGGAAATGAAGCAGCATTCCCAGGATCCCGTGGAAACACACCATTTTCTATGGGTTCTCTTACTGGCATGGCTCCCAATCCAGTGGTACCATCCTTACCATCACAACCAAGGATTGAACCTCGAGTACAGGCTTTAAGGTACAAAGCAAAATTTGCAGAAAAAGATGTGTTATGACTGCCAATGAGACAATTCTACACAAGATACCAAATGAAACAGCTATAGGTCACCATACAGCCTTCAATAATAAAAGCCATCATGCCAAATTCTGTATTCTGTATCTGTATCTTCATATATTCTGCCAATATATGCACACCTTTAGTACAAAGTAATAAATCCAGTCACTAATAGAATTATAATAAAGTCTGTACACTATACAAGTATGTCAATATCACATATGATTTCACTTAGTCTATACACCCTCATTGTGTTCCTCTATAAATTAACTATTTTAAATTTGTAGGATGACTGATAGTCCTGATACAGTAGTTTCCTCGTCTTCTCCTGAACATGAATATGGAGATGAAGAAATGGATTTCCCAATGTTGAAACCTATTGATCCGCCTGCTGAAGAGGATCGTCGTTGTTCTCCGGCCCTCCCTCTTCTGCAGCCGATCGCCATCAAAGCAGAATCTCTACAAATCAAAGAAGAAAAGATTGAAAGAAAAGAAGATTATGCAGATACCACAAGGCTAATGGCTGATGATATTAGTGATAGAAAATTGGCAAAATTTGATCCTTCCCTTGCTGCAATGGCAGAAAAAGATATTACGGGCAAAAGCAATAGTTTTACTTCATCTCTGTCGCATCCTCTCAAAGACAAGGATATATCTGTGACTTTAACTTTATCAGCCAAGGCAGCTGAGGATATCGGTGGAGTTCTGTCCAGTATAGCAGAACTGTTGAAGATAGCAGTGCCCCCTACTTATCAAGTCAGCAGGAGTCCATCGCCTGATTCACTTAAAATGAACCTTAAACGTAAGAAACTTTACAGATATTTGAGACAGATAGAAAATGTGGTGCATCTAAGATTATGAATCAGGTGGAATATGTCAAATAGTGAGAGTTAACAAAACTTTGGATCCAGAACACTCATTTTAAAACTTACATTTATATTTACAAAGTAGTGACAAACTTATCACTATATACATGTAGGGTTACATTCTTTGAAAGTTTCATATTGAATCAAAAATCTACAACATTTGGATTGAACTCATTCTCAGTTTTATTAATTGTTTGAAAATTTTAAATTGCAATTGAATTCATCTAGAGTTGCTTCCCTTTGTCCAAGTTGCTTTTATTTTTCAACATGGAAATTGTTACTATATTACAAAAGAACTGTTTAAAATAGTATAATAAACATTAAAAATAAGAATGTTTTTCCTTTGTAGATAAAGAAGATCCAATTAATATTCATAATTTGATCAAAATGAAGCCAAAGTTTTGTCGTAATTGTGATATGGTGGTTCTAGACAAAGGATTCATTAGAAAGAAATCAGAGATGCCATTTATGATCAAAGAGGACCATTTTACTTTCAGGGTAAGTACCTCTAGTGATGACCGTAATAAAAACTAAGTAAAAATTCACAGGTGTCTTTATAATAATCGATATAACAAATGAAACTTTGAACGAAAGGAAATATAAGTTCTACAATAAGATAGTAACCAACAAAATTAAAATTGGAAAGAATTGTATTGCTCTAATTACATGTCCACAATGACTAATATTATCTAGAACCATTTAAAGATCAGTGGTTTTGTCTGAATTTTAGCTTCCTCTAATACAAACTGGTGGTTGTGATATAGCTAAAAGGGACAGTAAACACTTTCAACCAATCAAATGAATGTATCTCTTCAAATACATCTTTTTCCAATGTGTCTTTGTTAATATCACATCAAAACATATTTGAAGTTGCTGACTATAAACAAAGATTGTTTTGCAAATGACATATCAGGTCTCTGTTACAAAAATTCACACATTGTAAACTTTATGAATTAAAAATCTGTATTATCTTTGAGTCTTGAATGTTAGGTTACAAGTATTTCACTCTTATTTTCTATGAGTCTTTAATGTTAGTTTACATGTATTTCACACTTATTCAGGAATCAGAAGACGAAGATATTGCTTTCTGTAGTCAGAAATGTTTTGAGAGATTTGTGATGGTGTATAGAAGTATATTTAAGTCTGGGGGATTGCACAGTAAACTAGGACAAGATCCAGCTTTCTTCTCTGACAAATCCCCGTCAGCAGCATCCCTCAGTCCATTCCCTTCTACTCCACCCACAATGGTTAGTCCAAGGGGGTCAGGATTCTTAACGCCTAACTCTTCAGGGGAGAGAACTCCACAGTTGACACCTACAACACCAACTGGTGCCCCAATGCTGATGGGAGGGGTGGAGTCACTGACACCAACAAGACAACGGCAAGAACTGGAAAAGATTCAGGGAAGGAAACACAAAAAAGATGTGCCACCTAAGGTAGGAATAATGTGGACTAGGAGCAATTTCAGTTTAAGTGTAATTTCCAAAAAAAATATATGTAATCACCTTCGTCTGAAATTTAAGAATGACATTCTTATACATGAAGAGAAAAAAGAAAGAAAGGTTTTATGATGACTTTTGAAATACAAGCATTCAAAAATCTAAACTTTTATTGGGAATGTAATTAATGTTCCTGGATTTTTTTGTAGGTATGGTAAAGCATTAAAATTAATTTTAAGCTGAACAAAACACTATACTATGGAAATAAAATATAATTTAATACATTTTGTCAAATATTTTATTTAGATGCTTATTTAGTGTTATTGAATGAGAAATATTTATATCTTTGTTGCAGCCTCCACCAAAACGTTGGAAGAATATAAGATATAAAAAGTGGGATCCATCTTTCTCACAAGAACTACAGCCTCGACCAGAAACTCCTAAAAGTGAAGTCGAAGTAGTGAGTACATTCATCAAGGAACCAATAATTCCTTTATTTTACACAGAGAATGTCGGGAAAACTACGACTGTATTTGTTATATTTCTTTTTAAATTTTGATAGCATTTCTTTATGCTTGGTTTTTATAAATAACAATAAATTATCTTGCATTTTTGTCCATTGTTCAATCACAATAATAAATGCATGCACAAATTTCTGAATTCACAGTAAGAAAAACAGTTGAATGAAATATTTCTGAATTTATTTTACCTTCCAATGTTTTATATATAGTTCTAAAATAAACATTTGACATATTTCAGCTATGGAAGGCTCTAGGTACAATAATAACTCCAGACCCCATGCCTGAAGACAAACGGTCCTGTGTGTTCTGTCAGGTTATTGGTGATGGCCCAACTGATGGACCAGGGAGGTATGATATCATTCACATTTTTTATTTTGTATTTTGATGGAACCAAACTCAATATTAGGTTCAATTACGGAAAATATTTGAAGCTGGATACAATCATATTTATTTTAGAAAAGCCTTTGGTAAACAAACAATACATGGAATCATTTTATGTGTCCTATCTTTTAGGAATAGGGAATTAATTCCACTCTTTTCGGAATGTGAAAGGTGAAAAGTTTTTTCGATTGGTCTATCGTTTTGAATCTCTTAACTTCTTGCATTTGACCACAAACTGCTCAAAACTGCCTCATATCAATCAAATTTAGCCTCTTGTTTTATTTAAAGATAAAATGTTTGAAAAGGGAATATTCTTTTTATTTATCTTATTTGTGTATAAGGAAAAAAAACCTACTTCGCAGTACATCATCCTTTCTTTTTATATCACATCTTTGTACAGTTTTTTCATTGTTTACAATGTTTGTTTATAGTAGAATAGTTAAACCTTCTATAATACTAAAATTACGAGGTCCAATTTGTCAGCCGTCATCACATAAAAACGACGAATCAAAGAATTCAACTTTATATATAACTAATATAGTACAATGGTGTAGATTAAAAATTACACCACTCCAGGCCCTTTTGTTTTCCTCGTAATTAATATTGCCAATAATTAAGAAGTTCCGGGTCGAAGCCGATACCGATACCAATAGTATATTCACCTGTTACCTACTACCTTATCTGTACGTTCCGCATCTGACAGGCGCACCAACAAACGGTGTATTCAGGATTAATATGCTATATACACGGGTCATAATCACAGGGTTGACACTACTAAATAGTCAAATTGTTACCTATTGTAGTATTTTAATCAGTAAGACTTTCTAAGATAACAATACGAATACTAAAAATCTGGACTAAAAATAAGGCGTATAGGTACAGTTTTCAATTTGTTAGCAGGCATGACGTTAAACAGCGAATCAATGCAAAGAATTCAACTTTATTTATAACTAATATAGGACTATGCTGTTGATTGAAAAATACTCCATTCCAGGACCTTTTGTTTTCCAAATAATTAATATTACCAATAATTGATAAGTTCCAGTTTGACGGATTCAAACAGAAAGATTTGAAAGCAGAGAAAACTGTGTATCTTATAATCAGCATGACTTTATCAGATGACAATACTAATACTAAAATAGGGCTTGCGCATAGTTATATACTTTAATTCAGTCACGGACCCGCGATATCACGGGTGTGTTCTAGTATTATATACATATATTAATGAGTACCAAATTTATGTATTTATAATATTATAATCTTCAGATTGCTTAACATGGATGTCGATAAGTGGGTACATTTGAACTGTGCCCTCTGGTCATCGGAAGTTTACGAGACTTTGAATGGTGACTTGATGAATGTAGATGTAGCGTTCAAACGAGCCCAGGCACTGGAATGTCAGTCTTGTAAGAAATCTGGAGCTACATTGGGATGTTTTAAAGTTAACTGTTCTAAAGTTTTTCACATTGGTTGTGCACAGAAAGCTGGATGCATGTTCTTTCAGGATAAGGTGAGTCCTATATATATATACCATAAACCAACTAACTTTGGAGAGCGATTTATTTTTGTGAGAAGAAAAATAGCACAAATATAAATCATTACGAAAATTCAAAACTTTGTCTAACTATATCAAGTAAATTTGAAAACTTTGTAATTAAATCACCACAAATTAAGATAGATAAGACAAAATGCAAAATAAAGTATCTTTGAAATAAGTTGGTATACAGTAGCGATCATTGGTAAAAAAATATTGAGAAGATACCAAGTATTTAAAACTTAAGTCAAAGAGAAACTGGAAATGCTATGACTAAACAGAATAGACTCTAAGTCAGCAAAATACTACATAAAAAAGTCTGAGCAACACAAAGATCACTAAAAACCTACAGAGAGGATATCAGATACTTCAGAAGTCTGAGCAACACAAAGATCACTAAAAATCTACAGAGAGGATATCAGATACTTCAGAAGACTGAGCAACACAAAGATCACTAAAAACCTACAGAGAGGATATCAGATACTTCAGAAGGCTGAGCAACACAAAGATCACTAAAAATCTACAGAGAGGATATCAGATACTTCAGAAGACTGAGCAACACAAAGATCACTAAAAACCTACAGAGAGGATATCAGATACTTCAGAAGTCTGAGCAACACAAAGATCACTAAAAATCTACAGAGAGGATATCAGATACTTCAGAAGACTGAGCAACACAAAGATCACTAAAAACCTACAGAGAGGATATCAGATACTTCAGAAGGCTGAGCAACACAAAGATCACTAAAAACCTACAGAGAGGATATCAGATACTTCAGAAGACTGAGCAACACAAAGATCACTAAAAACCTACAGATAGGATATCAGATACTTCAGAAGTCTGAGCAACACAAAGATCACCTACAGAGAGGATATCAGATACTTCAGAAGTCTGAGCAACACAAAGATCACTAAAAACCTACAGAGAGGATATCAGATACTTTAGAAGTCTGAGCAACACAAAGATCACTAAAAACCTACAGAGAGGATATCAGATACTTCAGAAGTCTGAGCAACACAAAGATCACTAAAAACCTACAGAGAGGATATCAGATACTTCAGAAGTCTGAGCAACACAAAGATCACTAAAAACCAACAGAGAGGATATCAGATACTTCAGAAGACTGAGCAACACAAAGATCACTAAAAATCTACAGAGAGGATATCAGATACTTCAGAAGTCTGAGCAACACAAAGATCACTAAAAATCTACAGAGAGGATATCAGATACTTCAGAAGGCTGAGCAACACAAAGATCACTAAAAACCTACAGAGAGGATATCAGATACTTCAGAAGGCTGAGCAACACAAAGATCACTAAAAATCTACAGAGAGGATATCAGATACTTCAGAAGTCTGAGCAACACAAAGATCACTAAAAATCTACAGAGAGGATATCAGATACTTCAGAAGGCTGAGCAACACAAAGATCACTAAAAATCTACAGAGAGGATATCAGATACTTCAGAAGGCTGAGCAACACAAAGATCACTAAAAATCTACAGAGAGGATATCAGATACTTCAGAAGGCTGAGCAACACAAAGATCACTAAAAACCTACAGAGAGGATATCAGATACTTCAGAAGGCTGAGCAACACAAAGATCACTAAAAACCTACAGAGAGGATATCAGATACTTTAGAAGGCTAGGCAGAAGTATTTATAGATCCTTGCCTTTAAAAAAAATGGTTTCAGAAGGTTTATCAGAAAAATACTTCAGATGCACCAAACTTATATAGTGTTATTAAATATAAGACAAAATGTTTTTATGGTAAACCTTCAGAAACCCAATTTTAAAATTGTAATTAGAAATGTATTGTTTGTTTTATATAAGATATTTTTTTCTTTCAGACAATCCTTTGTCCAACTCATGCACCAAAGATATTCCCTGACAATGTGCTGACCAATTTATCTGTATATAGGAAAGTTTATGTCAATAGAGATGAGGATAAACAAGTGGCCAGGTAACACTAGTTATTATGATAAACAAGTAGCCAGGTAACACTAGTTATTACGATAAACAAGTAGCCAGGTAACACTAGTTATTACGATAAACAAGTAGCCAGGTAACACTAGTTATTACGATAAACAAGTAGCCAGGTAACACTAGTTATTACGATAAACAAGTAGCCAGGTAACACTAGTTATTACGATAAACAAGTAGCCAGGTAACACTAGTTATTACGATAAACAAGTAGCCAGGTAACACTAGTTATTACGATAAACAAGTAGCCAGGTAACACTAGTTATTACGATAAACAAGTAGCCAGGTAACACTAGTTATTATGATAAACAAGTAGCCAGGACTAGTTATTATGATAAACAAGTAGCCAGGTAACACTAGTTATTACGATAAACAAGTAGCCAGGTAACACTAGTTATTACGATAAACAAGTAGCCAGGTAACACTAGTTATTACGATAAACAAGTAGCCAGGTAACACTAGTTATTACGATAAACAAGTAGCCAGGTAACACTAGTTATTACGATAAACAAGTAGCCAGGTAACACTAGTTATTACGATAAACAAGTAGCCAGGTAACACTAGTTATTATGATAAACAAGTAGCCAGGTAACACTAGTTAACACTAGTTATTACGATAAACAAGTAGCCAGGTAACACTAGTTAACACTAGTTATTATGATAAACAAGTAGCCAGGTAACACTAGTTAACACTAGTTATTATGATAAACAAGTAGCCAGGTAATATAAAAAACAAGATGTGGTATGATTGCCAATGAGACACACTAGTTATTATGCATCAATTCTTTGTAATATCCAGAAATCAATTATAAATTGCTCTTTTATTCTGGTATTTTCAATATTATTTTTCTAGCAAGAAAATATTTTTTTAAATGAAAATATTTTAAAATCTGAATATTTTACCTTTTATTTTTCAATTTCAAAATTGGCAATATTTGAGATAAATTGACCCTTCATTAACCCTTTCCTTTGGTTTTACCAGGAATCTCAATGCAGTTTAATATAACAATGTCTTCTTATTATTTTCAGTATGATCCGAGGGCAGGAAGAGGGGACTTATGCTTTAAGGATCAGTTCTCTAATTTTACACAGTGTAGGACAATTACTACCACATCAAATAGCAACAGGGAAATTTCATACCAGAGATTTTATATACCCTGTAAGTGTACTGCAAGGAATGTTAATGAATGAAGGACAAAAAAAATAGTTTTTAGCCAATGTGCATAACACAAAGTATATACTGAGCTTTAAATCAGAAAACACATGAAATAAAAATTGCTAATACGTTGCAAGAAAATAAGATTGAGAATGGAAATGGGGAATGTGTCAGAGACAACCAGCTGGCCAAGAGAAAAAGGCTTAAGGCAACCAATGGGTGTTCAACACAGCGAGAAAATACTGCACCTGGAGGCTGAAATTTAGCTGGCCAATAGCAAAATGTAACTAGTTCAATGAAAAAATTTATTTTAAACAACTCAATAAGTTAATTCCATGTTTTGTTGAATTTATGTTGCAACTCACGGACAATTCTGACATAATTTAAGTGGTCAACAAAATATACATTTTTTGCATTAGGGGGGAAATGGAAGATACCTAAGGATTATTAAAGCTCACCATGCTCACAGGTTGAAAACAAACTGATGCTGTTGGTAAAAATGAAAATTACCAAAAGACAGACAAACAGTTTACGAAACAAAACATAGAAAATTATATAAAAACTGCAATATGAATCCTACAAAACTAATTCTTTACAGCATTATAAATCTTTGTTATAACAGATTGATTTTAAATCTTAATTAAATGATTTTCAGATGAAGTGTCATGAATTCTGCCAAATTTTCGTTCACTTTGCCTTACTATTATATAAAAATTTAAAATGATTTTTAAAACCATTGTTATCTTTGTAATGACAGGTTGGTTTTAAATCTAGTCGATTTTATTGGAGTATGAGGAGGTTATATAAACGGTGTCGGTACGTCTGCAGTATTAGTGACAATGATGGTCGACCTGAATTCATGATTTGTGTAGTGGAAGCAGGCTTCGAGGATATTGTTATGAAAGACAGTTCACCACGTTCTGTGTGGTTTAAAGTGCTAGAACCGTTAGATAAAATGCGAAGAAATGCAGACTTAGTGAAAATATTTCCCAGTTTTATGACGGGAGAGGAATTGTTTGGTTTAACAGAACCAGCTATTATCAGGGTGATTGAATCTGTAAGTTTATCTTTAAAAAAAATTTCATCTCATGAATGGACATTTATGTCGATGTGACAGCAACCCATAAAACAAAACAAAATTAAAAGAAAAAGTTTGATTATCTTTCTTTTACCGTCTTCTATTCGTAGTATGTACAGCCACAAATTTCCCTAATTAAATAAAAAGTGAATAGTTGAACAGAGGATACAAAATCTGCCATTAACTCAAATTGAAAAGATTTCTATATCTTGACACTCAAATTAAAGTTTAATGGAGTTATTCCACTCATAAGTCACAATTATAGAAATCATGAGATTGCTTTTGTTCTTCTAATATTGATACATTTATTAAGCTCAAATTATATTTGTTCTTACCGTAAAAGTTGTTAAAAGTATGTCTTTGATCACCCTCTCTGAACGAAGGTTTACACGTAATGGCTATGATTAAAAATTTGAAGCATTTTCATCAGGATTAAAGAATCAGAGCTTCCAGAAATTTTGTATTCTCTACTGTGTGGTGTGTTTGAATTGCGGGCAAGAGGAATTTTATGGTTATGTATATCTTAACAGAAACCTATACATTTTGCAATAATCAAATGAATTATATTATTTTACAGCTACCTGGAACTGATCTCTTATTAGACTACGCTTTTAAATATGGCCGCTGTGAATTGATTGAAATGCCATTAACAATCAATCCATCAGGCTGCGCTAGAACAGAACCAAAACTTAGAACTCATTTTAGAAAGTAAGTATGACATATGTAGTGTTATTATAGTCATATACTCTTGGTCAATGTATCAAACATTTTAATGTTATATTGTCCCATTAAATAAATACATAGCTATTGTTCAATGAGACATTCTAATGCAACAACGTTTGTAACGTTCATTTTGATTGGATAACGTCACTTTCTTACATGGCATCAATTGACAATTGATGCTATGGGACGTACGCGCAATCGCAGACGACATATGACAGATTTTAAATACATGTTTTAACGTTGTTTTCTGTCCGTTTCATTAGAATGGAGATAACAATATTGTATTATAAGCTCCGACGGCATCAATTGGGGATTTGATGGTCGCAAATACCCATTTACTGTCTCCGCTTACGCGTCGCCAGTAAACTTAATTTGCGACCATCAAATCCCCAATTGATGCCGTCGGAGCTTAAAATACAATACAGTTATCTCCTAAATAGAACAGACAAAAGTGTAATTACATTGACCAAGAGAAGATCTAGATGACTTTGGAACTGTTTCATTTGGTTAAGCAAAATTCTGTCTATGTAAATTTCTATTGATTCATTATTATACCCCCGCTTTAAAAAAGGGGGGGTATACTGTTTTACCTCTGTCTGCCGTCCGTCAGTCCGTCCATCAGTCCGTCCATCAGTCCGTCAGTCCGTCAGTCCGTCAGTCCGTCCGTCAGTCAGTCCATCCCATGAAACTTTCGTCTCATTTTTCTCAGGAACTACACATCCACCCTTTCTGTAATTTGGTATCAACATTTATATATGTTAGCTATACCGTGTGATGCGTTTTCAGATTCATCACTTGACAACTTCCTGTTTACCGAACACTTGTATGATTTTACACATGATAGCCAAGTTGAAAATTTTCGTCACATTTTTCTCAGGAACTACACATCCACCCTTTCTGTAATTTGGTATCAACATTTATATATGTTAGCCATACCGTGTGATGCGTTTTCAGATTCATCACTTGACAACTTCCTGTTTACCGAACACTTGTATGATTTTACACATGATAGCCAAGTTGAAAATTTTCGTCACATTTTTCTCAGCAACTACAATACAAGGATTTCTGAAATTTGGTTTCAGGATTTATATAAGTCAGCTATACCGTGTGATGCGTTTTCAGATTCATCACTCGACAACTTCCTGTTTACCGAACACTTGTATGATTTTACACATGATAGCCAAGTTGAAAATTTTCGTCACATTTTTCTCAGGAACTACAATACAAGGATTTCTGAAATTTGGTTTCAGGATTTATATAAGTCAGCTATACCGTGTGATGCGTTTTCAGATTCATCACTTGACAACTTCCTGTTTACTGAACACTTGCATATTTTTACACTATTAATATTATCCACTTGCGGCGGGGGTATCATCAGTGAGCAGTAGCTCGCAGTTTCACTTGTTATTCATGCATTTTGTGGACAGAAGAAAACCACTTTTAAATTTCCACAAGTACAAATTTTCTATGGGATTGTATGCAGACATCAACAAAAACATGGAATCTTACAACCACAAAAACATAGAATCTTACATCCACAAAAACATGGAATCTTACAACCACAAAAACATGGAATCTTACATCCACAAATACACGGAATCTTACATCCACAAAAATATGGAATCTTACATCCACCAAAACACGGAATCTTACATCCACAAAAACATGGAATCTTACATCCACAAATACACGGAATCTTACATCCACAAAAACACGGAATCTTACATCCACAAAAACACGGAATCTTGCATCCACAAAAACACGGAATCTTGCATCCACAAAAACACGGAATCTTGCAAAAATACAATTTATCCTCAATCCACTGAAATTGGTACCCATAAGAATTGATGAATTCAATGTATAGTGTGTGGCAGTGATTCTGTTGGTGTCTTTTCCTGTCACCTGCATCACTTATTTAATCTGTTGCTCTTTTTATTTGATTTAAGTGGTTTTGAGATTTCCCATACTTAACATACTAGACCATAAACTACTACATTTCTGCTTTAATATAACAGTGGGTTAATCTGCAGCTGTGTGAAACAATGTTGATGTCACCAAACTTGCACAGATTCTTATTATTATTACAATTGTGACAGAATAGGTATCACAAAAAAGTAAAAAAAGTTGTATTTCAAATTTTAATATTATTATTCATAAGGAGCTTATACTGAAGTAGGAATAATAAATCTGTAATTTTTCTTCATTGTTCAAAAATCAAAATTTTAATGCATGCAAAAATTTGTGATTTTATTATATTTCAGAATCATGTGTATTCGTTGTTTGTATTATTTAAGCTCTAACATTTTTGTGTGCCCATGTCTTCAATAATAAATTTCCATTTTCAGAATGCATACATTACAATCCAGCCATACATCACGGTCACTCCCTGCCATGGTAACAGGGGTGACCGGAGACATTAATTCTCCATACATGAAACAGTTTGTCCATTCCAAATCTCAGCAGTATAGAAGGTTAAAGACAGAATGGAAAATTAATGTCTTTCTAGGCAGATCTAGAATTCAGGTTAGAATTAATTAATTGTTAACTACACAATTGCTGGAACAAAGACATAAAAGATCCCATTAGGTTTTGTATGCAGTATACAACAAGTTATGCTTTAGTTTTTCTGAAATCAGATGTAGATTGCAGTCAGGGATTCATTAATCAATAACATAAAAAGGGGAATAACTTATTTGATTCAGAAAAAAGCTAAGAACCAAATTCTGGCTGTCGAAAAAAGAAAAGGATTAGCTCATCTCACTGCCCCCTAAAATTGTTTTAAGTGATAGGATATTTGTATTAAGGGCTATTCCAGAAAAAAATGTATGGGGGGGTTGGAAGGCACGTTGTATTAATAATACATGGGTGATGAGTATCCGAGCAACTTTTCACACTATAATGCACTATGATTCTCAATTACAATTGTCTGGGTGGCGGGTGCTGACAAAAACTGCCTTCCAACCCCCCCATACATTTTTTTCTGGAATAGTCCTAATACAAAACTGATATATGTTTAGATATATTACAAATTATTTCAGAGTTATTTCCCTTAGTACAATAGAATTCAAATATTTGATACATGCTTACATAAACTTGTATGATGAAAGTAATAGTCCAAGGAGGAAATAAAAAACAGACAGCAACACTGTCAACATACAATGTATATTTGTTCCACCTAACAGAAGTTCCAAAGGAAACTTAGTTATGAACAAATATAATATACCATCTATTCCGTTTGGAACATATGCTGTCATTTTCCTTTCAGTGGAAATAATATTCTAGAATATTTTTTTCCATTTCAATCTTCTATTTTGTGAGAACACTAATATTTAATAGAAGATAGACAAATATCAGTCCACAAAACACTTCATAGAAAAATAATGATTGGGGAACATGAGTGCTACTGAAAAAACGAGGTGGTTATATAAAGTGATCCGAAATGTAAGCATTCCTTACTCTCTAAATATGGTGACATGTTTCCTGCAGATCCTGTGAACTTGCAAGTTTAAAACAAGCTAAGTGTGTCAGTCAAGTACAAAGAATGGTTCATACTCATATCGATTTAAATTGTTTTGCCCTGATCATGCTGATTGTGCATATAATAGCTACTGTACATTAAACATCAGTACATTAAATCGAATTATGTAATAACCTTATATTAATATGATATATGTTTTTGTACAGGGACTAGGGTTAATTGTTGTTTATATTAATAAGTTATATGTTTTTGTACAGGGACTAGGGTTAATTGTTGTTTATATTGATATAATATATGTTTTTGTACAGGGACTAGGGTTATTTGCTGCCCGTGATCTAGAGAAACATACCATGGTGATAGAATATATAGGCTATCTTATACGGAATGAAGTAGCTAACAGATTGGAAGTAGTTTATGATGAACAGGTACTGTATTTAAGTCTTAAAATGAGTTAAAATCTAAAGTATAGAAATCAGAAGATGTGGTATGATTTCCAATTAGACAACTCTCCACAAGAGTCTAAATGGCTATTTAAATAGCAGTGGTCTCGTTGGCCCAAAATAGAAGGGCGCCACACCCTGGGTGCCCTAAGCCTCGCCCTGTGTGCCCTCAGCCGCGCCCTTCTGCCCTGACGCTGTTTTCTGACCCTTTTCTGAAAAACCCTTGTGCCGTTTTGGTAAAATTGCCTTTTGTTTCATCAATTTCTTATCAGAAGTTAAATTACATATATGACACCTGGTAATTGCCCCGAGGTAACGAGGTTAATCTGAAATTAATCATGTCATTGCAATCAATTATTGTGGATAAGACTTCAAAGGTGTTAATTACTAGGTAATTTAGTAAGACAATGTACCTTTTTGTCATAAATATGATGAATGTGTCGGCATTTTCTTTTCGATCTCCAAGTCACAATGGAAGAGTGTATGAATGAAGACTTTCATGAATTTAGAATTGAATTGAAGTAATCAACTTTTGCCTTCACAGAAACATCGTCCATCTCATCTTTGTGAGCGACAAGCAGATGTAAACATGTTGAAATTAATTTTGGAGTTACTTCCCCTGAAAAAGCTTATTACAAAATTGTGTTCTAAAATATTATTTAGCTCTAAAAATAGGAAAAAATAACCAATTGAATACAAAATTATATAAGAATGTTACCGTAAGGATACTAACTGTCTTTGGACATACCAAAAAAAATATATTGGAATTTATTTTTTATAATCATACTTTTGGCAATCCATGTTTTATACATTCTCAATTAAGAAATATGTATAACTTAATTGTTTGAAGGGTGTCAAGCTATCAACTTACAAAAATGGAAGTGTGTAGTTAAACTCTCATCACAAATCAACATGATGAAGCTACACTAAATAATATATTCCCAAACACAAACAATAAAAAAAGTTCTGAGGGCCAAGCTCTAGACGAAAATTTTGAAATACAACTATTCTGTCATGTACATGTATGGTAAACTATGAGATGTTTAGTTTATGTTCTTTCTTTTTGGAAGGAGAGGGGGTGGGGGAGAATAGTAAGTTTATTTTGCCTCTTTTGGTTAATAGTATGAATGTGTATTGACATTGTTATATGAACATGTAGTATGAATGACTTTTCTTATGCAAATTTTATAGAATAAATAATCATAACAACAACTTATGCATCTTTATTGACAATATATACAGTAAAAAAATATGTGATACACGCAGGGACGTAGACAAAAGAAATGAGCAGTGCCTTCTCCTACCATAAAAAAGTGCCCTGCCCTCCACTGGCACCCTGCCCCTTTTGAATTCTAGCTGGAGCACTGAATAGGAATTTGGAAATATGTCTTTATGTAAGATTAATAGGGGGAAAAATGGTCATACTGTACAAAAAATTCTTCAACCTATTTTCAGTGTTTTAGAACATAGTTATTCTTTTTATTGAAATGTTGACTCTCTTACAACTAAAAACTACATTTTTCCATTAACATCATAAGGGTAAATTTTGAAATACTGCTTTTGATTCCCAATAAACTTATTATGTATTGCTGTTTAAGCCGGGTAATAAGATTTAAATAATTATAAAAGTAGTTCCTAGACAAATCTAGGTTTAAGAAGATAACCATCCTTTTGACATATTGAATATTTTTAGTTAATTTTATAGTCTGTGTTGAAGGGTTATATTCCTTTTAAGATTTTGAATTATCAACAAGACTCTAAAAAAATTCAAGCAGAAAACAGACATCATTAAAAAAACAAAAAAGCACATGTCAGAAATAGCATGCTTTTTTTTACTTTTTCTCTAGACAGATTTGCAAAGATGTTATTTTCTAATCTGAAGAAAATCATGCAATTGAATACATAAACAAGTATGAAAACTAATTAATAACTTATTCAAATTTTGTAGAATCGTGGTGTATATATGTTCCGTATAGACTCTGATATTGTTGTGGATGCTACCATGGCTGGAGGACCTGCTCGGTATATTAATCATTCATGTGATCCTAATTGTGTGGCTGAAGTCGTTCCATTCGACAAAGAAAGTAAAATTATAATTATAACAAATCGGAGGATACCTAAAGGAGAGGAGGTTAGTATTGACAATTAGGTTGAGAGAATATGTGTTCACAATTAGGTTGAGAGAATATGCCGTGTATTTCTGGTTAGTGTCTGGGAAAATTCCATGGTATAAATCTAACTTACTGCATATTCTACACATTTTGGTGTACTACCATTGGAAAAAAACGATTTTTTTATATTAATTTTCAAACTTCTTGCACCTTATCGAAAAATTAAGGATTTTCTTATTCCAGGCATAGATTACCTTAGGGCTATTCTAGAAAAAAACGTATGGGGGGGGGGGGGGTTGGAAGGCACATTGTATTAATAGTATTAATAATACATGGGTGATGGGTATCAGAGCAACTTTTCACACTATAATGCACTATAATTCTCAATTACAATTGTCTGGGTGACGGGTGCTGACAAAAACTGCCTTCCAACCCCAACCCCCTACATTTTTTTCTGGAATAGCCCTTAGCTGTATTTGGCACCACTTTTTGGAATTTTGGATCCACAATGTTCTTCAACTTTGTACTTGTTTGGCTTTATATAAATATTTTGATATGAGCGTCACTGATGAGTCTTATGTATACGAAACACGCATCTGGCGTTCTAAATTATAATCCTGGTACCTTTGATAACTATTGTCATGCCTAAGTTTGAATAACAATTATGTGGGTATACATCATTGAGGATACAACCCTGTTCCTGAAAAAATCAGAGAGGACATCTACAAGGCAATTTACAATTTTTAACAATGTACGAGTGTTAGGATATATCAGATATACATAACATTTTTATCCTTAAATGGACGCACAAATACTGATTTTATGTTTTTCATATAATTCAAATTTGGTATTTCATAAGCAATGTTAAAACAAAAGAAACAAAAACTTAATTCAAACAAATCTCATATAGAGGCTTAAATCACAGACTCTGTCTGGGTGCAAGTTTTAAGAATGAAGGGTTTGCAAACATCATAAAATATGTGCTGCAGATATGTAATAAAGAAGATGTGGTATGATTGCCAATGAGACAACTCTCAACAATAGACCAAATGACACAGAAATTATAGGTCACCATACCACAATGCTTTTAAACCAAATAAAACTACCAAAAAAATGTTTTTTGATTCTTTAATTATGATGTGTTCAACAATTCAAGAGACATACTAAAAAAATGAATAACTTTATAAAGTTTATTAAATATATCATTTGATCTTTTTGTTTCTTTTTTCAGCTTACATATGATTATAAATTTGACTTTGAAGATGAACAACATAAAATTCCTTGTTGTTGTGGTGCTAAACGATGTCGAAAATGGATGAACTAAAATTTTCACCAAGGATGATAATTGCATTATGGGAATAGTCTTGAAAACTTTCAAGTATTTATGTGAATTATTTAAAGAATTATTCAATTAGTCAATTTACAAAATGAAGTTTTACTTCTAAGAACAAATATTGACTTCAGTGACAACTATTCATAAGGGATTATAATTATAACCAGAAAAGTGAGAAACAGATCTTCGAATAGTCAGGCGTACAAACAATTATAGAGTGAAGAAAAATAGAGTGTAAAGAAATAATGAATTGTGGCAAATATATTTATATGAAATACTTTTTATATATGAATTTGTAGGATGAAGGAAAAACCTAAAATTGGATTTAGATGTCAATTGTTAGTTTAATAATATTATGTCTTGATAAATATATGTAAGGGCTATTCCAGAAAAAAATGTATGGGGGTGTTGGAAGGCAGTTTTTGTCAGCACCAGCCACCCAGACAATTGTAATTGAGACTTGTAGTGCATTATAGTGTTAAAAGTTGCTCAGATACCCATCGCCCATGTATTATTTATATAATGTGCCTTCCAACCCCCCCCATACATTTTTTTCTGGAATAGCCCTAAGAGGAAAGAAAAAATATGTAGAAGGGAAGGAAAAACAAAATTGAAAACTGAAATAAGGCCAAGTTTTTTTTATACTCATGTCAGAGAAGGACTGCCACATAGTTTGTGTCTATGCATTTTACAACAGACTGTTTGATGCTAATGGTCTAGTAGATTTTGGTATTTCTAGAATATCATATTGTTTTCCATAAAATAACAGACAATAGTTCTTCTTTTTAGTTCAATGTTAGATAAATATATATTGACCATGCATGTATAATACATGCAATATTTAGATACATAAAAGATGTTCCAATAAATGGTGATAACTTTAATTTTATTCAACACTTTGCTTTTATAAAATAGAAATAAAGGTATCACTGTACAATATTATATGAAACTGCTAAAAAGATATAGATCTAAAAATATTGGAGAAAGAAAATGAATTTTTTACTTTTTATTTTTTCACTATTGCCAAAATTTATTAAGGGGGTCTACAGAATTATAAAAGTACAGCTAAAAAAAACTATGGTAAAGCTGGTTATTAGAATTGTTAAGTTGTTATATCTTGATAAATATGTTTTTCAATTTAAAATATCTGGTAGAATTTTACATCTGGCTTAGACAATTAGATATTATTCTGAAAAGGGTCCAATAATTTTTTATAACTTGATAATTAGAAAGAACATTTTATCTGGGAATAAGTTGAATCTAGTTTTATAGATTTGATCTTCTTTCTTAAGATGGAGGAAATTATGAACTAACTGTTCTTCAGTCTTTACTTGTAAACTTTACGACCTTGAACTTACAGACGAATTGATAGCAATAATGTCATATTTTCCATCGACTCAGATATAAATCACATTACAGCATTAATATTCATTTGAATTTAGCCCATCGTTGTAGTTAAATCAGTAGAGGCATTTTTGACCTAGATACCACGGTTCATTGAACATTAACTAATCCATTCATAAAAGTGCATGAGTTATATGATGTATATATAGAGAGGATCTCATAGAATAAGATGACATTAACCATTTTAAGATACAGAATAAAATGTGTTGGTTAAAGATGTTCATGTTGAAATCCACATCAAATAACTTTCAGTTTGATCCAAAAAAGAGAAAATTTCCATGTCACAAATTTTCCATAATTATTGAATTTTAGATTAGAATGGTCATTTTTGTACGTTTTTTCTTTTTCATCTGATTGCAGTGTGAGTGTTTGAAATATATAAGATTAAGGCCAGTGGTTGAAAAAGATCATTTATATTATTTTCAAATATGCAGTTTTCATTTCTTAATGTTAAGATGAAAACATTGTGTGGATTGTGGAATATCATAGCAAGACATTTATCACAGAATGTTCTGTCCATTCTTTATTTATTAAGGCTACATACCAGTGCTTTATAAAATGTCAAACTTTTTAATAGAGATAATTCTTTGTTTCTCTTTTCTTCGGTGTTCTCTTTATTGTCAATTTTGTTTTTGATGTGTAAATTAGAACTACTCCTAACTTATGTGAGACTAAGTGAGGATTTTTTTTAATTATATATTTGTTTTACATATTTGTGCAATTAAAGATTGTTTGTGAACCTATTAATCAGATTAATTTTTGTTTAGATATTTCTTTATATTTTGTGGTTTGAACTTTGAACTTATATTGAGTGTGTGTTTCATATCAGTTTCTGTAGGTTGTACTGTTGCATTTTAAATGAACCAACAAAATATATGATGTCTGTTTAATAAGGGTGATTCCATTATAATGAATGTGTGAGGTTAGGATGGGAAGATTTATTTTTGGACAGTTCCATTATTTTTGAAGGTTTATATTACAATTTACTAAAATGAGAGTGAATTGGCTGTATAGAGGATTTCACTCCCATTTTACTCTCCCACATTCTTGTTAATGGAATAACCCTAAAGTCAAACAAAAACATTAATAATTTTAAACTGAAAATTTCAAACAGGCAAATTATTTGGTGTTTAATAAAGAAAAACTAATTCTTTTTGGCAAAATTTTAATTTCAAGTCAATTTTTAACAAGTAGCTTTCTTGATTAGAATTTTATTGAAACAAAATCACTTATGGAATGGAAATGAATAACACATGATTTTTTGTCATTTGTCAATCAAAACAAGTCTATTATTAAAACATGCGTTACACTTTGTTTTCCCAATGAACTTGAGCAAAAGTAAATATGAAACAAAATTTAAGTGGGGAATGTTTGATTATTAACATTACTAATTAATGTCTAGAGTAAATGTTTATTAATAACTGCAGTCTTAAAATTAGGCAAGAATAATTTATTTATTATATATCATACATTTAAAGCACATAACCATGCTTAAATGCTTGTGTACATGGCTAACATGCCCTCACTTATAAACTACATTTGTACATATGAATATACTAACATAAATTTTGTACATGTTAACCATTGAATGTCTTAATAGCTGTAAAATTTATATTCCATTATTTAATTCAATCATTATCTACATAAAACATTTCATTTTCACACATTCATATTTATTAATAATATGCAAACTTTATATTGTCGAATGTTATGTTTGGAAGCATAATAAATATTTAGCTACCTCAAGACAGTTGAAATTGATTTTCTATAAATAACATTTTCAATGTATGTTTAATTTTTTACAGTCCAAACAGACCGTATATTTCCTATTAATCCCAAATATGATACTCATTTGATGAAGAAATATCTGTTCTTGCATATATATTTACCAGAGAATCATTTGTTAATTATCTCCCTTTAATAGGTTGTGTTTGAGCCAACTCCCTGAAGAACATCGTGTGTTGGAGCATTATAATTTTCAGTGCTCAACATAATCCCTGACCAGAGGCTTTAGTGGGTCCATCATTAAATATTTAGGATCAGTATAAGTCCAATATATCAACCTTTCACCTTTGTCTTTGGGTTTTTAAACTTCTATGATTGGTAAAATCACAAAATATTTTTGAGAGATCATCACAGAGAAAAAAGTTTGGGTTTCATTGATATTTAATCATATAAGAATTACATTTTTTTTTAAATCAAGTAATGTACAAATAAATTTAATACAGTGCACTTAAAAACTTATGTTTTCAATTATATTGATTGTTGCAAGTGAAGAAGGACCAAAGAGTACAACAACCTCCTCTTTGAAGAAAAAAAAAAGGGAGATTATAACTTTTATATGTAGCATATTTAAAGGATGATAACTGACCAATGTATCTCACAATGAAACACAAAAATTAGATTAGAAACCACTGTCAAATACACCAGCCTTTTAAAAACAAATTCACATCAGATTTTTTCCATCATAAAAAAAGTCAACTTTTTATCTGAACACTTGATCATTACCACATGTATCATAACATTATAGAGCTTTTGCTGAAGACTTAAGTTTGATTACACAATGTTACAGCAATTTAGGTTTTAAGAAACTGAAAGGAAGTCATTTTAAATGCATTATGCATAATGTTTTGGAAGTACTCCAATGTGTAAACTGTACTTCCCCTTGCTCAAGCTGGGCAGGGAATCAAATGCTCTATACATGTATTAAAGAGGAGTTTGTTGCTTTACCAAAATATTTTATATTTTATATTGATCAAAATGTAGAACATACTTAATTTTATAGCCTGGCAGCTTGTTGAAAATTATTTTGCTTAGCAGAGTTATTTGACAAATGATTTTATATAGAATTTAAAAGAAATGCCAAATGAAATTTAATGGGTACTCACTATTTTATTACCGTTTCCACTGTCAAGGCTCAGTGAAAAATTAATTTTTATGGGTATTCATCATATTATACCCTTTAAACCAGAGCTTTTTTCTCAGAATTTGGGCAAGAACCGTACAGTCCTGTAATATCTAAATTTGGACAAGAATCGTACAGTCCTGTAATATCTAAATTTGGACAAGAACCTTAGTTCTGTAATATCTAAATTTGGGCAATATCCCTCAGTCCTTCTGATATCTGAATTTGGGCAATATCCTCACAGTCCTTCTGATATCTGAATTTGGGCAATATCCTCACAGTCCTTCTGATATCTGAATTTGGGCAATATCCTCACAGTCCTTCTGATATCTGAATTTGGGCAAGAACCTGTCAATAACAGCACCATTATGTACATTAATCTGCACAGGCTTTTTGCTGTACAATGCTTGTGTGAGTATTTATTTCTGAGGAATGACAATTTGATATGTTTGCAGTTTTATTCCATTGCATAATTATATAAAGTATTGTACTCTGTTGTTTGTTCGAAATGTTTTGTGCTGGAATATCTATTGTAAATGTCTTATAGATTGATATAGTTGCTCAGTTTTAATAGAATTCCATATGTCATAGTACTAAGGACTCATTTATAGTTCATAGTTTTCACCTCTTTTTTTTTTATAGTTTGACATATGTTGGATGTTATATATGTTAACTTTGCCTGTGACTGATTGAAATTTGGGACATGTTAACATTCAAGGTATATCAGACTACGTAAATATATAAAAATCTTAAAACTATTACAAGAAACTTTGTGCATTTATGCAAATTGTTTAGACAAATGAAAGTTATTACATAAATTTGCGTATTCTGCTGTCTTGTAGGAAATAGCAATCTACCATTTTACTAGTCAAATTGATCATTGAAATACATATTATAAAGTAAAAGTTAAAAATGTAGTTTCAAAACAAACCTGCTGTTGAATATTTGTTTTGTTTTGTAATTTTGAAGTGTTTGAAAAAAAGATTTTTCGTGTTTCAGAGAATCCTATTTGAAATTTATAGTAAGCATGTTTGAATGTAAAAGTAGAGAAAGGGGGTGTTGTGATGCTGAATGACATTTTGCCCTCATTTTAAACTGAACTATAAATGAGTCCTCAGTGTTTTTAGCAAATAACATACCATAGTAGATACCAATTAGTAGAAATTATTAAAAATTTAACTTTAAGTTGTACAAAATCCTGTTTTATTTGTGAAATGTTTATTCAGTTTGTAAATAATGTACAATTTGTCTGTCAGATGATCTTTACATTATAAATATTTTATACCAACTTATATTAGATATTTGTTATTATGTGTCAAACATTAGTCAGTTGTTCTCAGATCATTTCATAGATGTTGTATGTTTTAAAGATTTTTCATATTCTAGATGTAGGTGAAAACATTTTGTTACTTGTTTCCGTTTGTAAATTATACATTGTATGTATTTTCATTAGCACATCAGTTCTACAGATTTTTTCAAATATTTCAAGGAGTTTAACCATTTGAGATTTCTTGGAATTTCTTTTGGAATTTATTAAGGAAAATCAGCTTTATAATCTAAAAATTTTGTAGCTACTACTATTTTCATAAATTTTTGTTTGAACTGTCAAAGTGATAATTTTCTGAATTAAGCTAAAAGAGGTTAAATCAGAGAATGCAATGACATCATAAGATAATGCCAATGTCATAATCTTAGAAATTAGCATGCAACAGATTATCTATGACCTTCCATTTAATAAATTAGTAAACGGAATGGAGATAGTCATCAGCACAATAAAATGTATACAAGAATCAACCAAGGAGATATTTAAAATATTTTTCTGTCAAAGTTTCACAACCTTATAAACAGTTAACCTGTAATAAGGCAATTAAATATTATCAAGGGCTAGTTTTAACTTCTATTTTATATGTAACTAACTTTATTGACGTGTTAACCAATAGGTAAAGATCAATTTTTTTATATTTTTATTTTAAAAAATTGGCCAGAGGGTAAAATCAAAATGACAAGGTTTTTTTTTTACCATCATACAACATGTATATAGAAAAATATTGCACATTTAACCACTTTTTGTCAAACGTAAAGATGACGGTTGTCTGGCACATCCGACCCTAAGGAATTTTGATTTGTAAATTGCTGATTACTTAACCAATTGGTTGTTAGACGAATTACATAAAGGCAATAAATTTTATACAAAGATTTTGTATTTAGATATTGTTAAAATTTAAGTAGCTAACTTTTGTATAATTGTTGTTAGATCCCTATTTGTATTGTACAGACTATCACAAATTATTTAAGAATAACATATTTTGAAATTTTGAAATGCAATTGTAAACACTGTTGTTCTGTGTGTCCCACTATTTCAGGAGAGGGTTTTCAGAAGATTTTATGTTCAAACAACAAAAAGGAATCAAAAATAATCTTTATCTTTTATTTAAGACATTGATATTTGTCTTCTTTTTTTTTTATTATTAAAAAAACAAACTTTTTGCAAATATCTTTTAGTATAATTTTTATGTTCCAAACATGTTTTAATGTTGGTTTTTTTGCAATCAAAGATATCAGATGCTGTCAGAACCAAAGTTACTGTTTCAAAATTTTCAAGATTAATGAAACTTAACTTATATAGAACTTCTTGATTTGAATGATTTCCACTAAGTACACTATCTGGATTGAGTTTGACCAGAATTGTTAAATTGAGTTGCACAAGAATGTATTACACAATGCTTAAAACTGCATATTCAAATAAAAACAAGTTGCATTTGTAATAAAATTTATAGTTGATAACTTCTGAATTTTAATTCTCTATTCTTCTTTTTCTTTTCTTCTGCTGTCACATTTTATAAGGTTTTTATATTTAGTGTAGAAGTTAGAAATATTTTGTACAAAAAAATGTCTTGAATTTCCTTTCTTATTTTCTTATAAACTCAGGCCTGGATGCCTAATTGTAAATTATTATAATGTGAATAATTTATACAAATGAATTCTAATACTAATACTAAAACAGAGAATCATTAACACAACAGAAATTGAAAACATGAATTGTAACTAAAATATACATTTAACAGTCTAAATTCATCATATTTTTTAGCTCTGGTTGTTTTCATGTAAATGTATATTGAATTCACAACGTTAAATTATGTAAAATTCATTTTTTAGTCCTTTTTTTGTATGTAAATTTCACCCAATAAAATCATGTAAGTTTCATGTATTATCCATCTTATAATATAGTGCTATCAGCAGACGATTGTAATTATATCAGAATAAAATTTTATCACATGTTTATTTGTGTTTGTTTTTTCCCTGACAGTGTCAATAAAACTCATCATATATACCAGGATTGAAATTTTATATTTAGGCCAGACGTGCGTTTCATCTACAAAAGACTCATCAGTGACGCTCGAATCAAAAAATGTTTAAAAGGTCAAATAAAGTATGAAGTTGAAGAGCATTCAGGATCAAAATTTCCTAAAAGTTTTGCCAAATACAGCTAAGGTAATCTATTCCTGAGGTAGAAACACCTTAGTATTTCAAAATTTCAAAGTTTTGTCAACAGTTAATTTATAATTATGAACCTATTGATAACTCAAGTCAACATAAAAGTGCTGACTATATTTGTAGGGAGTTACATGTATGAAGCAATATATAAGCGATTCATCTGTGGTAGGTAGTATTGGTAGCTTCTTCTCAATTCCTCTGCCCATATGTTAACTTAGATATGTATTGTAACTCCTATAGGTTATAATGGTTTCATTCATATAAAATATGGAAAAGAAGAGATGATAAATTCTAAACACAAACTTGAAAAAATAAAAACAAAAAACATACTCTCTTTGGGATCAGTAGGTTGTCTGTTGCAAGATATAATTGATTTGGAATGCAGTTCATTATTATTGTCAGAGACTATTGCTTGTTCAAGTGACAAATATTTCGGGTATAATAAAGACATAAACAAATTAACAATTTATACATCAGATAGGTTCTGCATGGTTGGTTGACCTAAATGAAAGATGATAAATTTTGAGGTGAAATTGACATTGTGTTGTATATGGCAATAGACCCCTATTAACCCAAAAGAGAGTTGTTGCAAGGGTGATTGGCATTCAGACACTTTCTTTGCACAAGTATCAGATTTAAAGACCTAATACCCACATGACGTGACAACTTATCTAAGTTGTATTTGTCAAAACCGTTAGGAACTTTGGGTCCTCAAAGCTCTACAAATTCATACCTTTTTAGCTCACCTGGCCCGAAGGGCCAAGTGAGCTTTTCTCACCACTTGGCGTCCGTCGTCCGTCGTCGTCCGTCGTCGTCGTCGTTAACAATTTACATTTTGAACTTCTTCTAGAGAACCACTGAATGGAATGGAACCAAACATGGCATGAATGTTCCTTATGAGGTGCTGACCAAGTGTTGTTACTTTGTAGCCGATCCATCATCCAAGATGGCCGCCAGCGGGGGACTTAGTTTAACATAGGACCCTATGGGAAATGCATACAAATGACTTCTTTTAGAGAACCACTGAATGGAATGAAACCAAACATGGCATGAATGTTCCTTATGAGGTACTGACCAAGTGTTGTTACTTTGTTGCCGATCCATCATCCAAGCTGGCTGCTAGCCGGGGACTTAGTTTAACATAGGACCCTATGGGAAATGCATACAAATGACTTCTTTTAGAGAACCACTGAATGGAATAAAACCAAACATAGCATGAATGTTCCTTATGGGGTGCTGACCAAGTGTTGTTACTTTGTAGCCGATCCATCATCCAAGATGGCCGCCAGCAGGGGACTTAGTTTAACATAGGACCCTATGGGAAATGCATACAAATGACTTCTTTTAGAGAACCACTGAATTGAATGAAACCAAACATGGCATGAATGTTCCTTATGAGGTGCTGACCAAGTGTTGTTACTTTGTTGCCGATCCATCATCCAAGATGGCCGCCAGCGGGGGACTTAGTTTAACATAGGACCCTATGGGAAATGCATACAAATGACTTCCTCTAGAGAACCACTGAATGGAATGAAACCAAACATGGCATGAATGTTCCTTATGAGGTGCTGACCAAGTGTTGTTACTTTGTTGCCGATCCATCATCCAAGATGGCCGCCAGCCGGGAACTTAGTTTAACATAGGACCCTATGGGAAATGCATACAAATGACTTCTTTTAGAGAACCACTGAATGGAATAAAACCAAACATAGCATGAATGTTCCTTATGGGGTGCTGACCAAGTGTTGTTACTTTGTAGCCGATCCATCATCCAAGATGGCCGCCAGCGGGGGACTTAGTTTAACATAGGACCCTATGGGAAATGCATACAAATGACTTCTTCTAGAGAACCACTAAATGGAATGAAACCAAACATAGCATGAATGTTCCTTATGGAGTGCTGACCAAGTGTTGTTACTTTGTAGCCGATCCATCATCCAAGATGGCCGCCAGCGGGGGACTTAGTTTAACATAGGACCCTATGGGAAATGCATACAAATGACTTCTTCTAGAGAACCACTAAATGGAATGAAACCAAACATAGCATGAATGTTCCTTATGAGGTGCTGACCAAGTGTTGTTACTTTGTAGCCGATCCGCCATCCAAGATGGCCGCCAGTGGGGGACTTTTGAATGAAATTAAACATGTTCCTTTCCTTATCAATGAGGTTGTGTTGTCACTTTTAGCCAAATTTTATATTTTTTCATATGATTTCAAAAACCCAAGTAGAAGCAGGTGAGCGATACAGGCTCTTGAGAGCCTCTAGTTTTGGCTTTTTAACTTTTTAAATTCAAGTGTCATTAATGAGTCTTTTTAATTGACGAAAAGAGCGTCTTGCCTATAAAATTAAAATACTCTTTTGGTTTCTATAATGATTTATTTAATACTAGTAACATGTAATAGTTCAATTGCATAACACGCTGATAAACATCCTGAAAGGCCAATTACAGACTACACTTTAGCAAGGCTTTAAATACTGAATGCCAATGTTATCAATTCTAACCAACCCTTGGCGTAAATGTCAAAACTGATCTGCAATACAAGATTACAAAAATACTATGACTATTTGCTCCTTGTTGAGAAGTCTTTGTGTCTTTGAGATTACGATTGCAATAAAACTTGTTTCTTTTGATTTGTTTTGTAAAGGCCTCCAATGAAAATTTTTGACAAATTATAGCATTTCTTTGTAATATCTTGAAAACCCTTACTTATAAATTGACAAAAACTGTTACAATGAAAATGATTAGCAATTCAAGACCTACTATTCAAGAAACTTTTTACTGGAGTTATTTCCATTAAAAGAAATTTTACAGTACATTTGATTAAGAAATAATTCATGGCAGCCGTAGATTTGTTTTCATGTAACCATGGGTTGGGCATTTATATTCGATTACTTTACCCTGAGCTTTAACGGGGGCTAAAGTAAGAATATAAATGCCCAACCCATGGTTAAATGAAAACAAATCTACGGTTGGCATGAATTATTTCGATTTTAATAGGTCAAATTCGGTAATTTTGTTAACCGTGAAAGCCCTATACATACGATACTGATTTGGCTTTTCCATTTTACCCAATTTTGATAATACTAGTAGCATCATATAATTCAATGATTTTCTTTTTAATTGCAATGTAATTTTATTCGTTCTGAGGCGTACAAGAATCTTTAAAACTCTCGGTATTTACATTTGATTTTTGTTTACGGAAACATACTTGTGACGTCACCTTTTTCGTTGCCATGCCAAAACAATAACATCATCTCTAAGGAATTTTCGTTTTATAAAATTTTACCATGAAAAATAAATTGAAATGGGCTGATTTGTTTATTTTGGCTGTAGAATAGAGATAAATATATGGTATCTGAATCTTGGCCTACGTAAACTGGGGGTTTTGATGTCGAAAATTGAGAATATCTTGCAGTACAAATAAGTAGGTCGTAGGCGGATTGCCGTTTTTGTGTTTTACTGCGTTTGCGCTAAAGGTAGATAGATATATTGCGATTATACTAGTTGACGATAATAGGCCGTCATATTAGAATAGGAAATAATGCATCGGGTGCAAATCAATTCTTATAGTTAATGACAGACTTAAAATTTATATGCTGCGGAACAAGGTTCAGGAATTATTTTGTACAAAAGTGAAAATGAATAGGCCGGTGTATCAACAGATAAAATTGAATATTCAATCCGAATAAATCCTTCCCAGTAGAAAACGTTTTATCATATAATAATACTTCTTTGTTTGACAAGTCCTCAGTGCATGTCAAACATACTTGTGTCAGATTATAAACACGCACTTTATTATTATTTGCTACATCATCTTGTTATTTATCTGATAACCAAATATTCGTGTGTTCACAACTGATAATAACAAACAAACAAGAAAGAAAAACTGATTTTTTTCTTGTTTGTTATTATCAAGTGATATTGGCACTATCATTGAATAACTGCTGTCTCCTTCATTGATTAGAGTCAATCCGGGTAATATCTTCTTTATGTTCTTGAATATTCAACATAGTATGACAGAAATGTACTTGTGATTCCATTATGAAAAGGATTAATATACGATAACAACTTATTTCCGAATCCTATTGATAATTCAAATTTGATTGCATCTTCTTATCAATGTGTACCATTTCAATCCGGATGCATCATGTATGCATACGTGAGGGGGGATAGGACCTTTATCGGGACTCCGGGATCGGGTGTTTTTAAGCTCGGGATTTCGGGATTGACCCTTTCGGGATCCGGGAATTCTTTCTTTCGATTTTCGGGACCTCTGGATTTAGTGATTTTAAGCCCGGGATTGCGGGATCTAATGTTTTTTAGCTCGGGATTTCGGGATCAGAACCCCTCCTACCACCCCTCATACGTTTAGGCTAGCTTTCTTTAATTAACCCTCTTGCTGCCGGAGGGACACATATGTCCAAACCGGCAGTGCCGGAGGGACACATATGTCCATGGATAAATTTATGCAAGCTTCTTATCAATGCTGTATCTCTTTCAATTAAAATACGGAAGAATAAACAGGGTTATGTTTTTCTCCAATTGGTCCCAAATGTAGTGGTCATTTTGTCGTGACGTCATATATCGAATGACGTTGTTGTTTGGCATGTTACGTCACAGACGTTGAGCTGTCGTATTTTCCGGCATATGAAATGCAACCTTGAAAAACGGTCGGCAGCAAGAGGGTTAAAGAATCTTTTCAACAGTAACTTTTTGTGAGGTCCGTACATATCATGTTGCAATATAATATAATGCCATTATCGAACATTTCAAGTGTCAGTACAGAGTTCATGTGTTGTATTCCGGTTGATTTCATTGGTAAATCTACCAATTGCATATCTTTTTATTTGATATCTCCTTGAATGTGCCGGTCAAATAAGGGGGTCTCATTGGGGGGTTCCGATCCCGGATCCCGCTTACTGTTTTGTCGGATTCCCGTATCCCGCTTGCACTATGTACGTAAGCAATTCTCATTTTTTGGTCATTTCCCGGATCCCGCAAGACCTCATTTCCCGTTTTCACGACACAATAATTTGACTTTCACGTGTCACGCTTACAAAAAATCGGCAATCCCGGGTCACGCTTAGACCCCAATGAGACCCACAAATAAATGCTATTATTATACCTTACGTATATTTCAAACAATTCTATTGGTTGAAACGTAATCACGTGACATGGAATAATTCAGTAATTTTCATTCAATTGCAAGGAAGGACGAATAACCCTAAAGAATTAGTTTGTTTATTTGTACTTGAATTACTTCCCATAAAAATGACGTCACAAACGTAAATAAACAAAATGGCAGCGTTCACGTTACACTGAAAGCCCATCGAGAGACGAGGAAATACGGCATTGGACATAAATAGAGCTGAGAGTGGCAGCAGCCGATGATGTGTCTTATAAACGGTCCTTTTCAGGGCAATCAATATTTTACAAAAAGATTCTACTTTTGTAGTATATTCGAGAAAATCGAACACAAATGTATTTTCAAACGTCAGTCTGTGTGTAATGTTAAAAATATAGACTAGTAAGTGTTCGAAATGCACTTCCACTGTTAGTTCGGTATAATAAAACAAGTGTGGCCCCTTAGAATCAATGAATGCGCCCTCAATGAAATAACCTTCTCGTTTTGACAATTTTGGATATTCACCTCTTCAACGGGCCATAATTGTATATATTCACGTGATTAAGTCTGTTATCTTTGATGAGGTTTTATCGTTATATAACTCCTTACATATCCAGATATTTATAATTCATGGGCTAATCATGTGTTAATGTTTAAGCATTTCTGCTTAATGTAAACAACAAGCGAACCACTAGTCCAAATAATTATGACGTCTTGAAAGGCTATTATAATTTTTTTCTTTGACGCCTTACTTCGACGCGTCAAAGAAAAAAATTATAATAGCCTTTCAAGACGTCATAATTATTTGGACTAGCGAACCACATGCATTGATATTTTCAGATTATCGTTTCGGTTACTGTAAACTCGCTTATTTTCGCGACCTTCGCGAGAAGAAAAATAACACTATTATAAATAGTCGCAAACAATTTAAAACGTGGATCTTTCCTTGTCTAACTCCATCAAGTAAATTTGAAAATCGAGAAATTAAAACGCCGCGAATTGGGATAGAAAAATTTAAACGCGAAATATAGTATCCGTTTACAGTAATTATTAGGATATATAGAATAACGAATGTATGCCGGATTGACAAATAGCTATCAACTGAAATTGTGAATACTAGAACTTTATCCAGGTATTTATTATCAGTTCAAACCAGAAAACGCCGAGTGATAAGAAAGAAAGAATATTTTATCGCTCTTATATCTTCGCTGTCAGAATATGGACAGGAAAGTAAAGAGTAGCTTTACTATCGCACCAATCTGATTAAATCCAGATCAAATGTACTCACTTACTTTTATGAGCAAACAAAATCAACGATCTATATAGGTCAACTAGATTGCAATCACCAATGATTATCATCATGCCAAGCAAGACGGTTAGGTTCAAGTACTGCAATTTGAAAATAATCTTGCTTATTAGTTTATAACTTATGTAATTAAAACTCCCACAGTTATAATACAAAAGTGGATAATTTGATATAGAATTTGAATTCAAGGCTTTAAATATAAACTGTAAATGCAATGTTGTGTAAATGAATTTTTTAATCATATATGACACCAATCCACTTCAAACTGGGTGAGGCAAATTCAAATGGGAACAAAATTAATCGATTTCACCGATTCAATTCTTAAATAGTGTACAAGGTGCAATGTTTTGTATATTCATGTAAGTATTTCTACACTGCCAAGGTATACAATGTTCTTTTCGTATATGCCATAAAAAAGTAGTATTTATCTTAGTACTAGGAGCACAATTGATTCTGTTTGTACTGGGTGCACAATGTTTTCAGTAAGAGGTTCTATATAATAAACCAAACTTTTCAATAATAGCCTACATTATATCTATAGTTTGGACGAACAAAGCAGAAATAAGACTGATAAAAGTATTCTGGATCGAACCAATAGTTATGTGACTTCTTTTTTTAATCTCTTTCGCCAGTCCGTCATCTTTTTGAAATACATCTAAAATTTTACATATCCTATTCCAAAATAACAACTAATGAAGGTTATTTTGTTTATTTTACACTGTTCAGCGTATAAATTTTGAAGGGTTAGATTTATATAAATTTGGTGAAACAAATGAAGCCCAATTATTGATTGTCTTAAATGACAGTTGCGTTTTGATGATATCCTTTTCGCGACATTTTTTGAAAGGGTCAACTTGATGTTATATAATATATTTATTTTAAAAGAATGTATTAACAAAAAAGGTACGATTTGATATTGAATTACGTGTAATTGGTTTAATATTTATTTCTAGGTTCAGAGTTATCATGATAGCAGCCAGTTAAAATCCTGTTTTCAAAACTATACATTCGTTTCACCCAGTTCTTTCTGTTAACCGCACATTTATCGAGTGTCATGTCTTATTATAACTTATTTTACTCAAAATTAACCACTTCATGTAAACTTATTAAATTTTTCAAAACACTGTATATTTTGAAATTAAAATTACTTCATGTACATTTTATATATACTATAGTATATGAATAGCTCACCATGTCCTCCATGCAACATAAGTATAATATAGGTCAACGACAAAGTGTAACTATAGCGTGCAATTGCATTATACTTTAGTCACTTGTTCGGTAATGTTGACTGTTATCTGTTTATTATAACAGAAAGAATGATGTTATCCATATTGTTATTAATAAAAATCCATTTTATAGTGCATATATATATATAAATCATCTCTAGATAGTTTGAATACACCGTCGTCGTGGTCCAACTTTAAGTCGTGTTGTTGTCATACAGAATATTACCAAATAAATTTGTTTATGTAAATCTGTTTTGATAATCTGTTAATTTGATTAAAGATGATTTAATTGAGGACATCAATTTGATTTGATATTAAAACTATTTGTTTTATATCTTATTTAGTTGTCATTACAGCATTCGATATCGCGAATTGGACCAATGTTTATGATTATCAGATATCGTATTTTTATACCGTTGATACGACTTACTAATGAAGAATCTTAAAGAAACCATGATCATAAACGGGTGTCATTCGTTATTAAAAAAATATCAGCCACAACATGAATTCATATCATAACTACTGATTCAACCGTTGAGTTGCCAATGGTATTTTTAGCTGACATTTGGTTTACGGTAGCTGAAGACCTTTCCGATGTATCGTTTCAAACATCTAAATTGGTAACAAAATATATGGCATGCGTTTTCTTCTTAAGAACCGTACTGCATTCTTCAAAGATATTACCCTGCAAGTTAGGCAAGCGTTCGAATTCACTATTGGGAACATTTCTATTTTTTTTCAATTGATAGTTTTTTATAGATAAGCTGAATTTTAGTCTGTAGTACCGTTAATGTCAGACTTATTATGGTAAATTATGTTAGGTGGGGTTGATGAGAGTATGCATACAACTACGGCAGACACAACTTGATCTTTAGAAATATTAATCAATATAGTAAACAATTAGTGAACATCACCGACATTGTCAATCGGCTACGTGAAGGAGTATTCATCATTGTTTATGACTTGAAGATTCTGTTATTTTCTTAAAAAGTAAAAAAAGAAAAACGGAAACTGTAAAATGATAAGCAAAATAAAATCTACAACTACGTCACAAATACAGAATTGATTAATCGACTCAATACACAATTTATTAAATAAACTGACGATGTTTCCAGGTTTTGTGTTTGTAAATCATATTGATAATAAAAATGGATAGAACGAAAACTGAAGCAGCAAAACAAACCAGAAAAATAAAAATCTGCAAATATCTCAGTATAAACGATTCAGTATAAAATTGTCAATTGACTCGTAATAGAAGTTATTTGTTCTTTAATAATAACAATTTAATTTGGTTTTTTTTTCTAATTTCGGATTTTCTGGAAAAATAAAGGCAACAGTAATATACCGCAGTTCAAAAAGGAATGAGAGAACACAGCAAAATCAATCCACATGATAAATAAACAAATAAGAAACAAGGCTAATTAAAATTTGGGCTGAAATTGATATCAAAAGGTCATTGGCTTGTAAGAAAAGGGATTCATGCTATCAAAACATTGAACAACTTGCCAATGAACAGTACTTTTTAAACAAAAAACGAAAACATCCCTTTGCAATTTGCGTGCATCTGGAGCTATTTTTCTCATAACGCTTTATAAAACTGGTGCGCAAAATATGCTTTTAATTATTTACCGTGGCTTCACTCGGAACTATTTAACGAAATACACGAAACTCAATGATGTAGAAATACGTGAATACGTATCGAAATGATGCACCAAAAACAACCTAAAATGAGGGTCTGAATTGGGGGGGGGGGGGTCTGTTATTCTGTAAACATTTAATTTTCACCCCTTTTTTCTCTAATCTTCAAAAAATTAACCCCTTTTTTTTCTCTAATCTTCAAAAAATTTACCCCTTTTTTCTCTAACCTTCATTTTTTTTTGCCCGTTTTTCTCTAATCTTCATTTTTTAAGGGCATCATTCTTTAATCATTTAACCCCATCCAAACCCTCTAAAATGGCTAACGAATTTTGTATTATCATTTTATGTTTGTTTCTTAATAAAATATCTAAATTCCGCATCATCACTCCTCTGACGTCATACAATTTTACTTTTTGTTTTTGTTTTTAAAGAATTTGCACTTTGTTTTTTTAGATAGAACGGGTAGTAAATATGTAATCCCTTTCCTAAAAGTCAATGCAATAAAAAAAATACTTATCTAAGATTTCAAATATCATACCAGATTAAACACATGAACGACAAACACGGATTAAATATCTATAAATTATGCTACAAGAGTAACGCTTTTTGCAGTGCTACGTAAGGTAACACATAAATAATTCAGAGAGTTATCCAAGCGAAAATTTCTTTAGTAAGGAATCGTTTTTATACAAAAAGAACATGTATAATATTTCCACCTAATAATATGTATATCACATCAAAATCTTTTTTTTTTTATAAATTTTAAACATAACAATCTTCCAATTCAGTGAAATAGGGAGACAGGATCAGGGCTCTTTTAACTTGTTCTATATTATATTTCCTAGTGTGATGACTATAAACACCGATATCTGCTAGAAATATAATATATGTCCTTTCTTAGTAATCTATAATCAGTATACTTTCATAATATGCAATATATATGTTGGGAACCTTTCGTAAAAGAAAAATATGATTTCTTGTTGTATGAAACGATAATATTTCATTTTTATATGTAATTTGACCATGCTTAAAAGGTGCATGCAATAACTTGGTATCACCATTACTTTCTACTCTAGCAGCAGGTGGTTTGTATATGTAGTAAAAAGTAAAATCACAAAGATACTAAACTCCGAGGAAAATTCAAAACGTAAAGCCCTAATCAAATGGAAAGATCAAAGGCTCAAACACATCAAACGAATTGATAACAACAGTTACTGTCATATTCCTGACTTGGTACGGGCATGTTCTTTTGTAGAAAATGGTGGATTAAACCTGTTTTTATAGCTAGCAAAACCTCTAACTTATATAATGGTCGCATAAAATTCCATTGTATTGACATTCATGTGAGAATAAAACAAACTGACATAAAAATGTCTGTCAGATGTCAATAGTTGAATTCTTGAACCCCTACTCAAAATATAGATACATCTAAAAAAAAATCAGATCAGACATACGCGCCTCGAGTATTTAACTAAAATTGCTTGTTTACATTAGGAAATGGATTAATATAAGTAATCAACTAGTATCCAAATCCTATCACGGATTCAAATTTACTTTTATCTTCTCGTCATCTGATGCATTGTGTTGGGAGACAGCTGTATGAGAGGTAATAATATTTTTTCTAGTCTTGCTATATAAACATTAAATAAGGGAACCATCTATTATATAACTTACTAGTCCTACATAAAACCAATAATTCTTAAAATCAAATTGAAGATATTTGCTACAGTGTAAAAACAAAATTGACATATATCTGTCAAGTTTTTTTCATTTCGAAATCTGACTCGATTAGTAATGTTCTTGTTTAACAGATGGAGTGTCCGAATATTTCCGAATACTGTTTACATGCAATTCTATAATATAGCTATCACATTTATTTATCATAATCCATTAAGTAAAGATGTGTCCAGTTCTACATGTGTGATAAAACTGAAGACAAATAACATATAGTTCACATTAAAAAGTTGAAATAAACATTTCCATGTGCTATTCGAACATTTTCAGACTGAAAACCCTATGAAAACCCGGTCTCACGTCACATGGTCAGTCTTGTATAAAATAGTACGTTCGTACCGGAAGTTTTTGATATACATACTCGATATAAATATGTGACATTTCCCTTTCCACTAAGTGTAATCCTGCTTTCCGTTTTTGACCTTCGGATTACGATTCGCTCTAATAACCTTGTATATCAATAAATGATTTTTTCCTTTTATATTAGTCCAGTAATCATGCTATATAAGCCAGAGGCACAAGTCGAGTTCCATTAATGCGTTAAGTGAAGATTACAAAGTTGATATGGAAAAGACATTGTTATTATTTATTTCTGATACACCCAAACTTATAATGTATATAATCCTATAAAAGCCCGATCATTTGATATGATTACGCGTTCGAATAACACTTTGCAAAATCACGGCCGACACTCGGCTAACCGAGAGATTGGTCGGTTAATCTATATTGAGTATGCGGCTATATGGGAGATTGATCTGTTAATCGGGTTGGTTATACGTCTGTTAAGAGTAAAACGCACAATTTAATGTTAAACTTTATTAAATATAAAGATTTTTTGGCATATTATAAGAACCAAATCAAAAAAAGAAAACTGTCTGACAAAATGATATCTATCATAGAACATTTTCCACTTGTAAAAACATTTCATAGTGTACGCAGTTTTCAGTAAAATCAAAAGGCGTCGCGCAAGTATGTAGTATTTATGCTTATACGCATAGCATTTTTTTTAATAAAAGTCGGAACTAAAAATTTTAGATATCATTTAAAGGACACAAAATAGTACTTTGGTTCTAAAACATAAATTTACATTGGTAAATATTTCATAATTGTAATACAAAGTGAATATTACCACGTTTTAGTGAAAATTATGGGAATAAAGTCTGTTAATGGGTTGGACAATTGAAATTGTGTCAGTTAAGAGTAATTTAGCCACAGTTATTTTTGCTACCTTTATATTTTCCTATAGAAAAAGTTAAGAATGAGATGTTCCTGAGTGAAAAAAAAATGATAATACGGTGCAACAGTATCCTACGGAAGCGAATTAGCGCAACACATTTTTTTTTTAATTTTTCGTCCTATATTTGCGTTACAACGCAAACCTTTTGCGTTATAATGCAAACCTTTGCGATAAAACGCAGACCTTTGCGTTGTAACGCAAACCTTTGCGTTGTAACACAAAACTTTGCGTTGTAACGCAAACCTTTGCGTTGTAACGCAAACCTTTGCGTTAAACGCAAACCTTTGCGAAATAACGCAAACCTCAAATATCTTGATTTCAATTGCTCATTAAGTTTTGTAAAAAATGTCCGTCTGTCATTCATTTCGGTTGTGATTTACTAGTAAGAGCATTTTTATTTTGACTTTCTTTGCATTTTATTGAAGGATGTGTCACTTCAATATAGTGTGATATGGATTGGCCGCTGGAATACGCATGAATTTATTATTAACGTTTTCAATCAGCCTCAATTTTTGTGTCTGTTCAAAGTAGCACGTTCTCAAATCCGACTGAAAGTGTCTTTCTAATACAACACAGGGTACATATAACGTGTTGTCATTCTCATATGCACATGATATTTGTCACTGGACGTTTAACCCTAATTCGTAAGCATCGTCCAATTGGTTCTTTATTTCTATTACTTAATCATATGTTGTTTACAAATCATTCTCAAGTAGTAAATGGAAATGAACGAATTCAGCTACACTTGGTCATCTTGAGTTTTAATACATTTTATTCCGTTTAGTTCCTTTCTTCATAAGTGTAGAGGAGAACGGCAGTTGTCCGCATGTAAACTTCTAGAATTTGTCACCAATTAGAGTACATCGAAATCTGTTACTGTTTCAACACCCAGGGATGTTTCTTAAACAATTATTATTTTTTCTCTTTTTTTTAGCAATGCATCACTCTCTACTGTCCTTATCTATTATTCTATATTCTGCTACTCCATCCAGATAATCGTGTATACCATGAGGGTTCGGATTGGGGGAGGGGTGTTTATTTCTGTATTCTTTAAATTGTTATGTCACGTTTCCTCCGTGACTTTTTTCCTTTTACCTTTTATTTATCTTACTCATTATTCTTTCTCTATTCTTTATATTTTAGCATCCCAATATATTTTACTTACTGATGTTTAGTTACATTACGATGTTTATCTCTGATCTATATACTGGTTACCAATGTAGATGACAAATTGGTGTCATTTATGACAATTAAACAGAATCCACACACATGACATATGCGACCATTCTTGGATGAAATTAACATTACTTTAATATTACACTTTTTTAAACCGTTTTTATCAATTTTCAATTTCCATTGTTTAAATTGTTCATTGTTCATGTGTTGTTTCCGTATATTTTATGTTTCATTGCTCATGTGTTGTTTCCGTATATTTTAGCCGCTCGTCTTGAGCCTACCCATTTGATCCAATAACACCCCATATAGCAATAAAATTATACTTTTATTGCCATTCATAACTCTTAACAGACCAATTAACAGACTGGGTTTTATACATCCGACCCATTAACAGACCAGGTTTTAAATAAAGATTGATTTATGTCACCAAAATACAGATTTTCGTGAAGATTTTTCACACAATGATTTCATTATGGTTAACAAACATAATGCCTGTCTTTTCTCGATGTTCAAAATATTGCATACACGTAAATTCAACCAACGTGTCATTTTGTGTACAGTTTGTGTGTGTAAAATGTGTATAAATTTATTGATGAGTAACCCGCCTTTTCATTTTATAGATCGTACATTGAAGCTAGAAAAATAATAATTACACCACTGGATTCAGTACATTGAATTGTTTTGTTAGACATGAATATTTTTTATGATAAAAATATATTTAAAAAGTTATACAATGAAACATGCTGAACTTTCAATGATTTTCTCGATAACACTTGATTAACAGACTTTAGCCAACCCGATTAACAGACCAACCGCCGATATAGCCGCATACTCAATATAGATTAACCGACCAATCTCTCGGTTAGCCGAGTGTCGGCCGTGAAAATGTTATCTTACCTCCTTGTTTTGATTAATGCCATTGATTTGTCAATTTTATTTCATATACAGAACTGGACATAGCCGACTATACAGTATGGATTTTTTCTCATTGTTCAAGGGTTTATGGTTGCCTAAAATTGCGTAAATTCACTTCGTTTGAAATTTGGTGAATTGTTGTCTCATTGAAAGTGACATTCATACCACATTTCCCTATTTTCATATATATATTTGCTAAGAATATGATACGACACTAAACCAATTCAAGGCAGAACAGAATATTGTAAAGTTTTATCTCTTTGTTGGCCGCTGTCGGAATAAAACTTATGAAAGATGTTGTGGTGTAATTATAAGGGAACCTATAAAATTGCATCTGATAACCAAACATTATAGCGAGAAGTTCTCTTTAATAGTACTTGTACAATTTAAACTTCACTTTTATGATACAAAAGTAAATATTTTGATATATCTTGCATCCAAGGTGTTCACAATATGTAAATACAATCGAGTATAGAATAAATGTTTAAATATCAATTTCAAAACGGTCGAGTGGAAATTTAATGGGTACAAATTGGTCGATTACATTGATATTATTAAAATTCCATCGACATGGAACAATTCTCTCTCTGTGGTTCTTAAGAAAAAGTCGAATTTATGTATATAAAGGGCACACCGTATTTTCAGTCATGAACGTCTACTGGTGTGAATTTCAGGTTATTTATAATAAAGCATATTTCCTAAAACTTTAAAGCAAGCTTTCAATAAAAACCTAACTTATATCCGTAGTTTGCACGGCAAAAAAAACGACAGAAGACTTAATAAACAATTTGGGTTTATTTGTCTGTCAACTAATTTATCGAACAACAGAAACTCGAATTTAGTAAACTTGCTGTACAAACTATTCTAAGATGTTAGGCACACCACTCTATACCTCATACACGTGTTTAATCGTCTACATAAAATTCATCATTGACGTTAAAATGAAAACATTTTTGAACACGTTTATCATAAATTGTATACACTGACCTTTAAACAGTACTTTTAAGGTGGTAACTAACACTACAGGGAGATAACTCTGTAAAATCAGCTAAACGTTTTAATTACTTTGTGTTGTAAAGGGAATATTAAGCTTCTCAATGATCAAAATTGGTGTTTTTCAAACTGCTATATAACCAGTGTAATTTTTCTGATAAAATGGTTGGTTCAAAATTTCTGAAATTTTTTTATTTTTGTTAAAGGGTCAAAGTAAATACTTTGTCAAAATTTAATGAAAATTAAACGAGCCAAATTAATTTTAGTGAAAGTGTTGGGTACCGCCTTAAACGCTAGTTTGAAGAAACAATATGAGGAAATATTTATGTTGATGATTTTGATCTTACATTTCCTGGTATCTATGGTGAGTTTATTTGCAGTTAAATCATTGTACTTTTTTTAATAAATGGTTGTAACGGTTATGTACAATATTAACACAAATGACAGAAAATACTTTACTTTGGAAGTATCAGTGTATAAAAAGTTGCGATAAGAGAAAAAAAAGTTTCCATCTATTGTGCCAATCTTAACTATAACGATTAGAAAAATTATAAGTCTACACCAGACCTAAAGAAGTTAATTTTCTAAAGGTTACCCTATCGATAACATAATTCGGAGATTTGTTTGTATACATGTTTCAAAAACCAAACAAAGCCATATTATAAATATTTGCATAAAGCGTTTTTCAAGCCTATTCTCAACAATATTTTTGGAAGATTCGATTTGATGTCATATTCATTTTTTTTAAAACGTTGTACACAAAAAGAGCGATTTAATATTAGAGTACAAGGATCAAAGGTTGAAACAAAAGTGTCATCATCTGTCTCTTTCTTTATTTACTAAAGATATTTTTCAAGTGTTGGTGTTGGTTATTTTTCCTAATTGAAGAGCGGTATACTACTGTTGCCTTTATTTATACCACTCGACTAAACTTTCTTATAACATTTTAAAATTTCCAAACACTTGTCGTAGATGGAGATTTTTCATAAAAACGTCATCTATCAGCAATGTCCACAATACATTATTATCTTACATCTTATCTTTAAAGAGGGGAGAAAGATACCAGAGGGACTTTTTGTTTTTGATTTTAACTCATTTGATATTGCTTATTGTTTTTCCCCCTATCTTGGCTTACAGAAAGCTTTTACAATATGTTTATTTGTGGTCAGTTCTTCATTTTCATTGTTGTTGGTTCATTCAAAATAAGTATGAAGGCGTATGTATGTCTCATCTAAATTTATTTTTGTTTTTTTACACAGATGTGCAATGTAAATTACAAAGTATTTTTCTTGTCGCTAAAATCATCATCACCATAAGGAACACAATATCTAAAATTCCTTTCCTATGTTTAACTTAATTTGATGATAATCACATAGAAATGTGGATTAATTACATAGGACATTTGAGATATTCACTTATCCAAATATATTCATGTTTGGCACTCCGTGCAGGTTATGATAAAGCATTAAATTCGAATACTCATGTATAACCTATCGTGACTGATTGGTACAGCAAACTTCCTATCAAGTTTCGGGAACAGTCGTCTTTCTTCTTCTTGTATATTCACTTGGTAGTAATTTAAGTGTATATTAGTATCAGAGAAGCTATACAATTGCACTCGAATACCAATCAGTTACGCGATAGGTCTTTAAATTGTTCAAGTATTACATTATTGAAATATTCTTTCTTATTATTTATTCACTTGTACAATTTAAACTCTCACAGTTGTAACACGGGAGGGGATGATTTGATATACATTTTGAATTCAAGGGGCGTTTACAAACTATTAATGTAATTGTTGAATGTAATGAATCGTTAATTACATGATATGCTAGTCCACTTCAAACCGGATGGGGAACAACCTAAATGGGTACAAATTGATCGATTGCACCCATACAATTCGTGTTAACTATAAGAGGTGCATTTTATTGAATATCTTTATTAATATATTTCTGCATTGCCATGATACAATTCCATCTCCATAAAGTATTCGCAGTTTTTGTTTTGTACAGGGTGCACAATGTTTTCAGTCATAAACGTCTATGATTGTGTGCATTCCCTAAGCTGGCTATGTATAAAAAGGCATCAGACTTTAATGTAAGTTGTCAATAATAGCCTCCATTATATCCATAGTTTGCACGTCCAAAACCGAAAGGAGATTGATAAAAATAATCGGGATGGGACCAATAGTTTGGTGGAGATCCACTTTTGCCTCTTCCATTTTTGCGCTTTTTATTATCTCGTGGGTTATCTTTAGAATTTTGATGCTTGATCTTTCGAATGTCACTTAACTTCTTGATAACCTCCTTTTCTGTCATCCTTTCTTTCTCTTTGGCTTTTTCTTCGAGTTCTTTCTTGTGAGTTCCCACAACAATTACCCTATAAAATAACATCATTATCATAAGGCAATTTTTAAGAGCGAAAAATATCACACCATAACTCAGTACCTCTTTCACAAATATTGCACACAACCGTATAGTTAGGTATGGACCGTCTTGTAACATGATTGCCACAAACAGACTCCATATTTCCATCTCCACCAATTTTGCGCAACATCTTGCCGGTGCTCTTTTGGACGTTGTCCAGTCATCTTCGTCGTCCGGATCTTCCGCATCTGTTTGACCACCGCGTTGCTTCTTCGTGGAGGTTAGGACGAGCGTAAACTGTAGTAAGCTAATCGTCCAAACCGTTAAAATTGCATAACTAAATGTTTTATCGGCTCTAATTTCTTTTTCTTCGAAAATAATGAAAAGTTCCATGACATCTGACCCGGAACCAATATATACAAATAATAGCTGTGACAGCTGATCACGAGTAAGTTTCCCTCGTGGCAACATCCATCGACCTAATATTAGGATGAACAGAAATCCTTGTTCTAACACTGACGCCCATGTATCTGCATCGAGCTTTACAGGAATAGTTAACTGAAATGAAAACAAACTCCATGAGTGTATACTGAGTTTATAAACACAATTAAAATAACTAATAAAACGTGTTGATCATCAATCGTAAAGTCAGATACTTCAATGTAACTTCTAAACGCAGTGTATAAAAATGCACAACGTACAATTGAAATTCGTTCTAACTAATTATGAAAATGCACTTATGAAAATGTAACTTCTTTTAAAAGAAAATTAGGTGTAGAAATGTGCGATTTTGCTTCATCAAAGTGCTAAATTGAGATTAGTGAATATTTTGATTTCAAATTAAAGTCATATGAAATGAGTGACTGGTGAAAAATAATGCTTATCCAATTCTTGAACCAATGCATGTATATATCATAAACGTAGTCTTCTGTACACGATTTTATCATATTTTACCCATATATCGTAAATCTGTTATGAGGTGGAAAAAGGGCAGCTACTTAATTGTCGTGTTTTGAAGCCGTAGTTTACCGATTGTCACTTTATGGTAAATAATCAACAAAGAATCAACATTGATATTGAGCACGTGTTTAACATACACAATCAGATAATTATTTATTTTAATGACAGACCCATGCGTATTTCGATCACCGGATTTTTACGAAGAGGATCACGCTAAGGTCACTTTGCTTACATAAGTTTTACATTGAATGAAAACTATCCATTCAGTTATAAAAAAAAATATGCATCATTTTTTTTATTTGAGGTTTCATATGACTAAAAAACTAAAAAAAAACTATGACAGAAAATTTAACATTTCTTTGGATAATATCAAGTTGATAATGTTTATATTACACTATTCATTGTATAAATGTAAAAAAAAAATGTTTTATATAAACATGATTAGACTAATGAAGTCCAATTAATTTACTTCAAACATTTTGTGCTTTTGTTAGCTTATTCGCAATATTTGTTTTGGAAATGTCAATTTGATGTTATATAATGCATTTGTTTAAGAAAACTGAAATAATAAAAGTATGGTGGCCGGTTAAGGCCATTTCGCGTTTTCGCGTTTTCGCGTTTTCGCCCATCATATTATATAGGGCGAAAACGCGAAAACGCGAAATCGCGAAGTCGAAAACGCGAAAACGCGAAGTCGAAAACGCGAAAACGCGAAAACGCGAAGTCGAAAACGCGAAAACGCGAAATATTTTTTCTTTCCGATTTCGCGTTTTCGACTTCGCGTTTTCGCGTTTTCGACTTCGCGTTTTCGCGTTTTCGCGTTTTCGACTTCGCGATTTCGCGTTTTCGCCTTTTCGCGTTTTCGCCTTTTCGCGTTTTCGCGATTTCGCGTTTTCGCGTTTTCGCGTTTTCGCGTTTTCGCGTTTTCGCGTTTTCGCGATTTCGCGTTTTCGCGTTTTCGCGTTTTCGCGATTTCGCGTTTTCGCGTTTTCGCGTTTTCGCGATTTCGCGTTTTCGCCTTTTCGCGATTTCGTGTTTTATATACCAATACATATTCTTAGTAATTGACTTTATTTCATAATCTATTTTGTTCAATTCAATATTTTATCATAAATATTTGTTGTTTTTTAAGGTGTTTCGGTTAAGGTTTAACTACCAAGGCTTTTCCTCATCAGGTATCCCAAGCCTCTAACTAATAAAATAATCAGTTTCAAAGTAAAGTTCAAAGCATCCATACGCACAGAATTTAAAAATTCTGCATACCGGGATACAAGTGAACAAACACTTCAACAGAGTTTACATATACAATGTATAATTTTTGAAATAGATTTAAACAAAATACAAATCAATTCATCTCTCAAATAGAGTAGAATTAATAAAATACATTTCATCTCTCAAATAGAGTTGAAGTTCATATATATTCATTTCATCTCTCAATTAGAGTTGAAATAATTATACAAACAAACAAAATAGTTTTGTCACAAAACAAATTTATACAAATAAATTACTATGAGTAATAGAAAAAGATCTCTCAGAAAAAGGGATAAGAAAAAACGATTAATAAAATACAAAAGTAAACTCCGTATACATAATAATAACAAAGGCCATCTTAAACGCACAAAACACTTTCATGAAAATGTAAAAAAAAGCTTTAAACTATATAGAAGTGTTTTCACGTGAGAATCTCACAAACTATGAAATATTAGTTCTTGCAAAGGGATTAAAATTTATTCCCAGTCCTGATGTAAAATACATTAAACAAAATCTCTTACGAGATTTTGACGAACTAGGTAGAAAAATGCATAAAAGATACACTAAAAGAAATTGAAACTTTTAAAACAAAACTTCTCCAAAGGGGATACTCGGAAAAAGATATCAACCCCATTATAACAAATGCACTTCATAAGGAAAGAAAAGATTGTCTAAGGTACAAGCTTAAAAACAAAAGAGCAATGCCTCCATTTGTTTTAGCCACCAAATTTAATCCTTCCTTCAATGGACTAAATAAAGCAATTAAAAAACATTGGCACCTAATTGAACAAAATGATAGCACAAAAACCATGTTTCCAAAACCTCCGATCATAGCATATAAAAGACACAAAAACTTGAAGGATCTACTTACATCCTCCAAGTTATAGGATAAACCAAGTTATAGGATAAATCACAACATAAAAGACAATGGTTATATCAAATCATAAACTGATTTAATTTAGAATACAATACATCAATACAAAGTTACCAGGTGTCGTATCCCGGTATGCAGAATTTTTAAATTCTATGCGTATGGATGCTTTGAACTTTACTTTGAAACTGATTATTTTATTAGTTAGAGGCTTGGGATACCTGATGAGGAAAAGCCTTGGTAGTTAAACCTTAACCGAAACACCTTAAAAAACAACAAATATTTATGATAAAATATTGAATTGAACAAAATAGATTATGAAATAAAGTCAAATACTAAGAATATGTATTGGTATATAAAACACGAAATCGCGAAAAGGCGAAAACGCGAAATCGCGAAAACGCGAAAACGCGAAAACGCGAAAACGCGAAAACGCGAAATCGCGAAAACGCGAAAACGCGAAAACGCGAAAACGCGAAATCGCGAAATCGCGAAAACGCGAAAACGCGAAAAGGCGAAAACGCGAAATCGCGAAAACGCGAAAAGGCGAAAACGCGAAAAGGCGAAAACGCGAAATCGCGAAGTCGAAAACGCGAAAACGCGAAAACGCGAAGTCGAAAACGCGAAAACGCGAAGTCGAAAACGCGAAATCGGAAAGAAAAAATATTTCGCGTTTTCGCGTTTTCGACTTCGCGTTTTCGCGTTTTCGACTTCGCGTTTTCGCGTTTTCGCGTTTTCGACTTCGCGTTTTCGCGTTTTCGACTTCGCGATTTCGCGTTTTCGCGTTTTCGCCCTATATAATATGATGGGCGAAAACGCGAAAACGCGAAAACGCGAAATGGCCTTAACCGGCCACCATATAAAAGGTCATTGAATATTTAAATACTACGATCATATACTAATTTATAAGCAATCATAGCAGCAGAAAGTTTAAACCCTGTTCAAATAAGAGTGTATACATATATACTCGTGTGTCCCCTTTTCTGTTAACAGTGGATATTTTTTCAAGTGTTGGTGTTCTCTGTCTAATTTCCCGCTCAATTAACCCTTTCATAAAACCTATTAAAATTTTCAAAGACTTGTTTATTTTTTCAGTTTGTCAGTGCAACGTCATGTACATTTTACATATTTATTAAAAGCTCGCCATGTGTCCTCCAAACATAATTATTTCACAGTTCACCGACAAACTGTATCTACATACAATTTCATTATACTTCAGTTACTTGTTCGATAATATTGACTGTTATCCGTTTATTATTTCATAACCCATTTTATATGAAAATTAAATTATTACACGTGTCTAAATCAATCCAAGGTCTGGAGTAATCAAGCATTTCTATAATCATAATGTCTATGGGTTTTTTAAAGACACTTTACAGTTTCCGGATTGTCATAAGCGAGGTCATAAGTTGTAAGGAGGTCTTACTTCTGACACTCGTAGTTTGTTCAACGAATTGAACAAATATTTATCTATTCGTGATCATCATATTCTGTCATTATGAATTTCGTGATATCTCGAATTTATTTAGTTCTTATCGCGATATTCAGAGTATCGATTTGAATTTGACTTTAAGCTGTCATCGCAGCACTAGATATCACGAATTGGACCATCGCTAATGAGTTGAAGATTACGAATGTTGATACCGTTTTGTTACCGTAAACTTATCAAGAGATATTGAAAACCCACTGCTCATTTGTAATGTTCATCATTGTATACAAACTATATCTACAATATAAATTTACGCCAACAATTTATTATTTACAAAAATAACTTTACCCCTTCAATGGCGGACAATGCTTCTCCCTGTGAATTGTCACTGGTATTTGTAGCTGGAGTTGTTACTGTATTGTTGTTTACTATAGTCGTCGATTTTTCCAGACGATCGATTTCCAACAGCCAAATGGCGGGAACGGTGTTGCAAAGGTGGATAAAAAAGCAGAGGCAAAACCTGCAAAGTGCGTATAAAAATATGAATGTTATAGAACCTATTTTGACTGGTATTCGTTTTAGAATGATGAGATAGGAAACGGTGAATACAGTGAGACAACAACCCAACCAAAGAGCAGAAAACAATTAAAGGCCAACAATTGGTCTTGAACACAGCAAGAAAATCCTGCACCGGAGGCAGACTTCCGATGGCCACTTAAAAAGATGTATACTCATCAGTCAGCGAAAATAGACGCAACGTCACATTAAACTCGAAAAAATATCAATGAACCATAAAAAAAAAATAAGACAAACATGGCCCAAAGGTTCACGACTTTGGAAATGCGGCGGGTCTAACATGTTTTGTGAAATCTCAACCCTCCACTTTACATCTAGCCAATGTGGAATGAAAAACACACACACATACATTTTATACGAACAGTATGTTTGCCTCTTTAGTTTGATATACTTAGCCGAGTATAACGTATAATTTTCTCAGAATTAATGGACTTCTCCCTTTTTAATTTACCTTGGAGTTCTGTGGTTTTGTTTATATTTATATATTTTTTTTATCTGCATAGTAATTTTTTGTGATTAATCTGGCGTAGTTGTCGATAATGTTGATACAGTTTGTTCCATACTAGTTACTGTACTGGATAAGATATATAATTAAGCTATCATGGTGCTCAGTAACATGACCTTAGAAACCCCAAAAAGCGATCGAACAGCATTTGTTATTTGATACCAATCAGTTCTCCAAAACAGACAAGTTTGATATATATGCGTCACATTAGCAGTTTAAATTAATATGGTGTTGTCTCGTCGACTCCGTCACATCTCCAAAAGAGAAACATATAATTGGGAGCTGTTGCTGCATATGTAAGTTGAATAAAAGGTCTGTTCTTATGCCTGCTTTGAAGTTTGATTTGAAAGCATTTTTTGTTAATGTATATGTTGTGTACAAGATATAAGCTTGTACTTGTACAAAAAATCTGTACAAATTATAATTTGTACAACATCACATTTGTACACAATATATACAAACGTTTCAATGGATTATATTTTATTTTCAATGTAATTAATTCATCCCTAGTTAGCATTGTAGTGCGTAATGCCTTCGTATACAGTATTGTAAGTTCTGCAAACAGACGTGGAATGTAAATTGCCAGTTGCGTAAATTATCATCTTTAAAATAATTAAGCATTATATTTAAAAACTTTTTAATTCATATAACTTCTGCTTCATTGATTATAACGACATTAAAAAGTTAAAAAGATGATAAATTACCCAGGAAATCTGAGATATTAAATCACTACTTTGAAAATTCTTGCTTTCCATTTTAAGTAGGTTACGCTTAAAAGTACTTTATTTCATTTCTCGGTCATAATCTATTCTAACTGCTGTATATGTCAAATTTAACAACAGGTAGGATGCACGTTAAATTGTAAAAACGCATTTTAAATGACGGAATATATCCACTGTGTATGCAAAGCTCTGATTCCTCGCCTGTATTTTCTTATACCCTATGTCCCTTTTTTTCTTTTTCTTTTTCAGGTCAGCCATTTAAAGTTTGCATCAAGTTTTGGATTTTCCTTTTTTTTTTTACCTCGAGCATTACTGAGGAGACATTAATTGTCAAAATCGTCAATTTGGGACATGGCCCTAAAATTACAATATTTTGTTTCCGTTTTTGCCTTTTAGATTTTTTTTAAACTCATGCTTAAAAGGTAACGTTTTTGGCAAGTCACGTAAGGTAAAAAAAAAAACAAAGAATTATCATCTTACTTAACACAAAGATTTCTTTGTTATCAATAGTATGCTTAAATAAGAATAACACGTATAATATTTCCTCTTTGAAATATGAATACTATCTTAATCTCATTTTTTAATTTAAAACGTAATCAGTCTTCCAATTCAGTGAGCTAATGAGACAGGATCATGGCTTCTTTCATCTGACACTATGTCATATTTCTTAGTGTGTTGTTAGTGAACGAACTGCGGTACCTGATATATCATGTATACATAAAACATTTCCTAGTAATCTGTAATATGTGATTAGTATAATTTCATAATATGTAATGTATATGTTGGGAACTTTCTTTCGTGAATTGACCAGAAGAGAGAATGTAATATATTGGCCATGTGAAACGATTGATTTTAGGTATATTGTAATTTTATCCTTTAACTTTCATTGCACCACAGAATTCTATTCTGGAAGTATTTGAAACCCCGAAGAACCTCATTTGAAATTACATTTCCCAGGGAAAATATTTACCCCTGGTTACTCAGCCACAAATGTGGAGAGAGACTTCCATTGGGACAAAAAAAATACCAATTCATACTCATTTTGAATAAAAGCAACTTTTTTTTTTACACATCTTTGAATACGTAAAAGGGGGGGGGGGGGTCTCCACAAACAACAGCTCATATTTGGAATTCTAATTATATTAATTAAATTTGTTCTTCGATACACAACTGTTTGTAAATAAATTGAGCCTCTTAATATCCAACAAATTGTGTCAAAATATTGCAGTTTTAGTATTTCTCGAGCTAGAAATTTTGCAATCCTTTTATAAGACGAACAATGCACTCCCTTGGCGTAATAAAAAGGTTGATGATACTGTTGGATTAGTTTCTTTAATATGTCCAGTGGTAAATATCACATTGCATATTAGACCGAGGATATGATAATGAGATAGGAAAATGGCCATGCTTTATATACTAGACCGACATGTTAGCACGCTATTTCACAGGATAATAGATGCTGGGAGACTCTCTCCGGCCATATCATTTAGACTCTTAAGGTTTTTTTCTTACTCCTAGTGCGGCATTGTTTGAGAAACCGAACAAATACAAATTTTCAAGTAATTGGTTTGACCCAGTCGATAATCGAACTCACAGCCTCTCGTGCCCGTGGCGAACACTCAACCGGGAAACCACCAAACCAGTTCTGAAAAGGTAGATGTCCCCGTAAAAGAACTTACCATTTGTCCTCTTGTCCTCTCTTTTTCAAAATTCTATGCTCAAGTTCTATAATGTGTAAAATATTTCCAAGTCCAAGACACCAAAACAAATTATTTCCCTGAACATCAACCGTTCTCCAAATACACAAAAAACTATGAATAAATAGTAAAGATCGAACGAAAACAGCTTGTACTACACTCCAGATTATGACCATCTTTAACCCGTCTTGTCAAATGTGATTGTCAGTAATTGTTTGTATGAATAGGCAAAATATACCTTCATATATATACGCTTCACTTCATTCAAAATCACCATAAAATTATGCATGTTGTCCTCAAAAAGTTCACTGCATTGTAACTATTTTTTGTCATACACCAATGAGATTAAAATGTCATTAAAATTAACTTGAGATCTTTTATTGTGTCATTAAATTACATTTTACAAAATATGATTACTTATTGAAGGTAAATGTTTAATTTATCCATCATCCACCTCTTCGAATTTTTTTCTAGTTTATCAGTGTACACACGAAGACACTAGAAACCGTAGACCTCTCAATAGCCGAGACTGTATACTTATACATTGCAGATTATAAACACTTTGCATGACAAATATTTACCCCTTTTAAACACAACACGCTCAATCTGTACTTACGATTTTTAAAAGTCCGGTGGGCGTTTGTATTCCATTGAAAGAGAATATAAGGACATCTTTTTTGACAGATTGAATAACTGTGATAAAACGATAAGTGAAAACCATTGATATCTAAAATTTCGTACTCTCAAATAGAGACCGTGGGTCTCACGTTTTTAACAATATGAACGTTATATTTTAGCTTTTGCAAACACATGAAACTTATTTTGAAAATAGCAATGGTTTTAGCATGAGCATGCAACCGGATCTAGATTCGAAGATTCAAGTAAATTAAGAAAAAAAATATTCCAAATTTTCCGTGAATTTGTTTCAAACATTGGGTCACAGTCCGAATATTGATAAAACCGATTCTAATTGATATCTTTAAAAATATTAACACAAGATGTAAAATATTATTCAGTTCTAAACAATTTCTGTATATATAGACATTTTTTTTTCTTCATATTTCATAGTTACAAAGCTTTTGGTTAGGAAGTTTTGCTATACCTGCAGAAGACTTATTATGAACGATATAGCACCTCCTGATATATTACGATGCTGTTGAGAATAACGGCCCAATACTACAGAGAAATAAATCAGTAAATAAAAAACAAGAAAAATAGGCCAAAAAATATAAAGAATAGAGAATGGGGTGTTTAAATTATTACATTAAGTAACTAATTGGCAAAACAATTGATGAATCGAGAAAAATGGGCAGCAAATTTAAAGAATACAGACGCTCATATATTGAGTCTTTATATCTGTAATACTAGTCGCTGTACCTCAACATAGTTGGGTTTTTTTTATGTAGAATCATCAGAGGGAATGTGTTTCTCTGCAATACCGGCCGCTATACTTTGACATATAGTTTTTTTTATGTAGAATCATCAGGGGAGATGTGTTTCTCTGTAATACTGGCCGCTGTACCTCAACATCGGTTTTTTTTTGTAGAATTAGCAGAGGGAATATGTTTCTCTGTAGTACTTGCCACTGTACTTCGAAATATTTTTTATGTAGAATCATCAGGGGGAATGTGTTCCAGTGTAATACCTGTCGTTAAGCTTAAAATATTTATATATATATATAACAACAAGTAACAAGAAAAACTTTTGGAATTTAATAATGTCACCAAAAACGTTGATTTTTGCTATATATATATATGAAGACTGTGTGTTGAGCTCTAGATGTCATTTGGTTATTCATGTTTGCATTATTGATGTCCGACAGTATTCTGGACACTGTTAGATGATACGTATTTTGCAATAATTGGGAGTCTAGGGCAGTGACAAATATTTGACATATATACTTTAAATAAGTTAATATTATGAAGAAAACAAGTTGCATATGCCCATAATATATTATCAGTCATATTAACCCTGTCAATTTTTGAAAAATTAATAGCTATCAAGCAATATTTTATTTATGTAAAAAGTTTAAATTTCTGTCGTTCGGTCAAAATAAAAGAAAAACGACATCGCGTAACGTTAACAAATACTAAAGTGGATTTCCCGTTTGAATGGTTTTACACTAGTCATTTAGGGGGCCCTTTATATCTTTCTGTTCGGTGTAAACCAATGCTCCGTGCATGTAAAAAGCCTTACTTTGACCTAGGATGACACTTGTACCACATCTTCTTATATCTATGAATACCGTGGGTAACGTCTGTGTATACTGACACACATTACAAATCTCCACTAATTCTTGTTTAAAATAGATTAAATGATGATTGTACTCTGTTTACTTTTATGCCTTCAATATGGAACTATTATGAAGTCTATACTTAAAAAGAATCTACGTCCATCGTTGGCCATGGTGAAAACTGGGAATAGTATATCCATCAATAACAATGTATTATATTTATTTTGTATATATATACATGTATTAACGAAACATAAACTGTATATATGTTTTGTCTATATACTTATGCAAGTCAATTGCAAGTTTATATTCTACTAGGTGAATTAAGTAGCTTTGAAATGAATTATTTACAAGACACTACGGAATATCCATTCATGATCCTTTTCATGTTTATTGACATATTGACAAGCTGTCTCATACATGTAAATTGTCCATTCTACTTATATACATATAAAATGTCCAACGTCCATAAAACTGCCAGTATATGCTAAACTTCCACTCTCCAGACTTTCCTTGTCGGCCTACTAATTATTGACATGTTGTACATACAGTAAAGGATTTCAAATATTACATACTTGATGGATTATATTCTCTATGATTATAAAATTTAATCATATATAACAAGGAAAAGTCCGTATGTATGCACGATTTGATTAAACATCTTAATAAACTTTTACGGGCCACACCAACCTATTTTAATTTGATATGACTAATATTCAATTACTAGTAAAGGAAGAGTAGACAAAAATATGAATGAGCAATGCAATCTTATTCTTTTATCTTTAAAACAATGATAAATTAAAGGAAGCGCTTCATACTAAATATGTGCGCACGGTCAACGCTTTTACAACCCTATATGAAGTTACAAAAAGAAGCATTCAATACTTATAATTACATTTTTTAGCAATGATCATGAAAAAACGAATTTTATTATTGTTTTATTTAATTCACCTGTGCACTTTATTGTGCGACCACGTGTTATCATGAATGAAGAGTTTTATTGAGCAATGCAATTGCTTACGGAATAACACGTGATGTGCAGTTAGCCAATCAGAATAAAGTATCATAATGAAACATACATCTAATGTAATTATAAGAGAATGCGACAATTTTGGCAACAGGGGAGGGAGTAAAATTTTACGCTTGCCATTTGTCCTGTCGATATTTGTGTAAAAAAAAAGATGTGTTGACCCAAACAAAATTTGAAAGAGGATCCTTTTTTTCTCAAAATTCTAAAGCGATTGAAATATAGTTTTAAAAATTGCCTAGTTACAGAATACAGAAATATAACGTTATTGATAACAATGTGTGTCGTTTCCTCTTATATTGAAACTTTGGGAACGACAACTTGATCTAATGGAAAGGGTATATAGAGATTAGGAAACTAAATATCATGGCTTGGGAAGAACTTAATTACATTACATTGCGTTACAAGATATGATGAGAATGAATTATCTGCTTCACAACAACATGCAGAAACCCTTTGAGTGCAAAAGTGAAACTATTGTTTTTGCACTGCAGACCCCTCTCTCCCCAAGAGGTATAGGGGGAGGATTGGGATCTAAAAAAAAACATGTTTTACCCCGCCGCATTTTTGTGTTTGTTTCAAGTCAGGAGGTTCTAGCATTTGTAAGTCTTGTATGATTTTTTATTTTAGTACATTTATACATTTAGGAGTTTAGTATGACGCCATTTTCACCGAACTAGTATATACACATTTTGCCGAAAAAATGAAGTGCGCCGGTTTAGCTGTGTGGGTAAACCAGTACGCAGCCATGTACAGTCATATTGAAACAGTCAAATTTGCTGTTTCGTGCAAAGAAATTGTCACTCGTATACTCGCACTGGCAAACAGACGACCTACTTTAGCGAGTGACCATATGTTTATTTCCAGCGTTTTGACTGAGGGGTTCAAAGGTGGACTGTTGCAAGACAAATTTCCCATCCCTTTCCTGTTCAATATAACCTCATTTTCCAGTTGCAGCAGTAAAAAATGTCCTGACCTTCATCCCCTTACTGCCTTTTTTACAGGACCTACCTTTATTATATACATTGCTATTTTTTTCTCGTCCAGAAACATTTGCCACTGGACATTATAAGCAACGAACAATAAATCAATCTTATATTTACAGACTTGACGTTACATGTATACATAATAAAACGTCAAGTGCGTCTAATCGTAAAAGACATGACCAAATTCAGATTTCATTTGTAAATGTGACGCTCTAACCTAAAAGCTAGTTCTATTATAATATGAATAGCCTTGGTGGCATTTTTTCTTTTCTTTTTATTTATTTCTATTTTATTTCAGACATAATTTGTTTTTACTTTTGTGGCTATTTTTGTATTTTTAAATGCAAACCTTAAATTTCGTGCATAATCGAAATTATGTGAAATTCAAAATGAAAACACAAATTAACACTTTTCAAAAGAAAAGAATTCATGACGACAATTGAAATTGCAGTATTTCACTTGAAACCAAAATAATTAGAAAAATTAAGATAATAAAATTTCCGAGGAAAATTTAAAACGGAAAGTCCTTTATTATATCGTATATATGGCAAAATCAAAAGCTCAAACACACCCAACAGATGGATAACGAATATTTTATAAAGGGTTCACGCCAAAAGCATCCATGTATAATATTTTAGCTTTGAAGAGATATTGAATCAAAGGTAGGACATGTTTGTTCCAATGGGTGATAAAATAAAATGTTTGAATTTTACCGCGCTCAAACTTTAACCTTTTCCGGATCGGAACAAGCAGTTAGAATCGCCCAAGGGTGAAAGCCAAGAAGAAAGAGTTGTAAGTGTATAAACATATGTGGCCTTTTACTTCTCTGTCAGTTAAAACTCTCTACCATAAAAATGTACATGATGAACACAAGTGAACATAGAACAAAGGTTTAAATTATGAACTTCAAGCTGACTGAGACGTGCAGGTATGAGAAAGCCTGAACTGCATCAATTCTGTTTTCAACAGTCTCCCCTAAAACGCAAAGTGGATATATTTCTTATAATTGTCGTATGTGTCACAGAAATACAGGCACTACTTCATCTACAGGGTATGAATAAAAGATCATAAAAAGTTAACTGATGGACTTTTCAATGAATAAGTGTTTTTTTTCACGAAACATTGGGCCGTCTCCAGGAACGGCATGGTCTAAAACGTGGAAGTGTAAACAAATAAAATAAATTTATATATAATTTATACCAGAGACATATAATACAAACAGAAATTTAAAGTTCATATAATTACTCAAACACTGAAAGAAAACTATTGCATTGATATTGCAACACCAAATTTCTCAGTTGGACCTGGGATCTGATAATTAAAAGGAGTAGGTTTGAACAGTAAGACCCCTTTTTGGCCCCAAAATAGAGCAGTTTTACAAAATTGTGATAATGGAAGACATGTAATCTTTCAGCTATTTATTGGAATGAAGAATGCTTCTGCTACATAAATATGGGCTGTTTTTGACAATATAATGCACATTTATCGGATACTAGCATCATAAAGTCTAGTCCAAATAATTATGAGGTCTTAACAGAAGGCGTCCCAGAAAAAAAATAAAATAGCCTTGCCAGACATCATAATTATTTGGACTACATAAAGTCATGCTAAATTACTGAATCTTCACAATTTCAGCATTTTAGTTAAATTTTAGACAGTTTCCATCTTAAATTGAAAGTGGCTGCATCCGTGTTCATTCATACTATTGAAATATAAGTTGTATTTGATGATAATACATAACATAAATATAAAGGCTTAGGATGAACACGGATGCGGCCACTTTCATTTTTGACAAAAAATAACAGAAAAGTGATGTTTTTTTGCATATTTGATAGATTTTTCATATTTAAGCTTGAATCGGAGTGGTTGTAAATAATTAATGACTAAATCAGTTAAAATCTTTCACATAAACTAATTGAATCAATTGAAATAAGCACTTAAGTGATTAAAAATTGTCCAAAATCTGTCGTTAATATGTAAATCAACAAATTATTACGTTTTCTTTTTTATTCCTTCAGGAAAAAAAATGGTCAATGCCAATGGCAATGATTTTTCAAATAAATCGAAAATTACATAAAAGATTTATTAATCCTTAATTTTGACATTGTATGTAAAAAACAATCCCATGGGGATCAGACTAATGTGTGTCAGAGGGCATTCCAATATTACAGAGATGGGGAACCTGGCATGTACCACCACATAGAATAGAAAAAATGTTAAAATAATAGCCAATTTTGAGGACCTTTTACTAAATATTTTTCTCCATTATTTAAAGCAAATTTTTACCCATGCAATTTCTTTGGCAAAATGATGTTGAATTTGAATTTTCAGGACTGAGTAATCTTAAGCCAAGCCAGAAATCTTTCTTGGTAGAACCTAGCACTTTTCACATGACTGCTAAAAATGAGCTGTCAATATACATTTGTACTTTACCTGAAGCTTAATTATAGCTGTCTGAAGCTAATTGCTATGTTTGCATGAATTATGATTAAAAAATATGTCACTAATTAAATTGAGCAATAATGACACAAATGAGCATTTATAATTACTGTATACTATTTATTTATCTTCATAATTTTAATAATTTACATGTTTTAATTGTCCTGTTTGTCTATATTTAGAAAATGGTTTTAAGAAAAATGGTATTTGATGTTTTAAATTAACTAATCTCTTTTAATTATATGCAATGCAATTTAATATATTTTGAATGGTTTCTGGTACATGAATATTTATGCCTGCAAGCTATTTCCAGTTTTATTGATATTTAATGTCCAGAGGGAAATTATTGAGGTACCATATTTAAGTAATATTGATATTGTAGGTCATAAAAGGTTAGAAGAACTTCAACATGTGAAGTTATAATTACATTTGATGAATAGAAATAACAGAGGGGACTTGCACTTGTAATTATATAAGCTGTAGATGAAATTTGTATTTAAAGTATTTCAGGTGAGAGTTGTAATCAAACAGTAACTTTTTTAGCTTTTCAATTATCAATGATTATCTCTTCATATTGATTGCATTTTTTATATAAAAAAAAGATGATGTGGCATGATCGCCAATGAGATAACTCTCCACAAGAGTATAAATGACACAGAAATTATATAACAACTATAATTCACCATATGGCCTTAAAAAATGAGTCCATACCACATAAGTCTGAGAGCTATAAAAGACCTGGAAATGAAAAATGTAAAACAATTTGAATATACTAAAGCATCTTTTTGTAAAGCGACCAAATAATTTTTGAATTTCGAGGAATAGTAACAACCTGTCTGAACTCTTAACAAGCTGTGCAAGCTTACAACAATAATAATAAAATGCATAGAATCTCCTAGGTAACCACTGTATGTCTCTACTTTACATTGTGTTTAAACATTTATCCTACATGTATGTACGTTAATTTATTTGCATAAGTCTCTATACCATTGCACTTTGGTTTAGAAGAGTACAGATATATATGTTTCATTTACAACTGTATTTCATTTTAACTTTATTCATAAAAAACTTATTTTGTAGGAATCAAGGAAAATATTTCTATATTCTGATAAAACCTAGAAAGAACCACAGCTGCATAGTGTACATAAAAGGTAACATAAAATTAGGGAGACATTCATACTCATAGTAAAACAAAAATTCACTCAAAAATAAACTGACAAGACCATGGCTGAAAAGATAAAAAACAGACAGACAAACAGACAGATAGACAAACAACAGTACACAAAACACAAAATACATTGTAGAAACTTAAAGAATGTGCACCACAAACCCCACCTAAAACTGTGGGTCATCTCATGTGCTCTGGAAGGGTAAGCAGATCCTGCTCCACATGTGGCACCCGTTGTGTTGCTCATTTTTAGTTCAAACACGATAATAAATCTAATTCGGTAGGTCACATTCAGTGAAAAAGGGACTGGATTGTAGTTAGGACATTTGAAACATATCAGCTTTCATCTGTGGTAGGGATATTTCATAATGACAAACTAGCTCACAATGGTATCATTAACATTTACAGGGGCGGGTCCAGGTAAGGGCGTAATGGGCGTACGCCCCCCCTTTAAAAAAAAAAAAAAAAAAAAAAAAAAAACCTATCGTTATAATCTGCTAGTATTGTAATGAATAACATCAACCTTAACTGATGTAAGGGCATGCTCGACTTTATTTCCAAACATCATGAAAGTTCTCTTCTTACTTGCTTTGACGAGCGTCACGTCAAGCTCCACTGAAAGATCTAACTCATCCCTTAAGTTGATCAAGAATGATTTGAGAAGCACCATGAAGGAGGATCGTCTAAATGCTCTGCTTCTTTTATATGTTCACAGAGACATTAAACTTGATTTTGATAAAATTATTGACGATTACGCCATGAGAAATCCACGTAAAATGGTTGTAATGAATCCACTCTAGTAATTGAAAATGAGAGTCCGTCAGTATTTTTCTGTGTTCATTTAAGGTTTTGCGTCAAGGCACATGTATACTAGAGATATGTATATTTCCACATTAAAGCAATACTCAGAACGAAAGAACTTTATTCTTCAGTGTTTATTTGTCTTGTATCATGTGTGTCGTTCAACGAAACCCGAACTTAATCAAAAATAGAGGGATTACTTCATAATTTGATGCTAAATTGTTGAAATTCAGGAGCTTCTGAGCTTCCCCCATGGACCCTCAACCGTAATCACGCCTCTCGTTCATAAAATCCTTGCCTAGGAATTGAAATGTTAAGAAACTCCTTATACCCTTGAGTTTGGAATTTCTCGTTATTGGTCTACTGCTGTTAAGATCCATCCAATCATTTTAATATACCATAGACAATTAATGGAGAGAACTCGGCATAAAAAATGTCACACCCTGACACTTTAACTATAAAATATACATGCTCCAAGTCAGGAACCGTTACATTAGTGCAATTCTCTATTATTTTATGCTTTTAAGCCAAAAAAGGTCCAAAAATTTTTTCGCCTAGCTTCGCTCTGCGAAATATTTTATTCTATGCCCCCCCTTTCAATTATCCTGGACACGCCCCTGATTTATGAAGGGGTAATTTCAACTTCACCATTTGGAACTCTTGGTTTAATAGCTTGTTTGTGAGCAGCAAACCTCATTCAAGGAAATCCTGATATCAAACTGTTTATAATTTTTATTTTCAATTCATTGTTTTAAAAATGTTCATATTTTTCTTTGATCAAAACAATGTATCCGATCAAACTGTTTATAATTTTTATTTTCAATTCATTGTTTTAAAAATGTTCATATTTTTCTTTGATCAAAACAATGTATCCGATCAAACTGTTTATAATTTTTATTTTCAATTCATTGTTTTAAAAATGTTCATATTTTTCTTTGATCAAAACAATGTATCCGATCAAACTGTTTATAATTTTTATTTTCAATTCATTGTTTTAAAAATGTTCATATTTTTCTTTGATCAAAACAATGTATCCGATCAAACTGTTTATAATTTTTATTTTCAATTCATTGTTTTAAAAATGTTCATATTTTTCTTTGATCAAAACAATGTATCCGATCAAACTGTTTATAATTTTTATTTTCAATTCATTGTTTTAAAAATGTTCATATTTTTCTTTGATCAAAACAATGTATCCAATTGCAAATAGTCTTGGTCATGAAATTGTTTTGTTGAACTTTTGTTTAATTCATATAAACCAATAACTTTTAATTGATGCATGATATGACGCCTGTGATTAAATATTATATAGATTAATGTATGCACAGAAATGTTTGAAGTGTGATGTAATTATGGTAATAAACTTTCATTTGGGTTTGATTGTTGTCTGAATAATATTTTGATTTTATACAAGATAAAAAATATATAAACTAGAAAAACAAAGGATGTGGGGTATCCATCCATGACACAAAATCATCTAACAGAAAAACAAAGGATATGGAGTATCCATCCATGACACAAAATCATCTAATAGAAAAACAAAGGATATGGAGTATCCATCCATGACACAAAATCATCTAATAGAAAAACAAAGGATATGGAGTATCCATCCATGACACAAAATCATCTAATAGAAAAACAAAGGATATGGAGTATCCATCCATGACACAAAATCATCTAACAGAAAAACAAAGGATGTGGGGTATCCATCCATGACACAAAATCATCTAACAGAAAAACAAAGGATGTGGGGTATCCATCCATGACACAAAATCATCTAACAGAAAAACAAAGGATGTGGGGTATCCATCCATGACACAAAATCATCTAACAGAAAAACAAAGGATGTGGGGTATCCATCCATGACACAAAATCATCTAACAGAAAAACAAAGGATGTGGGGTATCCATCCATGACACAAAATCATCAAACAGAAAAACAAAGAATATGGGGTATCCATCCATGACACAAAATTGAAATTCATTACATGCACAGCAACAAGAAAAAAAAACAATCAAACAGCAAAGTAACATTGCATTTATTGCTGTTCTTTATTTCATATGCATTTTTAGAGAATAATGAAATATTTAGTGAAAAATACTAAGTACGGCAATAGAAATTGAATTAAGTACACTACAGTCAAGTATTTTAGCCAGTCTATCCATACTATCAGTCAATATTCTGGACTTGACTGTATCCTGATAATTTTCTCCTTCCTGTAAGGAAAAATAACATTCTATCATTAGTAATGCTTTTAAGTTTGTCTTCTGGATGTCAGACAACAGCACAGTTTTAAAAAAATGTTTGCCTTAAAAATGAATTGAATTTTCTTTATTAAAATATATTGAGTTATTTTCTTTTTCTTTCAGGTTTTATGATGAAGAAGATAGAAGGAAATTCCTCCATTTATATATGTGGCATAAGCAACAACAGTTAGTATCATTGATAGAAATCATATATAATTCAGGACAAGTATAGCCAATTACCCTAGTCACATGATCACTATGAATAACCTACGAGTCAAAAAGTTTTCTTGTGACAAATGTGGTAAATTATTTAATCAGGAATGCACACTTACAATACATCGAAGATCACACAATGCAGGAAAAAAGTTTGTGTGCCATGTTTGTGGGAAATCCTTTACATTAAAGTCAGTAATGCTAAAACATGCTATGTCTCATATGATGGAAAATATCGGTATTATGTATAAAGGAAAGAGTTTTTATAAGAATCGACAAAATGCCATGTCTGACTCCAGGAAAAAGAAATTCTATCAGTGTACCAACTGTCCAAAAAAATTTAGAAACCAGGAAAGTCTTGATGAACATATTAAATGTCATGAAGAAAAGAAACAGTGGAATTTATCTACACCTGATAACAAACTTAACAATTCTACAGATTTTCAAAAAAATGAGGATGCTGGTTCAGATGATAGTTCACAAGATCTCTTTATAGAAAAGGAATCTTATGTTATCAGTGACAATTCTTTTGATAGCCATTCAGATGAAATAGAACCAAAAATGTTTATTATTAGTGACAATTCACTTGATAGCCATTCAGATAAAATAGAACCAACAACTTTTATTATTAGTGACAATTCACTTGATAGCCATTCAGAAGAAAAGAAACCAACATCTTTTCTTATTCAGAAATCTGATGAATGCTCTAGCTCAAATTCAGATGAACCCAGCCTAAAGAACTTGGATTTTAATTGTGTTTTATGTGGAAAATCATTCAAAACTGTTCCTTCTTTTATTCACCATGTTAACACCCATCAGCCTTCATACAATGATAAAGACAGTACAATAGAGCAGACAGCAAAGGACAGTTCTCAAGAAGATCCTTCTTCACCAGATAATAAGATTAAGACCTCTGTAGACTCATCACAAATACAGGGAACCAGGAAGAAAAATCCCAACAGGGATGCAGTAGAAACCAGCAAGAAAATTGCAAAACTGAAAACAGATGACGCCCTATTAGGCACTGATAGCAAATTCAAAAAATCAAAAGATGTTGGTAGTAAAAAAAATAAAACAAGGGATGGAAACAAGCATCCTTCCCTTTTAAACAATATTGATACAGTGGAAAAACAATTTCACCCTGCCCGGTCAGATAAATTAGCTAAGGGAAAGAAACAGATGGTGAAAAATCAATTTGAAGCTGCCAAGTCAGATGAATTAGTTGTAGATGATGACGGAATGAATAAAACACTGGCAAATCATTTCATATCTGTCAAGCCAGATGAATATGAGGTAAAAGATGAAGGGATGAAAAACACACTTGTAAATCATTTCAAATTTGTCGAGTCAGAAGAATTAGCTGAGGGAATGAATCAATTTGAAGCTGCCACGTCAGACGAATTACCTGTAAAGGATGATGGGACAAAAGTACGGGAAAAGGTTAAAACCATATTTATTTGCAGATGTTGTAATAAGAAGTTTGCTAGCAGACATTTTGTCAAGGAACATTTGAAAATGTATTTTGAAATGGCAGCTAACAGTGTTGATATAGAACATAGACAATTCATCGATCAATTAAAGGAAGATACTGAGTTTGACAGGGTCGTTGATAAATTTATTTACTCTATTTCTACAGGGAAGTTAAAAAGTATTACTCAAGACTTGAAGAAATCTGATGAAAAGCAAATTATTTATCAATGTGCAAAATGTCAAAAAAGTTTTCAAATACAACATCAAATCATTGATCATATAAAGGATTGTGAACCAAAACCCCAAAACACTGACAATTTCAAATGTCAAGACTGTAGTGGAAGTTTTACAACTGACATGATGTTGAAGAAACATATACTGTTATGTCACAATCGTTCCCAAGATTCAAGGAAACAGGAAACAGAAAAGAAATCTATGAAAGACCCAATTTATACAGAAAAACCAAAAGAAACAGAAGAAATAAGTATTACTCAAGACTGGAAGAAATCTGATGAAAACTTAATTATTTATCATTGTACAAAATGTCAGAAAAGATTTCTAGAAAAACAACATATCATTACTCATTTAAAGGATTGTAAATCAAAACCCCAAAAAAAGGAAATTTTCAAATGTCAAGACTGTATTGGAAGTTTTATGTCTGGCATGATGCTGAAGAAACATATACTGGTGTGTCACAATCGTTCACAAGATTCAAGGAAACAGGAAACAGAAAAGAAATCTGTGGAAAACCCCATTACAGAAAAACTAAAAGAACCAGAAGAAAACAAAGAGGTCAGAATCGGGAATGACACACAAAAACAAGAAAAGAAACCAATAGAGAACATGACTATAAATGTATTGTCTGGAATTCGAAAGGTTAAGAAATTAACAGAGGTCACAACTGGAAAAGAAACTCCGAAATATGAAAAGAATTCCAAGGAAAACATAATCAGAAAGAAAACTGCAGGGAATCAAAAAAAGAAATCTGAGAAGACGAACATCAACAATCCAGGAAATAAAATTGAAATGACTTGCGAAAGATGTGAAAAAATTTGTGATTCTATGACAGAATACTTGAATCACATAGAAACAAGTCATAATTCTAAGTCTAATGAAGTTGGTTCTGATGCTGAATTTATTTGTGCACATTGCAAAATGAGTTTTGATTCTCAGGCAAAGCTGTTTTCACATCTTAAAGGTCACAAAGAGTCGAATAGACAGCAGAGTACCTTTGAAAAATACAAAGATAAAATGACATACAATAGCGACACTGGACAATGGGGTTGTAGAATTTGTCAGAAGTCTTTATCAAACAAAACAAATTTATTAAGACACATTTCATTACATGATAAAGATATTAAAGAATCACATGTATGTCCCTTCTGTAATCGTATATTTAACCACCATCGATATCTTATGCATCACATTAACTATATGCATAATGGAGTGGAAAAAGAAGAATGTCTCATTTGCCATGCCAAATTTACAAAAAAAACAAGTCTTCAACGTCATATGGAACTCCATACAGGAGAATCACTTCAGAAAAAGATTTTGAAATGCGAAGAATGTGGAAAACAATTTAGAGGTAGTAAAGATTTGATAACCCACACAAGAATACACACGGGTGAGAGGCCTTTCCCGTGTGATCATTGTCCTTACAGAGCAATCAACTTATGGAATTTGAAGCGACACTTACTGACACACGAAAATAGAAGGAAGAGAAAAAGAAGTAAAAGAGATGATGAAGACTCCCAAGAGGAAAACAATATAGAAAGAAAGATTAAAATGAAAATTTTACATGGCAGAAGTTATCTTATGGAAGCAGAAAACACCATGAGTGGAAAAGTCAAAGAAATGGTTTGAAAAGAACTTAATTAAACTGATTTATTTAATCATATTAATAAGGATAGTTAAGGTTTTTGTGTTTTACAAAGAGAAGATAACTTGTGTTATTATGGTAATAGCAATAAATTAAAGGGAGAAATCAATGCAGCAGATAAGTTATAAAAATAAATAATTACCAGTTTACTGATCTAGTCCTCTTTTATTTACTACTTAGGATTTTAAATGTAGACTGGTTTTTTTTTGTTAAATTGAAAACTTGATGGTTATGTATACATAATAAATGAAACTTGATTAAATGGTTAAGGGGAGACAATTCACTACATTCCAAAAGACAATTTATTGTTTTCTTTCTAAAACATTAAAATAGTTTGTTTATTAAGAATTTCTGAAGAGTGTTTATATATATGTATTTACTGATGATAATTTTATTATGTTAGAATGTGATTTTCTATCCTTAAGAGTGTACTTATTTTGACAATAATTTGTTATTTATAATTCTGGAAAGGAATTGAATGTAAAATATTTATAAGTGATTAAGTCAAGCAGTGATTCTCAATATCTCTTATTTTTTTTTAAAGTGATTTGAAAAAAGTATTTAAATCTGTACAATACAAAGATGTATGTTTGTTTATTATTAATTTACATTTAATTGCTTTTAAATATATAGATCTAATTCAGGAAATCTTTTATGTTTCCAGATCATGCAGATACGACTTTGAAAAATGTAAAAGTCACATCACTACCTCCATACCTCTATATTTATCTTGTGACATTTATATACCTTAAAAGAAAATGTTACCATATACATTCCATTTTCTAGTCATTCCAAATAAATTATTATTACCTAAAATATTATTAAGCTGCAGCCATATAACTGAACTATATTATGTTATTTGTATATATATAGGTTTATTTCTATTTTATTTTTACATTTTATTTCTTGTCTTTTAAGTTTTTGTGACAGTTTACATAAGTGTATACATTCGTTAATTTCTAAATTGTTTGAATTTTAGTTTTTTCTGCCTTGCATTGTAATTTACATGTGTATAAAAACTGTAATTTTGATAAGGGACCATAATCACCATGCATAACCTTAATTCTAGAACTTGAGAAAGCTTGAAGTATATTTGAAGAATGAGCCGCATTCTATTATTGTAAAAATCATGTATTTGAATTGTGAATTTCTGTAAATTCTGAAACTTTTGTGATGTTTTAGTGTTCAGAAATTGTTAAAATCAGACTAGATAGGTTAAGAAAAAATAAAACTGGCATTTAAAATATTGAAAACACTATTTTGCACCATTTTCAGAAATTTCATTACTTATCTTGTATTTTTATCAAATAATCCACATAATGGCAATAATAAATGCACACAATTTTCTGAATTTACAGTATTCCTACTTAAGGGAGTTCGCTTTTCAGTTTCAAAGTAATTAATTTTTCAAAACACTAGTTTATATAAATAGGGATTTAAAAAAGGAATCTAAAGAGCAAAAAAAATATATAGGTCACCATGCTTGTTTTCGAGATATTAGCCATTGAAATTTTGGCGGGAAATCATTCTCTTTTGACTTATCATAGCTTTATCATTGACCAGTTGAAGTTCTCGAAAACTGTTAAAAAGTAATTAAAATTTTATAAGACTTTCACAGATGGCTCATCATTATGCATGTAAAAGATGGGGGTCACGGGGCAAAATTTTTCAAGGCATTCAAGTTGATAAAACCAGAGGATTCCAAAAATCTGACAAAAAAATCAAAACATGACAAGCCAGCTTCCTTAACAACAAATACAAGGTGAAATATAATATATAGAGAGCACCACTGTTAGCCCTTCAACAATGAACAAGATTTTCAGAGTAGAATGTACATAGTATAATATAGGAAATACAAAGAAACCTTTTATCAACTTTTTTCATGAATGTATTCCAAGCTTATACTGGTAATACAGATGAATTTATTTTTGTAAAGCTTGAAGTGCTTGAACATCATTCATGAGAAACAAACATATAACTGGATGTGTTTTCTCCACTAGTCAGTTCTACCTCCTTATCAAGATATTCTATTTGTTTATTATATTTTATTTTGTTATGTTGTTTTGTTTTTGCAATACTCTTTAAAGTTTAAGCATGATGAGCAAAATTGTGTTTATGTATTGATACAATGTACTTATTAGTTCCCCAAAGGTGTTTTGGAAATAAAATTATTTCACCATTGTTCATTTTATTGTTGCAAGAGTAAGTCAGATTTATTCGTGCAGGTGTTATGCATGTTTGGTCGAGGAAACACCATCTTCCTTTACAACATTCATACACGTCAGTAAGTTTTACCTTATATATGAACTTGTCTGGATTATGTATATTTGCCTTTTGACTATTAGGCATCTTTGCCTCTAAACCATTAGGCATCTTTGCCTCAGGACGATTAGGCATATTTGTCTCTGGACTATATACATTTCATTTGCTTAGAGACTACATAAACCCTACTGACATACTGTAAACGAGTTGGACTCAAGTGTCCTGTGAGGATGACCAGTGATATTTATAAGATAATTTTAACTTCATCATTTGGATTTCTAGGTTGAATAGCTTCCTTGTAAGTAAGATATCATGAGCCAAACACAAATCCTTGTTTACCATGACAACTAATGAAATAAATATAATCCCCATTTGCAGGTATTGCAAAATTGTTTCTCTACAGAGTAATGGAAAGTTTCGTCATAAGGGTAATTGAAATGATCTCTTATGTCATAAAGTCTAGTTTAAACTGACTCTGATTGTTGATTTCTAGAAGTCCATACATGAAGTTGACCATATCTGTGAAGCATCCTTTATTAAGATAAAGTTGATTGTTGTTATTCATGTTTGTTTTTTTGCCACATTACTGTTGATGAGTTGCTGTCTATAAGATATTTTCCTCCATTCAAATACTTGATCATAGAATTCATTTTGTTTTGACTGTCCATTTAAAAATGAAATCTTAGTTCCAAGATTATCATACTCTTTCATGGGCAACAATATATATATGATATATGAAATGTTGTTGAAGTACAGTACCAGAATCTTGATAATGCTGCTGAGTGAAGTGTTGGTTGAATTGTTTCACAAAATCTTTCTTTTTGCGAAATTTCTGGAAATTGGTTCAATTGCAACAGAACCGCATGAACAAACAATGAAATGTCTTGCCTGCTTTACTGACCATAATTGATTTTATGTTGAAGGTCATAAAGATAAAGGTTTAACTAAATGTATCAAAGTTTACCATTATCAACATTCAATGATGTCAAGGTCAGATAAATCCTGCCAGACAGACACGCACACCTTAAAACCTGAACATTGATCATTAAAAATGATGTCAAGTTATATAATACATGCCAGACACACATTACAATCATTCCATACACCAAATGTGGTTGACCTTTTGCTTTAAGTATCTTGAGACGAAGGCCAAATTATGGAAATTTGACTCTTTAATCATTGAACAATGAAAAAGTTATCATATATACACATTATACTTGACCAAAAGACATGCACACTTAACAATCATTCCATAAACCAAACATTGTTGGCCTACTACGTATAGAATTAGAAATGGAAGGTATGTGCCTGTTTTATATTGTTGTTTGCATTGTTATTGTATACATGTATCACATTAATAGTTCTGTACATTCATCTGGCAGTCAGTTTTCTAATTTTAATTGTAAAAAATTATATTTGTTGCAAGGGGGCCTTTAATAGCTTACTATGCAGTAAGGTTTTGTTCATTGTTGAAGCATGAGTGGTGACCTATTGGTGACCTACACTGTAGTTACAAACTTCCTAATTCATTTAAGGCTGATGCAGTTGTCTCATTGATGATCAAACAAACTAAGTCTTTATACACAAATGAAAAATTTACATTCACCAATGAACAATGAAAACAAGGTTAAAATCAGAAGAAACCTGCCAACTGACATTCATATTACAATCATTCCATACACAATAAAAAGCTGACCTATTGTATTTGAAGGTATGGTCGGGCACCTACAAAGATGTTGAAACACGCCATAAATTGTTAGTTTCATAAGTCAAGAAACCTGTTATTCTAGGATTGTCATTTGTTGAAAATCAATTTGTTTTAACCATAAGTCAGGCAGTGAATTTTCTTGTTTTCCATTTTTCATTTTTGGGCCATTTATAGCTTGATATGCAGTATGGGTTTTCTTTATTGTTAAAGGCCATATGATGACCTATAGGTGCTAAGATCTTCAGACATTTGGGAGTTGTCTCATTGGCAATGCTATCATACCACATTCTTCATATTTTCATACAAAAACTGACAACATTCACAAATGAACCATGGAAATAAGGTAAAAATGAAAGAAACCTGCGGACTGACATGTACATATTACAATCATTAATGTACGTCCACTCTGGGTCAAAACTTCTATTGGCCATATCTTAATAATCACATTATAACAAACATGTGCCCACTATAAGCTTTCAAGTTATGTGACCATGACTTCATGGTTATCTACATTAAACCAAGTATTTAATCTGAAATTGATTGGAAAAATTAACAAACAGATGAATGGACACACAAACTGGAAAACAATAAAGCTTCATAATTCATAGACATTGAACAAAATGACATTCCAACCTATATAATCACCTCTTTAGATACTTGATCCCATAACAGGAGTTTTGATATAAAGGTTATCTAAATTAAACCAAGTATTTAATCTGATATTGATTGGAAAAATTAACAAACAGATGAATGGACGCACAAACAGGAAAACAATAACCTTCGTAATTCATAGACATAGAACAAAATGACATTCCAACCTATATAATCACCTCTAAAGATACTTGATTCCATAACAGGAGTTTTGATATAAAGGAACGTTGAACACAATAACAAGGAATTAAACAAATACAAAATATATTTTATATAATAGCAACATAAACATGAAACAATTAGAACAACATATCTCCACATAATGGTAACAATTGATGAACATTTGTATAATTTATTAAACAATTTCTTTAAAACACAACTTTGAAAAATGTGATCCTAGTACCAGTACCAATATTTAAATTAACATCAGTTTTAAATTATCATTTTTACAAATGCTGTCTTCAAACTTTTACCCGACTTCAGATTCTTGTTACACTTGACTAGGTCTGGCTTCCAAAACTTCAGAAAAAAAATGCACCTCTAAACCTTAAATTTCTGAAGATGTTAAATGTAAATTAAATAAATGGAATGTGTCCATGGGACACAGATGATGCCCCTGCTTGCTTATAAAGTTATAAAAGGACAATTAACTCAAGAACAATAAAAGTGATGCTACCCAAATTAATACTTGATCTGAGAGTTGTGGTAATAATCATTGTGTAGAAGTTTCATAACATTTGGTTTATAAGGAGAACAGAAACGAAAATTCAGCAATTTTTCCAATTGTAAAGGGCATAACTATTGAAAGGTGAAAGTAATGCCACCCAAAAATTTGATCTGTGTTTTTTGGTAATAAGTATTGTGAATAATTTTTAAAACAATTGGTTTAGGCAAACTTAAGTTAGAGAAAGATAACTTATTTCCAGACATACAGATGGACAAGGGTAAAACTTAATGCCCCTCTGCTTCGGCTTGGGCATAAATAAAATGTTCACAATTTAGTTGTGCTACTAACATTTTTTTCCACAAGAGAGTTCAAACTGACATGTCTTCCCTGCCTTACTGATCATTATTTCAGCTTAATCATAGGCGGATTTAGGGGGGGCCTGGGCCCCCCCTTTTTGGGAAAAAATTTTGTTGCTTATACAGGGAATCACTGAAGCATGACTGGAGCGGGCCCCCTCTTAGGTCAGTCAGTGGGCCCCCACTTATGAAAATTTCTGGATCCGCCACTGTTAATAATAAGAATCTTTGAGATCAAGGTTCTACTACATGTATCACAAAACAATACAAAGATCCATGAATTAAAATGTGGCAATTTAGGTCAGAAGAACTTGGTTACACAGATATGTATTCCTATATATTACCCAATACAATAGATGATATAGTGGACTAATATCTAATAATGAAAATTTGTTGACCAAAGAATCAAGGTGCATACAATTAGCTAACGCTGCATGTCCATGCCAAATAAGTATTCATTTGTGTTGTTTTAGTGAATATATTTATGCAGGCAGATCAATAAATCCTCTTTATAATCCAATTAAATCATATTTTTAAAATGCTTTAAACTGACATATATATTTTAATTTCTGGAATATTACAGTTCTTTTTTGATATGATATAATCATAGAAATTTTCAGGCAATAACTTAATGCCTAGGCATTAGCTTATTACCTAGTATTTAAGCTTAATGCCTAATTTCACTTTTTCCCGCTAACATATATATATATAATATACCTAATGTATAGTCTGTCACTATGTTACATACATGACATTAATCTAGTACACTTCCTCAATAACATACTGTAAGTTCAGAAATTAATGCAAGGTTTTTATTATTGCCAAAAATGCGAGAGTTATAAACTCAATAAATTAAACTCACATTTTGAAATATCTTATATGAATTTAACTGGATTTTTCTCAAAATCGTCAAAATTAAAATCACAATAATTAATGCACTTAACAATTTATACAGTAGTATATCATACAAAGCAGTTGAAATATATTCCATAATACATTTTTAGTCGGCAATGTGTTTAAAAGATCATTTTTTTTTTTATTTATCATTATTCTTTGTTTGCCTCATATATGTTTATACTGGATTCCGGAATGACGTAACAAAAACAAAAACACTTATATTGGATTTCAACATAGCGTTCTGAAAATTATAACATAATTATAGCTGTCACTTTCAATTTTACATACGGGTATATATTTTGGAATTAAATTTGTATACAATAAAAATATCAGTTTTTACAATATGCATGTACATATTTATCTCTACCATACATTAAATCTGCAAGGAGACAAAAAAAAATACAAAACTAAATCTGAAATGAAAATTCTTTGAAAAATCAAGGTGACTTCTTTAATAACATGTACCTTGTAAAGATTTACTTAAATGAATTATAGGACTTGCCCTTTTCAGTGATAATTTTGAAAGCTGTTTACTGCCAAAATATTTGCAACTCCATAATTGACTTTGTTTTAAGAAGATAGATATGAGGGTAGGAATTCCCTTTACCATCAGCCTCAGTCATTTTTGGCTATGGTTAGCATCAAATTGGTTAAGATTTTACCGTGATTTGTCAGAGGTTTCGAATAATTAAAGGTTACTATTATTTTTGGAAACAATCTAATGTGAGTTGTCATTAGCATTTGATTTTTTTTAAGGAAGTGTACATTTTATCGCCATGTACAAAAAATTTTCAGTAATGTCATTTTGCAAGATTTTTTATCGTTATTCGTCATGTAGGTTTGCCAATTACAGCCCTCATACATTGTCATATATCTCAATGCAATGTTAAATAGCGTGATTGAGGGACTATACATATATTTAAATAATAGATAGTTTGAAAAGCTGTGAACATTCACAATTTTTATTTTCCTGAAAAACTTTTTTATAACATATTTTCTAAACAGTGCAAACAATTATTCAAATGCTATATTCTAACAATTGACGTGTGAATGATTTATTTTAATTATTACTTCTGCTTAATATGTCTTTTGTTTATTCAGATATTTTCCTGAATTTGTTTTTATGATTGTTGAAAAATTAATTATTTCCATTTCACAAAATAAGAAATAATGATATTAAAATCATATTATATATATGTATAAATCATTTTTATGAAAATCTATCCTGTTGCAAAAATTCAAAATTTACAGAAACATAATGAAGTGAAATACTAGTCAACCAATTTTCTTGATAAGCAAATTTCACAAACTGAAATTATCTAGATTCTATGTCAAACATGACAGTGATGTTCAATTCATATTGATCTGGCTAATATCTTTGATACTGATGACATTAGTTAAGGCTCCTGAGATTGGAATCTGTGAGACAGTTATGATTGGGGTACCAGCACTGTTAACATTGGGAGCTAGTAATGGCAAGTTGGTCATGGATACAGGTTGAACTGTTAATTTCTTCTTACTATTAGCTGTATTTGATTCAGTTTTGACAGTTCCTGTCTGTTTAATTCTCATTGAAGGTTTAGTATCTTTCACTGTACTGTTTCCTGTATTCTTCATTGATCCCATATTTAACAGAAGCTTCCTCATTTCTGCGATATCATGTGTTTCAACATGTTTTTGTAACTGGAGGCTTGTTTTGAATGTAGTTTCACAAACATTGCATATGAAATTATCCTGATGAGTTTGCTGATGACGATGTAACTTGTAGTTTGTCGGAAACTGTTTACCACAGACATCACACGTTGGAACGCCACGTTCATGTTTACCTAAATGTCTTCTCAACAGTTCTTTATGTTTGAATTTCTTAGAACAGATATGGCATTGTTCAGATTTCTCTTTGAAATGAATTCCCCGATGCCGTTCCACATCTGGCTTGCTACGAAATGCTTTGTTACAGATAGGACAAATAAAAGGTTTCTCTCCAGTGTGTATAAGCTTGTGCCGTTTCATATTTGTATTTGATGAAAAACTCATATTACAAATTTCACACGTCACTTTGCACGGATTGGTATGTATCTTTCTATGATCTATCAAGTATCGCTCGATTTTGAAAGCTTTTCCACATATTTCACAAACGTGAGATTTTGATTCCACATGTGTAGTTTGGTGACGGCGAAGGTTTGACATGGACATGAAACTTTTGGAACAGGTTTCACAATAGAACGGTTTTTCACCAGTATGTGATCTCAAATGTATTTCCATATCACTATTAAATTCAAACCGCTTGTGACAAATTTCACATTCCAATTTCTTGTTTTGATCGTTGGTTCCATAATGTAAATTAAGGTGACGGTTCAAGTTAGAATTCCCACTTAGCATTACTTTGCAGATTGGACATTCGCGTTTCCTCCTTCCCATTGAAGTATGAACATTTATAACATGCTCCTTCAAGTATCGTGGACAGACAAATCTTCGATTACATTCAGGACATTCATACTTTTTCTCAACAGAATGAAGCTGCTTGTGTCTTCGTAAATTCGAGATCCTACTAAACTTCTTATTACAAAGATTACATGGATATGGACGGATTGCCGAATGAGATTTAATATGATCTTCTAATCTAGATTTCTGAGTAAATGTTTTGTCGCAGAGGTTGCACTCATATTCTTTAGTATCTGTATGTGTAAGTTCATGCCGCATCAAATTTGCACGGAAGCTAAACTTCTTGTCGCAGTAGCTGCATTTGTATGGAATATCATTATGGAACTTGATATGCCTAGTCAGGGCCCTTTCGGTGAAGAAGTAGTTTCCACACATATCACAGAGGTACGTTTTAGACGTCTCTTCTCCTTGTGCATCTCCCTCATTGTTATATATAGAGCTATTGTCTTCATCAGTTTCAATCATTTCAAGAAAATCATCAATGTCCAAATCATTACTTTCCTTGTACTTTTCAATAACTTTTATATGTCCAGAGACAGTCTGGCCGAGAGCAAACTTTGCAATGTACCACTGAAGGTGATTCTGTAAATAATCCCTGGAAACAAACCTTTTCTTACATTCTGTACACTGATATCTTTTTGGACCATGAAGTTGTATATGCTGTTGAAAGCCAACAACAGAAGTGAATGACTTCAAACAGACATTACACTTCAGACCTTCTCCACTGATGTTCTCTGGTGTGGTCAAGATCTTTGATTTAAGCAGATCTCTTTCACGCGTTTTACCTTTAATAGAATGTGATTTCACATGTCTCCAATAGTTGGGATAATTTGTGTAGACTTTAGTGCATTGTGAACAATTATACACCTTTTTCTCATTCAAATGTGACATGAGATGTTCTTCCAGATGCCAAGGAGACCTAAACATTTCTTCACACGTCTGGCATTTATATCTGACATCAGACCCGTGAGATTTCACATGTTTGTACATGGATGGTTTCAAAGTGAAGGTTTTGAACAGAGACCACAAGTGTATGGTTTGATACCTTTATGTCCCCGCTTGTGAACAAACAAGGTACCAATGTTTTCCAAAGCTCTTCTGGCAGATATCACATTCAAACCGCATACCTTTCATTTCTTGTAGTGGTCTGCTGTATTTACATTTGTGCTTATCAAACAGTTTACTATTCAGGAAGGACTTTTCACACAATTTACATGTAACTGGCTTTAAACCTGTGTGTGTGTACAAATGTATATCTAAACCAACTTTATTTGTGAATTTACGTTGGCAGTTGCCATAGTTGCATGCATACAAAACCTTCGATGACCTTGCATTTTTCGATACAATCAAAGGTTGTGTCTGTTCTCGTTCAAATATTTTTCTCCTCTTTTTAGGTTTCTCCTCGTGGTAATGGTTTTTAACAGCATTTATAACGTTAGCTGTGGCTTGAAGTAGACCCGATTCTTTCAAAGGCGGTAGCTACGATATCACGAGTGGGAAGATACTCAGTTGTCTGCCCTTCTGAAGTTGTAACTATACCTGATTTGAAATACAATCTCCTGACTGACGGTCTGCTATAAATGCACTCTCACTAGATTGTGCTAAAGAGTTCTGAAAGGAGCTCAGCAGCTCAGGGTCAATTTTACTATCATTAATATCTGTGTACATGTGTCCTTCAGTCATAATTGAACCTGAAGTGTTGTAATAATTTTGGTTATTAAATTCTGATGTAGATGGTAGCATGCCTTCATATTCCTGCGTGTTTTGTATAAATTCCATGCCACCTTCCTGCACAGACTCAGTTTGCATTGGCAGAACTTGCAATGACGGGCTACTAAAATTGATATTTTCATATAAGTATCAATTGTTTGCATCATCTGACTACTAGAATCATTGCAGAGTTTTGCATGTCTAAGTTGACTGTATCATCCAATAACTGTGGTTCTTCCTTAAATGAGTCCTTCTTTGGAGACTCTGGTAAAACTATCTGCATGATCTTTTGACCATCACGATCACATACTCTTACTGGCAATATTCTGTCTCCGATTTTAATTCCTTGAATCTCTGACGAAGGACAACTAGCCTGTGATATCATCAGCTGCTGGAGAACTTCTGGATTGGATAAGACATTTTGATGGCACTGTTGGACAAGGTCGTGTTATCTGAATTCACATCTGTCTCCATGTCTATTTCTGTAGTTGTAATACACTTCAAACTACTGTTGAATCACATCCTAAAGAAGAAGACAAATCATTATCATATTGGGTATAATCTAGTGTTTCTATATAATTTGTTGAATAAATAAACTTTACAGAAATAACACACAACATCCATTCATAATTGACATCTCATCATGTATAGCATGTATTTTTGAAACAAAGGAGTAGGGGCAATAAGGCCCTTATTTGGCCCAAAATTTACTGCAAATTTAAAAGTTGTCATACATATTTTTAAATTACTGAAAAGTATCTCAGGTAGAAGGAATTCAGAAAAACAAATAGTTTTGGACATTGAACAAGTTATCATGGCAAGAAATTATGCTTTAATTTGCATATTTTGTAAAATTTTGTGATTTTCCTTGTTTTTCATCAAATTTTTAAGTATATTTTCGATTGGAAAAGTATGTGCGCACCAAGAAACAACTTTATATTTGGTGAGATTTTGTCAATAGTAATAATAAAGCTTCAGTTAAATTATTTTGTTGTTTCTTGGCTGCGCACGATGTTTCCACAACAGAAATTAAGATGGAAAACTGCATAAATCTGAATTTTCATCGTTTTGTGAAAACAGTACATATTATGACGTAATTGTGACGTCATCACATAAGAATCTTAATGTTTTTCATTTATATTTCTTGACCCTATGCAATTCTAAAGATTATGTGTCAATTTGAAAAAGTTATCAAACATTTTATTTTCTTGGGCCAAAACCAGGCCTTAATGCCCCTACTCCTTTGTAGAAATATTGTTCAATTTAAGCATTACATTTTGTAGCTTGAATTTAATTCAGAGTTACAAAGAAAGTTCATGGCTACACTATGTACAATGGATATTTCAGCCACACAACTGCACAAGTAAAATATGAGTATTGGACAAGTGATTTTTTTTTCACAGAAAGAAACTTTAAATTCTATAAGTAATTTGTATTGCTGATCATTTTTGGTCTCCCCAGATAAAAATGCAGATGCAGTCTGCCTTTTTCAGTTTTCAAGACATTGAAAGCTAAGTGGCTTTCAAAGAGCCTGTGTTGCTCACCTGTTTCACTGTAATTTTGGAAATTATGTAAAATAGGGTTTAAATCATAGTAAATAGTATTTAAGATACTGATTTTGGTTTAATTTGGCCCAGTAGTTAAATTAAAAGCAGGTCATTTTATTGTAGCCTTACAATAGTTACTGAAGACCCTTTATATCATTATTTAAATTAGCTTTCAATTGTGTGACCATTTGAAATTGATTTTTTTTTTCCAATTTTCCCTTAGCCATGTCAGCCATGTTGGTTAGAAGGCAGAATTATCAGATATATTTTTCTATTGAGATACCCTAATGATGATTGTGGCCAAGATTGGTTAAATTTGGCCATGTAGTT